>NC_141149.1:38934816-39242010 GCF_053477565.2 Lygodium microphyllum | reverse complement strand
AAAGTAGCTTATGCAACCAAGCTACCTCACATGCAGCCATTACTGCACCCCTGTACTCAGCCTCTGTGCTCGATAAGGCAACTGTAGGCTGTTTCTTGCTACTCCAAGTGACTACAACACTCCCAAAAGAGAACACATATCCACTGGTAGATCGTCTATCAGAAATACTACCAGCCCAATCAGCATCAGTGTATCCATGCAATTGTATTTGAACCCCAGTCTCATAAAATAGTCCATATTGCAATGTGGACCTCACATACCTGAGTATGCGTCTAGCGACATCCAAATGCGGTTTCCTTGGAGCCTCCATAAACTGACTTACCAATCCAACAGCATAACTCAAATCTGGCCTGGCAATAGTCATATAAATCAAACTTCCTACTTTGCGTCTGTACATAGTAGGGTCTTCCAGAAGCTCACCTGCATCTGCGCTCAGCTTTACATTTTGCTCCAAAGGAACTGAAATAGGCTTACAGCCTGTCATCCCATATTTGGACAGCATGTCCAATCCATACTGTCTCTGCAAGAGCCATATCCCACTTGCTGATCTGATCAACTCAATGCCCAAGAAATAATGCAGCTCTCCCAAATCCTTCATCTCAAACTTCTGTTTCAATAGCATTTTCACATGAAGGATATCTTCATCACTATCACCTGTCATAATCAAATCATCAACATAAATGACAAGTAGCATAATACCTTTCTCTATTTTTCTCACATAAAGTGAGAAATATGCCTTGGAAATCTGAAAGCCAATAGTGACAAGATACTATCCTATCTTGTCAAACCATGCTCTAGGTGCTTGCTTCAAGCCATACAAGGCTTTCTTCAACCGCAGACAAACTCAGGATGAATAGCATGCACATAACCTAGTGGCTGCTCCATATAGACCTCTTCTTGCAAATGACCATGCAATAAGGCATTCTTTACATCCATCTGATGTAAAGACCATCCCTTTGATGTAGCCATAGCAATGACTGCTCTTATGGTTGCCATCCTTGCAACCGGGCTGAATGTTTCTTCATAATCAATGCCATATGTTTGTGCATACCCTTTGACTACTAATCTTGCCTTGTATCTGTTCACAGAATCATCTGCATTGTGCTTTACCTTATAAACCCACTTACAACCAATTGCATTCTTATCTTTAGGCAAATGTACCAATTCCCATGTAGCATTTTCTTCCAAGGCATCTATTTCTTCATCCATGGCTTTCTCCCATTTTTCTTTTCCCATGGCTTGCTCAAAAGAAGTGTGTTTTGGATACTGTATCACTTTGACCATATAGGCATAGTGAATTGCTGTAAATCCATCATATTTCAGCCTATCCATAGGATACCTAGCTCTGGTAGACCTACACAAAGTAGGCTCACTTCCAGGTGCTCTCAAAACATCCATGGTCTTCCTTACTCCAGGTGTAACAATAGAAGGAATACCCAACTCATCATCAATGCTCTATTCTGAGCCACTGGATTCACCATCGATTAAAGAGTGACCTGCATTCACATCAAACATGGGCTGATCTACCTTCTCTTTTCCTTTTCGTGATACCTGCATACCACTATCTGTATTGCTTTGAGAAGATTCTCCTGATCTCAATCTGCCTGTCCATGGCGAAGAATGTGAGCCACTGCTAGAGGACACTCCAAGTCCACTAATATCTTGTGACTGCTGCTGTGAATTCTATGTAGCATTACCATTTTGTGCATCTACATTATCAATCACATTTACAGGTTTATACCAGCTACTCATCTCATCAAAAACAACATTTTTGCTCATTGTAAACTTATGAGTAGAAGGGTTATAGCATCTATACCCTTTCTGCCCTGTAGAGAGTAGCCAATAAAGATGCACTTCTCAGCTTTTGGATCCAACTTGGATCTCAACTCATCTGGCACATGAACATAGGCAATGCAACAAAAATTTTTCAAATGAGAATCATCTGATTTCCTACCAGTATACCTCTCCTTTGGAGTCATGCCATGTATTGTTGCAGTCGGAGTCCTGTTCATTATGTAGACTGTTGTAGCAACTACCTCAGCCTAGTAAAAATCTGGCTGGTCTTTTTCATTGAGCATGGCACGAGATACCTCTCCAATATGCCAGTTTTTTTCTTTCTACAATTCCATTTTTGCTGTGGGGTATGACTACATGAATATTGCTGCTTTATACCATGCTCCTGCAAGAACCTTGCAAACTCATTTGAGAGGTACTCTCCCCCTCCATCTGACCTTAGGCATTTTACTTGTAGGCCTGTTTCTTTTTCAACCATAGCTTTAAGAGTTTTGAAATGCCCAAAAACTTCACTTTTCTTTTTCATAAAATATACCCAATTTTTTTTGCTATAATCATCAATAAAAGTTACAAAATAATGATAGCCTCCAATAGATGCAGCTTTAGTAGTCCACACATTAGAGTGGATTAATTCCAATGGCTTCTTACTCTCTTGAACATGTCTAGGAAATGTTTTCCTTTCCTATTTTCCAAATTGACAGGCTTCACATACCTTATGTATTTTTGTAACCTTGAATTTAGGCAATCCTGCAACAATATTTTGGGCCTGCATTGATTTAAGTCATTGTACATTAACATGACCAATGCGTTTATGCCAGATATCAATATCTGCAACTACACGGGTCCCATGTGCAAACATTGCTGCACTCAATTCAGGCATGTCTACATCCAACGTAAACATTCTGCCCTTCTTCTTTCCTTTCATTATCAAGCGACCTTTATTTTTCATATCCTCAACAAAGCATCCATGAGGATTAAATCTGACCTGCAAGCCCTGCTCAACCATTTGACCAACAGAAACTAGATTCTTGGTGATATTCGGGACATGAAATACATCCGATAGGTATTTCTTTTTCTCATCCTGCATAGATAAAGGAATTTTTTCAATCTGCACAATAGGATGTGCAGTGTCATCACCAGTCTCCACAAATCCTGGTTTTTCCATTTTTCTTGCATCCTGCATCCATTTTGCATGTCCTGTCATGTGGTTTGATGCACCTGAGTCAACATACCACACATCGTTGCTTTCTTCTGCACTTGTCACAGAATTGGTCATATGCTGTACCATAAATAAATGCTCATTTCTGTCATCACCCTATCTACTAGAAGATGCATAATTCCCTTGTTGCAATTTACCATTCATGATGTCATTCTGCTTTTTATAGCAGTCTTTAGCCATATGATCCATTTTACCACAGTAGTAGCATTCAACATTGTTGTTTTACATTTTACCCTCTTTGCCATCCACTACGACCTCTTTGGCTCCCCCTGCCTCTAGAGTTACCACGTCCTCCTCCATAGGACTGGTTTTCTTGAGTTTTCTGCATATTCTGATTTCTACCACGGCCTCCAGATCGGCCTCCTCTACCTCTGCCTCTACCTCTTCCAGCATTTGAGTAGAAGACAACTTCTTTTGAAGTTCCTCCTGAAGAAGATGCACCACCATTTCTCTGCTCCTCAGAAATTAGAAGAGCAATCAACTCCTCAAAATCAGAAAATCTTTCACGGACAGAAATGGATGTTTGGAACTGTGCATAATCCTTTCCTAGACCATTGAAGGTCACAGAAACTAAATCATCATCTTCCACTGGCGACCCAATGGAAGCAAGTGCATCTACAATCTTCTTCACCTTCATGTGGTAGTCATTGATGCTCATACTTTCTCTTTGCACATTGTGCAACTCTTGCTTGAGCTGTATTTTCATGGCTTGTGTATTTGTGCTATACATTTTTGACAAAGTATCTCATGCCTCCTTTGGCGTACTTGCATCCTGAATATGCACAATCATAGAGTCTGAAATATTGATAGACAGCCTGTACATAACTTTTCTGGCTCTCTCATGCCATCCTTTAAATGCCTGCATTTGCTGTTGATTGGGAACATCAGGAAGAACTGGTTCTTCTTCATTTCCTGCAACAAATTCCCAATATCCTTTTCCCATAAGGAAATTCTTCATTCTAAACTTCCATGCTTGGAAGTTGTTCTTGTCAAGCTTTTCAGTGACAATCTATGAAAGAGAATCAGATGCCATTACAGAACACTGCAAAAAAATTTGTCACTGCAAAAAACACAGCTTCAGCCTCATAAGAGCAAATCTGCAAAACTGACAAAAGTGGTATTTGACCACACAGTCACTTTCAAGATCAATAGGCAACAAGGATGATTCTGTAACTCCCAATGTCTCTATGCATAGGCATACGATGCAATTTCTATGGTAACTTTTCACCAACCTATAGAACAGTGGTCACACGGCAAAAAACAAGGCTTTTTCCTGAGTGCGTGCGGAAAACTTCTGCCTCCAAAACGGACCCCAAAATGGCCTCGAGTCAAAAAACAAGGCCATCGAGGGCTAGAGGCCTCTCCCGCAGCATATACTGCCCTCTTGCTACACATCGAAGGGCGTCTCAATCTGAGACAATGCGCTCTTGCATTTTTCGGCTGTGCTACCTGAACCCTAAACCCTAAACCCTAAACCCTGCAGAGATTATCTTGAGCTCCTTACCACAAACCAGGCTCTGATACCATGTCAAGATTGTGGGAGAGAAGGAAGGAGTCTCACTTGTAGCTTTCTCACTTACACAATGGGGGAATATACACAAAGGTGGAGGCTGAAAACAGTTTTCCTCTTCTTAGTTGTGTAAGCCAAAAAGAACTCTAGTACAGAGAAATAGAAGAACCCTATATATGGGTCTTAAACCAAACTCAACTAACTAAGGTGGCATACTAATTGAGCCACGAACTAGGGTAGATAAGGATAGATGTCATCTAGCTATTATTCATGGGCAGTATACCAACCGCATCTGTAGCTAACAAGTCGGTGACATAAATGTAGTAGCGTCACCCTGGCATGTCACGAGTGGAGCTCGATATCTCAACAGAGGGAAAGAGAGATGAAGAAAGAGTGAGATGAGAATGAGATAAAGAGGGTAAGGGAGACATTTCCTCCCATTTCTTTGTTTTCTAAGATTTTTATTTTCTCTCTTTACTTTGTTTATGGAGAGATAAATGGAAAGTAGATAGAGAGGAAGGGAGACATAAACAGAGAGATTGAGGGAAAGATAATAATAGAGAGCGAGAAAGAAAATTAGAGAGAGATGGGAGAAGAGAAACAAAAGTATATTGTCTACCATAACATAGATGAAATGGATAATGATAATAGCTATGATATTAAAGATCATGAGATGTATCTCAATTAGCATATCTCGCATCCTTGCACTCAACGCAAGCTAGCAATTTGATGAAAGCATTGCTTGTCTATAGACCACATGTGATGCTTTGGCGAGTTTCAATCAATATACTCTCAGGTTTACTTTTTCTAAATATGAATAACTAATAGGACTAAAATCCCATGATTGATACAAGATATACTAGATTTGTCCCAACCTTGATAGCAAGTGCAATCAGTATTTCAGTATTTTGCATCAGTTTGATATTCGTAATGCTTTAAATTTTTGGCAGTTTCGTACTACCAATCGCGATTGGAGGATGTCTCACTCTAGAAATACATTTGGTAATTTATAAGTTGTTGAATTTAGTTCAATGGATCTCACAAAAGGAGATCAAGACATTCTCTATTGAAGCCAGAAGGCAGGGAGTAGTGGAGATAGTTTGTCTCTTTGAGAAGTACTTACCCATGAGCATGCTCACGATACAAACTCACCTCCTAGTACATCTCTTGGATGAAGTGGAGATTGCAAGACCCATATGTACCCAATGGATGTTCTTCTTAGAGTGCTTCATGAAAACCCTAAAGATATTTTTGTGACAAGAAGCTTGTCCAAAGGGTAGCATGGCTAAAGGTCGGCTAGTGTCAGAGGTATTAGTGTATATTTTGGAGTGGCTATCGACAATGGATTCGGATAACAATATGCTATGGATGTTGAAGGATCATGATAGACTGACCTGAGATGCAGTTTTTGGAAAAGGGATAGAAAAGAGAATGGATTGTACCATGGAGGAGAAAGTGAGTTTTTTTTGTATGTTGCATCATGCATCCATGGATAAGTGGCTCGATAGATATGAGTAGGCCAAAAGAGAATGGGAGAGAGTTTGATTAGAATTTCAGCACATCATATGCCATCAACTGGTTTGATATCCCAAGGGCATGGAGGAGATGCCACCGTTCATGCCTACAAGGTGGTTACATGAAGCTTTAACTATAGCTTTGCATGAAGGGGTAAAAGTTTCTACAAAGGAGTGGGAATTCTCAAGGGGATGTAGTGTAAAGGTGACCGCATGCTTTTTTTGTTGTCATAGGCTAGATTTTATATGCAACAACTAACCTAGCCATTTCAATGTACAATATAAAATCTATAGTGTGACATGGTCAAGAAAGTGATATTTTCGAGTTAAGTGCATCGACAAAATGCACTCACAATGGACTGCGGTATCATAGCAAAGTTATAAGTGCATCGACAAAATGCACTCACAACGGACTGCGGTATCATAGCAAAGTTTAAGCAAGAGAGTCAATGACAGGTCATAGATCCAAATATTATAGTTGATGAGATAGAGTATTTTGGCAACTTGTAAAGTGTTATCTTAGTGGATTACTGTAGCTTCTCCATGATCATATTTAACATACAGTACTCGAAGGAGCCGGCGTAGCCGTTTGACAAGGTCCATTTGGATTTGTGGATGTAGATTTCAAGAAAATATGAAATGATCCATACAACACATTTATTTTTTCGAGTCATTGTGAATGGATGCATAGCCTTTTTTGTTAATGTTTCCAAGACATGAAACAGTCACAAATACTGATTCACTCTTTGCGATACACTTACATGTGATATTGAACATGTAATCTTATTTCCAAATCTCGAGAACCTCATTGTGGTATATTGTGCCATCAATAGCTCAAAGCACTCGAGTGTATGATGAAAGAAATGTCCCCAACATGGACAAGGAGAGTATGCAAGTAGAGGGATCGATACTATGGAGGGTGGAGGGCAAGGAGGGCTTAGAGCATGTAGAGGAGACAAGCATGGGTAATGTAGATGAAGACACTAAAGACTAAGAATATTTTGAGAATAAAGTGGACCCCTCCTTCTTTGGAGACAAGAGACTAGCTCATAGGCAACCTAGTCAAGTTAAAGTTTGAGACTTTACATCTTTGGCAAGGGTTTTTACAAAGCAAATCCACTATGGGAACAAATTCCTTAGAACAATCTCTTACAGCTATTGATGATAGCGAAAACATCTCCTTTTTCTTATTCATTCATGAATTGACTTTGGTGGCAGTCATTCTACATTTACTGTGCTATTTTCTTATGGAAACATTCATTGGCAATATGGCCAGTCTTACCACAATAGCTACATGTCATCCGACTTTTGTTGCCGGTGTTGAATCCTTGACCTTTTCCCTTGGGTCCAATAGCTCCTTTGGTGTATAAGAGAGTTTCCCTTCAACTAGTCTATTTTACATCTTTACTTTTAAATTTGCTTTCTCCATCAAGAAATGAGTGCTCAATGTCTTTGAATGAGAGACTAGGAACATTACTTAGTGTTGAAACAAGGTTCTCATATGGTTCATGATTAACACCAGCAAGTAGCACTGCTATTGCCTCATCCTCATCAATGTTATTTTTAAGAGTTGCTAGCTGAGTTTTAAGGCTCTTGAACTTATTAATGTGTATAATCATAGATGAACCGTCTTTTACATCTAACTTATAAAACTAGATAAGTAATTTTACCTTTGAGTTCTTTGCTTGTGTACCAAATATCTTGTCAAGTTCTTCCCATGCCTTCTTTGCATCCTTGATGCCAGAGATGTGGTGTAATACATCATCTGATAGATCCCAAGCAATAAAACCTAGCTTTGTTTTTCATATTCTTCCATGCTATTGTTTTAGGCTGGTCTTTTTCCGCATCTTCTTTCTTGTCGCATCTTCTTCTTTATCTTCTAACAAGCCCACAAATCTTTCTGCATAAGGTGGTACATTGTCTTCTCATTCCAAGCATGAAAGCCTTCCCCATTAAACTTTGCTATTTGCTCAAGCTCTGCCATTTTTGACTAGCATCAATCAACTTCAAATAACTAGCAAAGAAGTTGTATCTCAATGTGTCAAGAGACACAAGATGATTAGTATTTAACAACACTACATGAGTATCAAGGGGATACTATCTCGGAGCTCAATGTTGGGCATTGATGATTAATCTTCTTCTTGAAGCTTATTAATTTTGTCTTGGAGAGGAAATCTTGCTAGAATCTGAGTAGTTTTGATTGGTAGAGGTTTCAGTGAGAGGAAGAACAATGAGAAAAAATCAAGTTTCCAAGCTTTAGCTATGGTTGCCAGTTAGGGTTCCAAGAAAGGGGCCTAGTTTTTCACTCTGTGTGGGCTGTATACACCATCATTTTTAGAGGTTTTTTAATGACAAGAAAGCTTAGGTACTGGGCTTCAATTTCCCTATGATGGTCGCCTGGATTGTGCCTTATATTGCATGCATAATCGTAACGGACTGTTGCAGTATTTTGAACTACACCATTTTCAATAAATATACAACGTCGCATTCTGCAGGGTGTAATTTTGTTGTTTGATGTGATAGCATGGAGCGCCTTAAGTTGAGAAAAAACTTTGATGAAGAAAGGATGAGCTAAAATAGCATATATGATGAGATCTAAGTGCTCAACTGAAGGTAGGTGCAGTCTAGCTATGGCTGCCAAGTAGGGCAATGAGAAGAAAGAGTAGGAATTGGGGTTCTAGACTTATCCTGAGTTGGTCAAGCTGAGCTAGATAAGAGTGAAATGAAGCTAGAGGAGTAGTTCCATGCCTGATTGGGCTCTAATACTATGTGAGAAAATATGGATCTAGAGCATAGAATTGACTATGGAGGATGGAAGTCGATAACAAGACTCATAGTGACATAGACAAGAAGACAAACTATTGCTCAAGTGAATTAGGTTCCAAGATATGTAGGATTGGACTCATAAACACAATCTTAAGCTGACCATGACAAAGACATAGAATGAAGTACAAAGTACAAATAACATTGCTAGAAAAGTGAACCAGTACATGTCTTTATAGCTTTTCAGCTTCTCCACTCTCCTCACTATGCATATGGGATTCATGACATCTCTTCCTGGAGCATACATCATTTGTTATTTCTCAATAGAAGGGTGTAATATAAAGGATTTATTTACAGATTTAATAGAAAAGGGTTATCTTTTATTCAGGAAAATCTTATAGATAAGGATATTTATAAATAGGCATTGAACACACATAATGTAGAGGATATATATATAGTAACTTCCCCGAGAAGGTATACTTCTTTGCTTTTAAATCATGAAGTTGCTTCATTCGACACTTAGCTACCTCTTCATGTAATAGAGCCTACAATTGAATTTCATCAAGAGATAAACAAGTAAAAAAAATATTTCCTACAATGCTTCTTCTTCATACAACAAATGATTGAGAGCAAATCACACAGTGGATAGCTCTATTTCCAATGGTAAGGCACACTCCTCCCCATATACTAGCTTGAATGGGGTATGGCCTCTTATAGCTCTCTTAAATGTTGTATTGTAAGCCCAAATCACCACATACAATTTATTATCCCAATCTCACTTACTTTTAGACACTATCTTGGATAAGATCCCTAGAAGCCATTTATTTATAATTTCGACTTGACCATTTGCTTGTAGATTATATGGGGTGGTTTTATTATGTTTAATCCTCAAAGCTTCCATTAAGGACACTATAACCTTATTCAGGAAGTGTCTCCCTCGATCAAAATACAATTTGCTCCATAATAAAATTGGCCATTTCCTTAGTGTTATCCTTCATCCTTGCTCAAGCTTTAGACCACTTTGAGAAATAGTCTATTGCTACAATGATATAACACTTCCATGTAGTTGATGAAGGGTATATTGGTCCCACAAAATTGATACCCCATTTTTCAAAGGGTAACATAACTAGAATAGGATTCAACGGTTGCTTACAATTCTCCTTGGCATTGTGTCTTTAACAAACATCACATTGCTTAACATAATTGAAAGCATCTTGGAAAATTGATGGCCACCAATATCCAACATGTAGAGATTTTATATTTTGATGGGTACTAATAAATGGTACCTCATCAAGTATACTACACATCAATGATGAATATCATCCAGACCTTTCTGATACAAGACATATGCTATAATCAAAAAATGTAGTGCTTGTTGCTTAATCTTCCTCCTCTCAGACTTTGATAGAGTGGCCCCAACCTCTCCTCTAGATAGATAATCCGTTATAGCTGCATACTAAGAAGGGATGGAAGCTGTATCAATTTTGAATAAACCTTCAATGCCACTTTCTTAAGCCAGAATTTCCTTTGGCTCCCCAAAATCCACAAGACATTCCAAAATGCCATGCAGCTTTGGTGGCTTACTCTTAATCTCATAATCAAACTACTTCAAAGTGATTAACTACTTTGCTAAATGGTCAGGAGGCTACAACTTATTCATCAATAGTCTAAGTCCTTTCGCCTTCATTAAAAATATCACTTTCTCATAAAGAATATAGTGCTTGGATTTCTTTGTTGCAAAAACTGTTCCAAGGCACAATTTCTCCATATAAGTGTAAATGAATTGAGATATCCCCAATTTATGGCTAGCAAAGGCAATTGGATGATACCATTTCTCCTCCCAAATTTGGGCTAAATAGTAGCTAATAGTATGCATTGTTGTTGCTAAAAAAATATAGTAGACCTCACCTCTTTTGGGTGATTTCAGGATTCGTGGTTTTGCTAGTTTCCACTTCACATCCTCAAAAGATACCTTATATGCTTCACTCCAATTAAAACAGAAAATTAAAAGATAACATGTTTGTCAATGGTAATGTTATTTTTTCCAGTGCATTGATAAATCTTTGATAATATCCCACTGATGAAAGAAAGATATGTACTTCTTTAGGAGTATGTGGCAGCCTCATAGCGACTTAAACCTTGAGCTTTTTAGGATCTATCACAATACTAGCTGAACTAACCACGTGGCCTAGTAACAACCCATAGGGCACCCCAAAGACGCACTTTCGTGGATTAAGAGTAATGTAGAATTGTCTACAATGCTCAAACCATTTTCTTAAAATAATCAACAATATATTCCTTATGGTGGCTGTCCCCAGATCATTGATCAAAACTTTTAAGTCCTCTCTGGGGAGATATCACCAAAAGTCTTATAAGCTATTCATTGCTAAGAACCAAACGCATTGCATAACCTAAAGGCCATCACATGATACACAACAGTACCAAAGACAGTAATAAATGTCATTTTTAGCTTATCTTTCTCTACAATAGCCATTTGGTTGTATCCAACAAAGAAATCCATAAATGAATAACTTTTCCTACCCGCTAAAATTAACCTAAAATATGATCAATAAGTGGCAACGGATAGTAATCCTTAACCATCTACTTATTAAGCTCTCTAAAATCTACGCAAAGTTGAATTTGATTATTATTCTTCTTCTTGATAACGACTAGTGAACAACACTCTATGTGTTGTACGGAAAATGTGAGGGGTTAGCTTTCCATAATTTTGTCAATTCCTCAAATAACCCATCTCCTCTTAGTTCAAAATGCATAGACCTTACTTTTTGACACATAGGATGGCTACCTTTCTTTAGAGGAATGGTATGAGCAGCTAGGCTTACCTCTCAACTCGCCATAACTCTAAGCAAAGATGTCAAGGAATTCCTAAATTATGGACACATAGTCCTCCCTTTCTTCCAAACTGAGCATGGATCCTAATTTAATTGGCCATGAATCATTTATCGTTCCAAGGTCTAACTCAATTACATTCCATCTTTGATTCTATCATGAGTCCTCATTGGTTCATTCAAAGTTATGTGATAGATATCCTTTGTAAGTAGTGGATAACCCTACCTAGCAATACTTAATAACTAGGCTATCCTACCAACCTGATAACCCTAAAGTCCAAAATGCATTCCACATTAGCAATAGTCACATGGACTTTAGTGATGCAACCTTCAGGTTGTCTTCAAACAATCATGGAGGCATATTTTTGGATTTCTAACCCAGCCTCTCTATTAATTCCAAACTCATAACGTTTTTAGAGGATCACATATCTACAACAACATGTTCCACTCATATGCCATTAACATATGTTGTTACCCTTGGACAACACTTTTCAACATGCTCAAACTAGTCATCTCCTACGAGTGCTATGCTCAAGGGCTCCATGATATACCTAGTGTGTAGAATATTTTTAAAATCTTTTTGCATGCAACACTACTAGAGATAGCTTAATTAATTGTAGGAGATTTACATCTGGCTTAACCTTGCAAAGAGAA
Organism: Lygodium microphyllum; assembly: GCF_053477565.2. Taxonomy (NCBI): domain Eukaryota; kingdom Viridiplantae; phylum Streptophyta; class Polypodiopsida; order Schizaeales; family Lygodiaceae; genus Lygodium; species Lygodium microphyllum. Next base: position 39,229,707 of record NC_141149.1, on the reverse strand, counting down.
CTTGCTAAATCAAATTCATGATAATTAGCAATAGCTCTCTTCTCCCACCACGGGCCATTCTCTCCTTAGGTCTTTGAACATGCTTCGGTACCTCTTTCTTGGCTTTTTCCTTCTTCTTGGGCAATTCCTTATCCTTCCTAGGGTCAGCTTTACTATCAACAACTTTTAGAGGTCTATTTTCCGTGTCAAGATTAGGGACTTGTGTCCCCTTATCATCATGCGTAGGATTTTCCTCTCGACATGTTTTACCTTGTCTTTGTCACTATATTTACCCTTTTGACCTCTTGTAAAGACTTGTAGATCAGAGGCTTCAGTGTCATTGACATGTACAGCTTCAATATAAGGGTGACTCCACTGCTATTAGGCAACTCCTTTACAATAGCCTTCCCTCTTTGCAATACTTGTTTTTGTCTCTCATCTTGTTGGATATTGTTTCCTTGTGGTTGATGGTTGATTGGACCTGGCTATTCACTTACTTGTTGAAGTGAACTAATCTTACTCCAATAAGTACTAGCCACATAGCCAAACTTGCTAGGTATGTCACATTTAACATTTGGACAATTTTTAGGGAAATGTTGGCCACCATACCACTAATACAACTGAATCTTGAGGGGTCACCCTCTTCAAGACATCGACTCCCTAGCAAGCTCTGTTGCTTCTTAAGGAAATTGATACCAATATCTATTTACCTATATTTTTTGGTGATCATGTCAATATAGTGCTTCATCATATTCTTAACTTCACTAAGGATATTCAAGGCACTTGACTCATAGCCTCGATCATCTACTTGTCATTTCATTGGCCTAACCACTTGATTGGGATTTGGCTACTGATTCCCTCGAACAACGTTAGAATTTATTATTTGGCTTCCAACATTTGGTGGAGCCATCTAACTAACTATAGGTATGGTCATATTGGGAGGAGCTAGCAATATGGGCACATTTTGACTCATGTTTCCCCTCCCATTGGAAGTACTCATGGGCATCCCTTGACCTCCATTTGTCAATACCAAAGTATTTCCAACACCTAGACTCGGATTCCAATTTTCCTTAGAGGTATAGGTTGCTTTTAATTGTGACTCTACCTCCTCCGCTCATGTAATAGTTGTATCAATGTCGACAAGAGCAACATTACTCAACTGCACCTGAATATTAAAGTCTAGGCCATGCAAAATAGTATTGGAGTTGAGCAGCAGGAATGCAAATCTAGATTTGCAGCTTATGAAATACTTTCTTCAATTTCTTGGTATAGCCTCAAACATTCTCATGAGGTTCTTGACGTGTTACATTGAGAACACGTAGCCAGTATTGACATCCCCTTTTAGGGGTAAACTCTCTTTGAAAGGCCACAAAGAATAAATCAATTGTAGTTATGATTCCAGCTTCTAGCCCGTGATACCATACTGTAGCTCATCCTTTCAAAGTCATCTTAAAGAACATCATCAAGTGTCCTTCATCTTGGATCCGATAGTTGAACATTAACTTTTCGACTTCATTAATATGAAGTTCCACATCTTCCTCTACTAACCCATTAAAAATGGGCAGAGGAAATCATAAGGCTAGCAAGTTTGATGTTCTTTTGTTGTTGGGATTGTAATGGGTTGCACCATTACAACCGAATTCGTTAAGGAAGTTTGAATTGATGGCACTACTATCCCACTCAAAGTGGACTGGCTAACTCCTCGGAGAGGAAAAGTGCTAGAACTTCTTCCTCCTCCTAACGGACTATACATGGAACTAGGATTGCTAATACCCCTCCCTTATTGGGAGCTCTTCCTTGCTTCTAAAGCTCAACTTGACGGTCTTTTGGATCTATTTCATTGCCTTTTGGCATACATTAATAAATAGGTCCCTATCAATTGAGATCTAGAGACTACCACATTAGCGGCTCTCTCAGTAAATGCATCACCTGCACGATCTAAAACAGGTCTGACACTTGCTCTAAGGCTCTATAGCTAGGCCTCTATAATCCACCAAAATATCCCACAAGGAGCATCCAGAGACTACACACTAATCTAACAAAATAAGCCTTTGTATGGCTCATAGTCCAATGGACAACTCTTGCCAAAATCCTCACAAGGAGTCTCTACACATATTGGTATTATACACCATGTAAAATAAACATAGGGAACACCCCTCGACTAATTACCATGACTCCTCTTCTTCGGCTCTTTTACAACTTAGCGATTGGCTCCAAGATGCACCGTGAATACATAAAGCATGTACAATACATAATCCTCTAGACTTGCAATCAATTGCTCTAGGTGATTAAAAAAATCCTCAATGCACACTCCCCAAAGGAAACAAATATCTAGCCCTACAACTTGGGATACCTCACTTTCAACATGGGTCAATGTTTATGAAGACAATTGCCATGTATCCGAGATGATACCATATGTGTTGAATGCGATGGAACTGTGAATCATTCATAGTGCTCAACCATTGTTATTCATTGAAAATAGCACTGTGAAAGTGCAAAACCATTTCTTTTCATGCTTTCATTCTAAACGTAATTGTTACATTGCCCTAGTGCTACTGAACCCTTCAATTCTTAAACCACATGTATCCTACATGTAACATACATCAATGAAAATTAGATTCAACATATAATCAGCACTTACTACCCCTCCTCTCCCTACTGTTTAAAGCTATACATTTGGTGGAAGATTTAGAGAGCATTTTGATGTATTTTTCTTCATAAAAAGCAATAAATACTCACTTTAACATAAATATAGGGCCAAACTAAGGCTAAATCCCATGCCTCAACCCTACCATACATCCACAAACACATATGTTATGCTTTTCTATTTTTCAAATATAAAAATATATTTTTTCAAATTTCTCTATTTATTTATCAATAAATATGGATAGTTCTTGATTTTCTAATGTGACTTGATTAGAGTTGTTGAGAATTATTTTTATTCCTTATCTCATACCATGTGAACAAAACTAACACAACAAAACCCCTAAAATCCATGATTTACTCTAAAACCACAATTTATGGGTTTTGCGTGCTTATAGAAAAATTAAAAAATGACTGATTCTTATTGATTTTCTTAATGCTTCTCGTAGATAAGATCATTGAAAAAATAATAAAAAATAACCATTTTCAATTGAGATTTTAAAACAATTAATTTTGTCACTTACTCATAAAACTTCCCTTTTATCTCACACGCATCTCGCATTTGGAAGGCTAGTGATGCTAATTAACAATTGCTAACTCTCCTCCAAACATCGATCCACACTCCATCATGTCTGAGCATCATCTCCTAATCAAAATATCTCAAATCAACCCACCCCCTTCTCTCATAGAATGATACATAGAAATGGATACTAAGAGGAGAGAGAGGTTGACTTCTGAAGTTTCAAATTGGACAACCATTTCATGTGATGCAACTGGAAATTAGAGGTAAAACATTTGAGTATTTCATGGAGATTATCATATTGGGTGGCTATGTTCAGCCTATCCCACCTCCTTCTTTACAAAAACATCGCCGTGGGAGGGCCAACGCCTATTTAGCACCCTTTTTAAAATGCTCCCTTCCCACGTCAAAAATTTGGGGGCCTTTGGTCCCCAAAAGGCCCATCATTATTATTTTTTGAACTTTGGTCAATTTTGCCCTTCAGATGTCTGGTTTCCCAAAGCTCCTCTATCTAGCAAGATTGATTAACAATCCAAAAAATCGTATGCATTTGGCTTGAGGTCCCGAATGGCTAAGAAGTCATATTACTTCAATTCGATAGTTAGAAAAATTATTAAAAATCTGCAACCACCACAATGGTCAAAATTAGCATTCCCGTTGTCTTCCATAGTCACTTAAAATCTGCAAATCCACGTCTTCTGCTTCATCCCTCGAGCTTTGTATTTCTCATGAAATTTGTATCATTCTACTCCTTTTTGGCATGTCCTTGGATTTTAAATTTTGCTCTTAGGTTGGGAGTAAAAATTCATATATAGTGAAATGAACCAAACTCAATAATTATTATCTAGATCTACATAAGATGCACATAGTAATGGTAATGTACTACAATATGTCTATTGAGAAATGTAATAGAAAACTTTAATTTGTCATAAAATTATATGAAAGTGAGGTTGTTAATGGAGTAAATCTTGAAAGAGTTAGTGTAACTTTGATAAATAAATCTTTACAATTTGACAAGAGCAACCCAAGGAACTTTAGTGTTCAATTAGAGTGCCATGTGTGGTGGTTCGTTGCATTTGAGATTCCTAAGGTAATATTTGAGATGTATAGTTGTTCTTTATACACACTAGTATTTCAAAAATCATCCATAATTATGAACATGGCGAGATTCGCTTAAATCAAGGGTATTGTCAATACTTGGTAAAATGCTATCTTGCAAGAGACTTGAAAAATTTTAAATGCATGTGTGGAATTTCCAATGGTGCAAATGCAAAGCATCCACGCCTATATTACTTGCGAGAGAGGGTGGAAGGAAATGGCAAGAATAAAAACTAGCAAAGGGTGATAAGTGTTGCAGTCACATGCAATGAAGAAAATCGCACTTGGAAGCCCATCTTCAATATTCCATTGGATCGTATTCATATTTGTTCATTGCATGCTTTTTTCAAAATCTTGGAGAAAAGTATGTATGAGTATATTTACTTTGCTTACATGATACAATTGAAAAAAGAATACATTGCAATGTGTAGGAATGTGGAGTCAGTGCAAGCATGAAGTAATGATTGGAAAAGATGAGAAGAGCTCACGAAAAAATGGTAACTTGCCAAAAAATCCTTACTTTAGAGGAGCAAAGGCTAGGAAGTTTCTTTCAACATCCATTAGTGAGGAAGGAAATAATGGTAGCTTGCCAAAAAATCCTTGCTTGGAGCCAAGGTTTGGATTAGTCTCAATAAATTGGATCCCTTGCTTTGAATGATGGTGTTTCATAATGCAGATAAGCGACATGCCAGGACTAAAAATGGCAACACTAGCTCTAGGGCTCTAGTTGGCAAACCTCTTATACTCATGAAACCACCCCAAGGCCTCGTGACCAGGAGCGTCTGGAGGCTATATGCTAATCTAAATGAATCACACATTTGTATCGATTTGTAGTCCAATGATTTTTCCCATCCCAACCCCAACAGAGGGAGTCTCCCACACATATAGGTGACTAAGACCTCATTACATACACATATGGAGCAACCTCGTTGATCATTGTGGCTCCTAGGCTCTGCTATAACCTGGGGATTGGCCCCAAGATTCATAGTCTCAAACATAAAACACAATCATAACATTGTCCACTCTTTTTCCAGGTTGCACATTCCAAGAGATATTTTTGTTTTCTCAGTTAATATCAAACCCCAAAGAAAATCCTACTATCCTACAACTCAGGGATTCTCACACTCTCATTGTTGGTCAATATTTTTAGGAACAAATTGTAATGCATCCCCAGGATACTTCCTCTTTCTTGTGATACCATGTATAAGAATGCAAATGCAAGGCATAATGCTATATAGTGCTCAAAAAATGTAACCACAAATCAACTAAATGTCGTGTGAAAAATATCCCTTAAATGGTTTCCTTTCTAACAAAGTGTTGTGTTGCTTAGAAATAATACTAGACTAGTCCTTGCTATTGTCCCTTTAAACTTCAATGAAATGAGTCCTATATGTCATGATATGCATGGAAATCAGAATTTAATTAATACTTAACTTTCCACAACCCCTTTCTTGCTACCATTTAGGTTTTGTAGTCGTGCATCCATTTAAGAGGGTGTTTCTTATCATTTTTTAAATGTAGCAAAGGGTAAATACACACTTTCACATTAAGGTGAAGGTAGACTAAGACAAATATCCATGCCCTACCTTTAGTATATATTCACATATATATGCCTAACTTATAGTAAATTTTTACACATGAAAACTAAAATTTTCTATCAAAATTTTATTTTCATAAATTTTTACAATTTATGTTAATATTAAGTTATATTTTCTCTAACTTTCACATTTATGAAGCTTATATAGATTGTGATTCAGCATTACATTTAATATAACTTCATAGGAACACCATTTGAACAATAAAAATCCATAAAACTATCATTTTTCTACTAAACTCATATTGTGGGTTTTACAAATTTGATTTTCATTTCGTAAATTGCTCAAATTTTTTCAGTATTCTATCATTTTAGACATATTCAGTCATTTTTAAAAAAAAGAACGAAACATTCGTCATAGAATCTAATAAAAGATAACTTAGGCTATAATCTGCATATGTATTTCCTTGTATTTCAAAAACGAGAAGTCACTAAGGTTATTTTATAGCTTTTAACACCTTCTTTGTGCTTCCTTGTTCCATTTCTTGCATCTCCTCATGAATCGGGTTGTTGTTCATATGGATAGCATGACTCAGCCCATCAAACTCACAGAATGATTAGCACAAATATAAATTATAAATAGTATCAAGCTACTACAAATAAAATACACAACATAACACAAATACAACCCTCACCTACCCCCTAACAAAATCAAGGCATAAAGTCCACGAGGGATAGGCCAAGCATAGTCTCTGGCCAACATCTCAAGCTGGTCATTAACCAATTTCTCCCACATAGACCGACTAAAAGAGCTATTAAAGGAGCCATCCTAAGTGGTGGTATGGCCTACCTACCTGACCTAGGATGATTGGACTAGGAATTCCTACTAGGTGAGGACTCCTATAGTGTGGTCTATAAATAGTCACATATTTCTCAATTTTACTACATTCTTTTTTCTTCAGTAGTTTATACTCATATGTGTAAAAAGGAGAGAGTTGAGCATATTGTGACCTAAGAAGAATAGGGCATTGATCTCAGGTCCTATCTCAGCACCCAAGAACCTACAAAGCTCTCACGAGGCAACATGATTTTTCCTTTTTGTTCCTGCTCACTTTTATTTTCACTCCAACCATCCTTATTTATTGTTTTTTGGCTAAATGCCACCCCCAAGAAGACAAGGCATTAGCCCTAGGTCAGACTCATCCTTAGGAATCTATCAGGTCTTCGTAAGGTGATGATCATCTGCTCTTGAAAATTTTCTTTCTTTATTTCTATTTGTCCAAGGGCCAAAATCCTTTTTTACACACCTCCATATTATATATATATATTAGAATATTAGATATATGTATTATTATTTTTTTCTTTTATTTGAAAAGCTTTCCTAGCTGCCTTAAAACTAAAAGGGATTCCTAAAAATAGATACCTAGCAGGCTAGTAGGATAGGGTCATTAGGACTACCCTCTAAAGCAACTCTTAGAGTGCTTGATAATGTCTTTACAAGAGGCAAACAAACTGCTCAAACCTCCCCAAAAACACCTAACCTAACCTTGGACTTCCTACCTTGAATGCTAGTCCCCAATATAAGAAAAATGCTCCACATACATATACACATACTACATAAAAAGAAAGAAATCGTAAAGGAAGGATATCACCTGGACTTGGCCACAAGAAGCTTTTTCACAATAAGAGGCTCCCTCTAAGTACTTCGTCAAATCTGTTTAGTACATCACTAAAACAAAATCCATTAACTACACCCACACCAAACGAACAAGTGACCCTCTTAACAAACAAAAAAGTGGCCACAAGAAGCTTTTGCACAACAAGAGGCTCCCTCCAAGTACTTCGTTAAATGTGTTTGGTACAACACTAAAACAAAATCCATTAACTACACCCACACCAAATAAACAAGTGACCCTCTTAACCTAACAAAATCAAACAATTCTCTACAAGAACAAAGGGCCCTCTTAGCCTAACAAAATGTAACCATAAAGCATACCATTCAGCAACCTACTACTGTTGAAAGCAAACCCTTAGTCCCCACATAACCCTTACTAAAGCCCAAAACTAGACTAAGGATATAACCATAATTTTCAAGCCCTACACTAAATGCATCAAGTTATTAGCTAGCCCCCTACATAATGACAAGGGCTATTTGATGAATATACCGTTGAACAATTCAATGAGACCATGATAGAATAGAAAGACAATCAATCACTACCTTGGTCATAACCCATACTAACCATCAGTGAGCAAAAACATGACATATCAACAAGTAGTCCCCATAGTAGTCCTAGACTAAGATCAGAGGTAATCATAGAAGCCTCTCAAGAGGACTACAGTGAAGAAATACATATTCAACAAAGGTATAATTAGCCAGGGAGTTTGCAAAGTGATCCCACCTATTGGGAAATCAACTAGCAAGTCACTGCCTCAAAGATCTTAGGGGTGTTCAAGGTTGCACGATGTACATCCTTAGAATGGGATCCCTTACACTATTGGTACCATTCAGTTGGTTGATCACTAACTATGAGTTGCCTTTCACTAATAACTAGCGAATACCACCACATCTGGCTAGATTTAATCCCATAAATGAAGGCCTTGTATTCTGACATGTTATTCATAAAAGCAGTGCTTAAATACACTCAAAATTTTAAAACCACTTGATGTCATGCGAGTCTTTTATGACAACCCTTATACTCACATGCTTACTAGGTCCTTGAAAGGCTCCATCAAAATATAATATGTAAACCAAAACTTCATTAATATAACCTTCCATGGCAATCAACTTATTCATACTTATGATAATCAAAGACTAATCCAAAGAGGGGGTGTAAGATAGGTACAATCCCTTCTTCCTCATTAAACTTGATAAGGACTCTAGTAAGGACTCGAAAATAGTGGTGGCAATAGACCTTAATATTCCACATAAAAGATCCATCTTGCCACTCACTAATGTGATAACCCTTACTCCACCAAATCACTTTGCCTTGGTGGTAACAATGCTCTAAATATGGATGGTCAAGATAAGGAATGGATTTTTCCATCAATAGTCTTGGTACCCTCTGCAAATTTAAGCTAGATCCTAAAGGACATGCAAAGGCACCAAGTCTAACCTTAGCCCCTACACATAATAAGGCTTCAATTTATTAAAGTCTACTTTAGTTTTGAACTCTATCCCTTGAAAATTTTCTTAAAGGATTGTAGAGCAATTCTTTCCTATACAAACAATCTCATAAGGACCATTCCATTTGGGTTCTAACTTGCCTGGAAAGAGCTCACAACGGGCATCATAATATAGGAACAATTGATCCTTAGCAAATTTATACTTCCTAGTATGAAGTTCATGAAGAATTTTCATCCGCTTATTTCATACTTCTAATGTAACAAGGCTTGCAACCGAATCTTGTCAAGATGTGCAAGGGAAGTGAATCTTTCTTGCAATGCTTCCTTTTCACCCAAATAATTATTTAGAGCAAACCTTACTATAGGTAGCTTAATCTCCAAAGGTAAAACATACTCTTTCCCATATACTAATTTAAAAGGGGTATGGCCTATAGCTCTTTTGAATGTCGTATTATAAGTACAAATAACCACATACAACTTCTTATCCCAAATTATCATGCTTATCTTTGGATATAGTCTTGGTTAAAATCCCTATACTAAGTTGATTATTAGTGCTCTCTACTTACCCATTACCTTGGGGGTTGTAAGGCATGGTCTTACTATATTTAATCTTCAAAGCTTCCATCAAAGCCTCAATCACTTTATTCAAAAAATGTGTCCCATGGTCAGACATAAGCCCCTTAGGTGGACCAAAATGACAAACAATCTATTGCAAAATAAAACTAGCCACTTTTTTGGCATTATCCTTCATTGTAGTGCGGGTTTCAGACCACTTTGTGAGATCCTCTGTTGCCACAATGATATAACGCTTCAGTGTAGTTGACAAAGAATGTATAGGCCCAACAAAATCTAGGCTTCACTTCTCAAATGATAGTATCACCATGATAGGAGTCAATGGATGCTTCCTATTTTCCTATTTTCATGTTTGTAACACATATCACATCTCTTGATATATACAAATGCATCTTGGAAAATGGAGAGATACCAATATCTAGCTCTCAAAGCTTTTTGCGTAGTCAACCATCCACTAAATTTCCCTCCACAAGTGGAGTCATTACACTCTTCCAAGATAAATGAAACCTCATCAATCACGATACATCAACGATGATAAATATCACCAACCCCTTATCAATATAGTGTTCCTGCAATCAAGGCAAGTTTCAAGGCTTGCTGCCAAATTTTTCTCTTTTTAGCCTTTGATAAAGCGGATCCAGCCTCTCTTGTGGATAGATAGTGCATTATGGCAACATACCACGATGGAATGGAAGGCGCCACAATTTTGAATAAACCCTCAAGGTTACTACCTTTAGCCAAGGCTTCCTTCAGCTCCTCAAAATCCATAAGACATTCAATGATGCTATGCAACTTTGGCAACTTACTCCTAATTTCATGGTCAAACTCTTGCAAAGTGATAAGTCATTTTGCTAGGCAATCAAGCGGCTACAACTTATATTTATTACTAGCCTCAGTCTCTCTACCTTTGTATAAAATACTTTTTTTAAAAATAGAGGATGTAGTACATAAATTTCTTCATTTCAAATACTATCCCAAGGCATAGTTTCTCCATGTAGGTATAATTAATCTTGGACACCTCCAATTTACGACTGGAAAATGTAATAATAAGGTACCACTTCTCCTTCTAAATCTGGGCTAAACAACATAGCCGTTGTTGATATTATATATTGTAGTTGTTGAAAATGTATAAAATATCTCACCTCTTTTAGGTGCTTTCAGGACTAGCGCTTTTGCCAATTCTTGCTTCACATCCTCAAAGATTGCTCTAAACAAACAGACAATTAAAGGACAATAGATTCATCAATGGCAATGCCCTCTCAGCTAATATCATCAATAATAATTGACTGACAAATAGAAATATATGCACTAGTATATGGCAGACTCAGCGCAATGATAACCTTTATCTTTTTGGATCAATTGCAATACCAACTAAGCTAACCACATGGCTCAATAACAATCCATAGGATAATCCAAAGAGGCACTTTCTTGGATTGAGAGAAATGCAGAAATTCCTGCATCACTAGAAATATTTTCTCAAAATAATCAAGTGTCTCTCCCTAGTGGTGGGTGCCCCCAAATTATCAATGAAGACCTTCTGCTTGTTTAGGGAGATATCAATGAAAGTTTTATTAGCCGTACGTCTCTAAGAACCTGACACATTGCATAATCCAAAAGCCATAATATGATGGGTAAAGGTACCAAATACTATTATATATATCGTTTTCAACTTATCTTCATCTACAATAGCATTTTGGTTATAATCGACCAAGTAGTTCATAAACAAATAGGTATCCCTACTTGCTAACTGATCTAGAATCTGATCAATGAATAGTAGTAGATAGTAATCTTTGACCGTTTGTTTATGAAGCTTCCTAAAATGTACGTAAAGTCAAATTTGATTATTTTTCTTTTTCTTGATAACTATTGGTAAAACTACGTGCATTGTATAAGAAATATCAAGCCAACCTTACATAAATTTTTAGCTCCTCAAATAGTTTGTCCCTTAGTTCAAAAGGCATACATCTCACTTTTTTGTCAAATAGGATGGCTATCTTCCTTCAGTGGAATAGAATGCGGAGCCAAACTAGGAGAAATACACCTCAGCTCATCATAGCTCCATGCAAAAAATCATGAAATTCTTAGATTAGGGACATGTAGTCCTTCCTCTCTTTCACACTAAGCATAGATCCTAATTTAATTAGTTGTCACTCATTCAACGTATTGAGATTCAACTCAATCACATCCATGCCTTTGATTCTATCTTGAGCTTTTATGGACTCATTCAAAATAACCTCCTAGACATCTTCTATAGTGGATCCTCTCTTGATTCATTACTTGATTACGTCTCATTGCTAGAAGGATACTCTAATGCAACTAATTATGTCAAAGATAAGGCTAATCTCTCACTTTGAGGAGATTCAAGAAATGCACCTAGTATTACACGTCTAGTACCTCTAGTAAAAATCAGACAACCAATAGGTATATAAACTTGATGGTTGGATTGCAAGATCCATGTCCTTCCTAATAATACTTGATAGCTTGGCTGCCCTACAAACCTAATAATCCTAAATTCCAAAATTCATTCCACATTAGCAAAAGTCATGTGGACTTTAGTAATGCAACCTTCTAGTTGCCTTAAAATATCACCAATCATCTAGAGAATTGTGGATGCATTCTTTTAGATTTCTAGTCCTAGATTTTCCATCTATTCTAAACTCATAATATTGACAAAGGATCCTATATCCACAATGGTATGATCCATTAATATGCTATCAACATATGCTACCACCCTTGGATAATGCTTTTCAACATGTTCAAACCATTCATCCCCCACACATTGGCTATTTCCAAGGGTTTGATGATATACCCAGCATGAAGGATTTTCCTTAACTCTTTATGAACTCCTAGAGATAACTTGATCAACTACAAGAGATCCACATCATGCTTTACCTTGCAAAGAGAATTGGCTAAGTCAAATTCATGATAATTAGCAGCAACCAGGTTCTCGTCTCCTACTGCCAAACCATTCTTTCTCTGGGTCACTAAATAGGCTTAGATGCCTCTTTCTTAGCTTTTACCTTCTTCTTTTGTAGCTCTTATTGGAGTCGTCTTTGCCATCAGTAGCTTTTAGAGGATTGGCTTCCACATAAGGGTTAAGGACTTGTCCCCTTATCATCATGTTCAGGGTTTGCCTCAACAAGATTTACATTATCTTTATTTCCTTATTTAACCTTCTCTCCTCTTGTAATGACTCGTAAATTGGAAGCCTGAGTGGTGTTGATATGCACATATTGGATAAGGTTGATACCACTATCACTAGGCAGCTCTCTTTTACGATAGCTTTTCCTCTTTACAATATTTGCTTTGGTTCTTCATCATGCTGAAGGTTATTTCCTTATGCTTGATGATTAATTGGACCTAGATGCTTACTCCCTTGCTGAAGAGAGCTGATCTTACTCCAAAAAGTACTACCTAGATGGCTAGACTTCCCACATATGTCACATTTGATATGAGGGAAGTTCCTCGGAAAGTGCTAATTACCACACTACTTACACCTAAATCTTGATGGACTACCCTCTTCAAGATGTGACTTCCTATTAAGTTTTGCTGCTTCTTTAGAAAATTAACATCTACGGCTATTTTTTTATATTGTTCCATTATCATATCGGTATAACACTTCATCATATCCTTAACTTCAGCGAAGAGAATTTGATGCACCAGACTTATTTTCATGATCATCTGCTTGCGTTCATATAGCTTAACCACCTAATTAGGAATTGATTGTTGATTAGTTGGCATGACATTAGAGTTTATAATTTGGCTTCCATTATTTAGTGGAACCATTTGTCTAGCCATTAGTATAGCAATGTTAAGAGGAGTCAGCAACATGGGCACATTTATCATTATGCTTCCTCTTCCATTCAAATTGTTCATAGGTGTACTAATCATATCTTAACTTTCATCGATCAATGCCAAATTATTCACAAGACCTAAACTCAAATTCAAGTTTTTCCTAGATTCATAGACCATTTGTAAGCACAACTCTATCTCCTCAACTTGTATAATAGTAGTGTCTATATCAACAAGAGCAACACTACTCAACTGCACTTAGATATTGAAGTCTAATCCATGTAAAAAGTACTAAGTTGGGTAGCATGTGGAAAGGGAAAACGCAGGTCTGCAATTTACAAAAATACCTCTTTTAGTTTCTTGGTGTATGCTCAAGCATTCTCGTGAGGCTCTTGACATGTCACATTTAGAAAACACGCAACCAATATTGACAACCTCTCTTAGGGGTAAACTCCCTTCAAAAGGCTGCAAAGAATAAATCAATTGTGGTTATGGTCCTGGCTTCCAAGCCATGATACCACATTGTAGCTCTTCCTTTCAAAGTCATGTAGAAAAACATCATGAGATGTCCTTCATCTCGAATTCGCCAATTGAAAATTAATTTTTGAAACTCACTGATGTGAAGCTCTGCTTCTTTCTCTACTAATTTATTAAAAATGGGTAAAGGGAAACCTTGGACTGGAAAATCTGATGTTCCTATAGGTATCACAATGGGTTGATGTTGAGATATCGAGCTCCACTCGTGATACGCCAGGGTGACCGTTGTGTATTTATGTCACCGACTTGTCAGTTGCAGACGCGGTTGGTACACCGCCCATGAATAATAGCTACATGATAGCTATCCTTATCTACTCTAGTTTGTGGCTCAGTTTGTATGCCACCTTAGTTAGTTGAGTTTGGTTTGAGACCCATATATAGGGTTCTTCTATTCCTTTGTACTAGAGTTCTTTTGGCTTACACAACTAAGAAGAGGAAAACTGTTTTCAGCCTCCACCCTTGTGTGTATTTCCCCATTGTGCAAGCAAGAAAGCTTCAAGTGAGACTCCTTCCTTCTCTCCCACAATCTTGACATGGTATCAGAGCCTTGTTCGTGGTAAGGAGCTCAAGAAAGCAAGCCAAGCTCGCGGTGTTCTGGTAAGAGGAGCAGTGTTGCTTTCATTTTCTGTTTTGGGAGCAGATCTCTGCAGGTAGCACAGCCGGAAAGTGCAGGAGTGCATTGTCTCAGGTTGAGACGCCCTTCGCGGTGAAGCAAGAGGGTAGTATATGCTGCGGGAGAGGGATTTAGCCCTTGGCGACCTTGTTTTTTTGATTTGAGGCCATTTCGGGGCCTGTTTTGGAGGCGGAAGTTTTCTGCACACACTCAAGAAAAGGCCCAGTTTTATGCTGTGCAGCCACTGTTCTACAGGTCAAGGAAAAGTTTCTGTAGAAATTGCATCGTATGCTTGTGTGCAGAGACATTGGGAGTTACAGAATCATCCCTGTTGCCTGTTGATGCAAAATCGTCACTAGGAAGTGACTGTGTGGTCAAATACCACTTTCGCCAGTTTTGCAGATTTGCCCTTGTGAGGGTGAAGCTGTGTTTTTTGCAGTGACAGAATTTTTTTGCAGTGTTCTGTAATGGCGTCTGATTCTCTTTCACAGATTGTCATTGAAAAGCTTGACAAGAACAACTTCCAAGCATGGAAGTTTAGAATGAAGAGTTTCCTTATGGGAAAAGGATATTGGGAATTTGTTGCAGGAAATGAAGAACCAGTTCTTCCTGATGTTCCCAATCAACAGCAAATGCAGGCATTTAAAGCATGGCATGAGAGAGCCAGGAAAGTTATGTACTGGCTGTCTATCAGCATTTCAGACTCTATGATTGTGCATATTCAGGATGCAAGTACGCCAAAGGAGGCACGGGATACTTTGTCAAAAATGTATAGCACAAATACGCAAGCCAGGAAAATGCAGCTCAAGCAAGAGTTGCACAATGTGCAAAGAGAAGATATGAGCATCAACGACTACCACATGAAGGTGAAGAAGATTGCAGATGCACTTGCTTCCATTGGGTCACCAGTGGAAGATGATGATTTAGTTTCTGTGACCTTGAACGGTCTAGGAAAGGATTATGCACAGTTTCAGACATCCATTTCAGTTCGTGAAAGATTTCCTGATTTTGAGGAGCTGATTGCTCTTCTAATTTCTGAGGAGCAAAGAAATGGTGGTGCATCTTCTTCAGGAGGAACTTCAAAAGAAGTTGTCTTCTACTCAAATGCTGGAAGAGGTAGAGGCAGAGGTAGAGGAGGCCGATTTGGAGGCCGTGGCAGAAATCAGAATATGCAGCAAACTCAAGAAAACCAGTCCTATGGAGGAGGACGTGGTAACTCTAGAGGCAGAGGGAGCCAAAGAGGTTCTGTGACCTTGAACGGTCTAGGAAAGGATTATGCACAGTTTCGGACATCCATTTCAGTTCGTGAAAGATTTCCTGATTTTGAGGAGCTGATTGCTCTTCTAATTTCTGAGGAGCAAAGAAATGGTGGTGCATCTTCTTCAGGAGGAACTTCAAAAGAAGTTGTCTTCTACTCAAATGCTGGAAGAGGTAGAGGCAGAGGTAGAGGAGGCCGATTTGGAGGCCGTGGCAGAAATCAGAATATGCAGCAAACTCAAGAAAACCAGTCCTATGGAGGAGGACGTGGTAACTCTAGAGGCAGAGGGAGCCAAAGAGGTCGTGGTGGATGGCAAAGAGGCCAAAATGCAAACAGTAATATTGAATGCTACTATTGTGGTAAAATGGGTCATATGGCTAAAGACTGCTATAAAAAGCAGAATGACATCATGAATGGAAAACTGCAACAAGGAAATTATGCATCTTCTAGTAGACAGGGTGATGACAGAAATGAGCATTTGTTTATGGTGCAGCACATGAACAATTCTGTGACAAATGCAAAAGAAAGAAATGATGTATGGTATGTTGACTCAGGTGCATCAAACCACATGACAGGTCATGCAGAATGGATGGAGGATGCAAGGAAAATGGAAAAACCAGGATTTATGGAGACTGGTGATGATACTGCACATCCTATTGTGCAGATTGGAAAAATTCCCTTGTCTATGCAGGATGGGAAAAAGAAATACCTGTCCGATGTATTTCATGTCCTGAATATCACTAAGAATCTGGTTTCTGTTGGTCAAATGGTTGAACAGGGCTTGCAGGTGAGATTTAATCCTCATGGATGCTTTGTTGAGGATATGAAAAATAAAGGTCGCTTGATAGCAAAAGGAAAGAAGAAGGGCAGAGTGTTTACATTGGATGCAGACATGTCTGAATTGAGTGCAGCAATGTTTGCACATGGGACCGGTGTTGTTGCAGATATTGATATCTGGCATAAACGCATTGGTCATGTTAATGTACAGCGACTTAAATCAATGCAGGCCCAAAATATTGTTGCAGGTTTGCCGAAATTCAAGGTTGCAGAAATGCATAAGGTATGTGAAGCCTGTCAATTTGGAAAACAGGCAAGGAAACCATTTCCTAGACATGTTCAAGAGAGTAAGAAGCCATTGGAATTAATCCACTCTGATGTGTGGACAACTAAAGCTGCATCTCTTGGAGGCTGTCATTATTTTGTCAATTTTATTGATGACTATAGCAGAAAAGTTTGGGTGTATTTTATGAAAAAGAAAAGTGAAGTTTTTGGGCATTTCAAAACCCTTAAAGCTATGGTTGAAAAAGAAACAGGCTTGCAGATAAAATGCTTAAGGTCAGATGGAGGGGGAGAGTACCTCTCAAATGAGTTTGCAAGGTTCTTGCATGAGCATGGCATAAAGCAGCAATATTCATGCAGTTATACCCCACAACAAAATGGAATTGTAGAAAGGAAAAACAGGCATATTGTAGAGGTATCTCGTGCCATGCTCAATGAAAAAGACTTTCCAGATTTTTATTGGGCTGAAGCAGTTGCTACAGCAGTCTATATAATGAACAGGACTCCCACTGCAGCAATACATGGGATGACTCCAGAGGAGAGGTATACTGGTAGGAAACCAGATATTTCTCATTTGAAAATTTTTGGTTGCATTGCCTATGTACATGTGCCAGATGAGTTGAGATCCAAGTTGGATCCAAAAGTTGAGAAGTGCATCTTTATTGGTTACTCTCTGCAGCAAAAAGGGTATAGATGCTATAACCCTTCTACTCGTAAGTTTACAGTGAGCAGAGATGTTGTTTTTGATGAGATGAGTAGCTGGTATAAACCAATAAATGTGATTGATGATGTAGATGCACAAAATGGTAATGCTGCATAGAATTCACAGCAGTAGTCACAAAATATTAGTGGACCTGGAGCGTCCTCTAGCAGTGGTTCACATTCTTTGCCATGGACAGGAAGATTGAGATCAGGAGAATCTTCTCAGAGCAATGCAGATAGTGGTATGCAGGTATCACGAAAAGGAAAAGAGAAGGTTGATCAGCCCATGTTTGATGTGAATGCAGGTCACTCTTATGTGGATGGTGAATCCAGTGGCTCAGAACAGAGCATTGATGATGAGTTGGGGTCCTTCTATTGTTACACCTGGAGTAAGGAAGACCAGAGATGTTTTGAGAGCACCTGGGAGTGAACCTACTTTGCGCAGGTCTACGAGAGCTAGGTATCCTGTGGATAGGCTGAAATATGATGGATTTACAGCCATTCACTATGCATATATGGTCAAAGTGATACAGGAACCAGAACCCACATCTTTTGAGCAAGCCATGGAAAAAGAAAAATGGGAGAAATCCATGGATGAAGAAATGGATGCCTTGGAAGCAAATGCTACTCCGGAGTTAGTACCTTTGCCTAAAGGTAAGAATGCAATTGGCTGTAAGTGGGTTTATAAGGTGAAGCACAATGCTGATGGTTCTGTGAACAGATACAAGGCAAGATTAGTAGTCAAGGGGTATGCACAAACATATGGCATTGACTATGAAGAAACATTCAGTCCAGTTGCAAGGATGGCAACTATAAGAGCAGTCATTGCTATGGCTGCATCAAAGGGATGGTCTTTACATCAGATGGATGTAAAGAATGCCTTCTTGCATGGTGATTTGCAAGAAGAGGTCTATATGGAGCAGCCACCAGGTTATGTGCATGTTGTTCATCCTGAGTTTGTTTGCAGGTTGAAGAAAGCCTTGTATGGCTTGAAGCAAGCACCTAGAGCATGGTCTGACAAGATAGGACAGTATCTTGTCACTATTGGCTTTCAGATTTCCAAGGCAGATTTCTCACTTTATGTGAGAAAAACAGAGAAAGGTATTATGCTACTTGTCATTTATGTTGATGATTTGATTATGACAGGTGACAGTGATGAAGATATCCTTCATGTGAAAATGCTATTGAAGCAGAAGTTTGAGATGAAGGATTTGGGAGAGCTGCGTTATTTCTTGGGCATTGAGGTGATTAGATCACCAAGTGGGATACAGCTCTTGCAGAGGCAGTATGGATTGGACATGCTGTCCAAATATGGGATGACAGGCTGTAAGCCTATTTCAGTTCCTTTGGAGCAGAATGTGAAGTTGAGCACAGATGTAGGTGAACTTCTAGAAGACCCTACTATGTAAAGACGCATAGTAGGAAGTTTGATTTATATGACTATTACCAGGCCAGATTTGAGCTATGCTGTTGGATTGGTAAGTCAGTTTATGCAGGCTCCAAGGAAACCACATTTGGATGCAGCTAGACGCATACTCAGGTATGTGAAGTCCACATTGCAGTATGGACTATTTTATGAGACTAGGGTTCAGATACAGTTGCATGGATACACTGATGCTGATTGGGCTGGTAGTATTTCTGATAGACGATTTACCAGTGGATATGTGTTCTCTTTTGGGAGTGTTGCAGTCACTTGGAGCAGCAAGAAACAGCCTACAGTTGCCTTGTCGAGCACAGAGGCTGAGTACAGGGGTGCAGCAATGGCTGCATGTGAGGTAGCTTGGTTGCATAAGCTACTTTATGATATGCATCAGTCTACAGATGGACCAGTTGTCATTTATTGTGACAACATGAGTAGTATACACTTGGCAAATAACCCAGTCTATCATGCTAGAACAAAGCACATTGAGGTGCATTATCACTATGTGCGAGAGAGGGTTTTACTAGGTCTTATTGATCTAGTTTATGTCAGCACAGAGGATCAGGTAGCTGACATATTCACGAAGGCATTGGGCGCAGAGAAGCTGCGCAAGTTCAGAGACCTGCTTGGTGTGCAGGAATTGGGATTGAGCTCGAGGGGGAGTGTTGAGATATCGAGCTCCACTCGTGATACGCCAGGGTGACCGTTGTGTATTTATGTCATCGACTTGTCAGTTGCAGACGCGGTTGGTACACTGCCCATGAATAATAGTTACATGATAGCTATCCTTATCTACTCTAGTTTGTGGCTCAATTTGTATGCCACCTTAGTTAGTTGAGTTTGGTTTGAGACCCATATATAGGGTTCTTCTATTCCTTTGTACTAGAGTTCTTTTGGCTTACACAACTAAGAAGAGGAAAACTGTTTTCAGCCTCCACCCTTGTGTGTATTTCCCCATTGTGCAAGCAAGAAAGCTTCAAGTGAGACTCCTTCCTTCTCTCCCACAATCTTGACAGTTGAGGCATCATGTTGACTAGGCTTTCTTTAGGGGCCTATATCGGTTGGTGAACCACTGTAAAATTTCCATGCAATTAAAAGTTAGTTAGTCAATTTATAAGTTAGTAAGGTTACTAACTAAAGAGTAAATAAGGTAAAAAATAACTAACATTAATAACTAACCATTTTTATTCAATTAAAAATATTTTATTTAAAAAATAGAGTCATAAATTTGATATTTTCCTTGGATTGACAAGGACCATAGCCACCCTTCACAAAAGTTACAACGTGAATGAGAGTTATGAGCCATATTAATCACTAGTGTTACTATGTATAGTACGGATGGTCCAAAAATATTAGATTTTGGGAAAAACTAGCACATTCTAGATATTTTAGATTACTCCTTTGCCCAGACCGAAACCACTTATGGAATAGTGTGAACGTTTTGAAGTGAATCAGTTTTTTTGCAAGTTAAAGCTTAAGTTTAATTAAAAGAAGAATAAACTTCATAACACCTTATGAATGGGAGAGGGGGGTCCATGCTTTGCATTGTGAAAAAAAACAATTGATTTGATGCATTCTATGAAAAGATAGAAATTCTCTCCTCTTCTTTTTATTGCCATAAACATTGTTCATATAGGCTGAGAGGATGAGAGGGAATGGCTGCCGGTTCATTTAACGAGATGCAAAAAAAGGGACAAGGAAGTGCGACTAAAAAACAACATCAATGGCTTGTCATTTTCAAAATAGGAGGAAATGTGTATACGGATTATAGCATAAGCATCTTTTATCAAATTTTATGATGAATCTCTCTTTCTTATGATAAAAATTGATTGGAAATGTTTAAATATACTTGAATATGTTTAAATACACAGAATAAGTAGTAATTTCAAATAATTCACGTAATGGAAATCAAAATCGTAAAACCTTTAAAGTGAGATTTAGCATAAAAATGATAATTTCATATATTTTTATGGTTCAAATGCTATTACTATGGAGCTACATTGAATGTAATGCTAAATCACAATCCACATAAGCTTCATAATTTTGTAATTTAAAAATCAACAATTAATATTAAAATAAATTATGAAAATTATGAAAAATAGTTTTTTGGTAAAAAATTTTAGTTTTCATGTCTTAAAATAATAATAAATTAGGTATATATATGTGAATATATAGTGAAGGTAGGGTATGGGGATTTGCATCATCCTACCTTCATCTTTATATAAAAGTGTATGTTTATCACTTTCCTACATGAAAAAATAACATCAAACACCCTCTTAAACTAGTGCACAATTGCAAATTCTAAATAGTAGGGGGAAAGGGGATGTGGAAAGTTATCAAGTAAATTATGATTTTCACATATATTATGACATATAAAACTTGATTTGACTAAGTTTAAAGGGATAATATCACGTATTAGTCAAGCATTGTTTTCTAAGCAACAAAGCAATATGTTAGGAATGACATTGAAAGGATGTTTTTTCACACAACAGGTTGGCTAATTTGTGGTTAACTTTTTTGGGCATTATATGGCATTACACATTGCATTTGCATTCCTATACATGGTATTAAGAAAGAGGAAGTCTCACAGATGCATTGCAATTAGTTATCAAAACTATTGATCAACAATGAGAGTGTGAAGATCCTTGAGCTATATGACAGTACGGTTTTCTTTGGGGACTAATTAAGTGAGGAGATTTTTTTATCTCTTGGAACGTGTGACTTGGAAAAAAGTGGCCAATGTTATGATTGTGTTTTATGTTTGAGAGGCACATCTCGAGGCCAAAATCCCCGAGGTGTATGAGAGCCATAGGAGCCATAGTGGTTAGCTGGGGGGTGCTCTATACGTGTGTGCAAAGAGGTGTTAGTCACCCTATATGTGTGGAATACTCCTTCTATTGGAGTTGGGATGGTAAAAATCATTCGATTACAAATCGATACAAATTCACAATTTAGCTAGATTATTATATAGCCTCTAGACGTCTAGTCTGAGGCCATGAGGGTGGCTTGGTGAGCATAAAAGGCACGAGAGAGCCCTAAAGCTAGTGTTGTCATGCCCATTTTTGGTCCCAATAGGTGGTGCATTTATAGTGAGATTCCTATAAGTAGCAATTTTTTAATCTTGGTGAATAGGGTCCAATTGTTCAATATATTCCAAAGAGCAATGAAATAAATCAGTTCTTTCCTAAATAATAGACACTATCAAGCCGAGATTCAAGGTCAAGAAAGAGACAAAACAACTAGACAGTGAGCTGAGATCTTTTGGAGATATTCTCCTAAGCATAGTACTTTGATATCCTTGAGAAATAGGTCTTTTTGACCTTACTATCCTAGCGAACACATTAGAGAAAGGGGGAAGCTCTAGCATATCTCTTACCCCCCCTGACAAGTCAGTCAACTTCAAGTGGGGATGTGGTTGTAACGTGCCCACCTATTGGCCATCCAAGCACGTTTTAGTGGTCCATCAAGAAACGAATCTAAGCGTCACTGCCTGGTACTCCTAGGGAATGTTCCAGGGTTTCTGGAGTCCGCCTCGCAACGGAACGTTCATGGCCAAATCCACTAGGATCGACCAAAAATCTGGCTTCCTAGGGCCAATGTCTCCTAACATCATTCTTGCGTCAAGATTTGGACATACTACTTTACATAGAGATACCCAATCCAAAGTAGATACGTACCGCACTTGGTTCAAAGAGAATGGGAAATGAGAGGGATGGAGTGCTCAACCTCTCTGCCCATAGGGCATAGTCCCATTTCTGTCCCCTAAAACGGCATGAATTGGGTTCTAACTTAACAATACCTAAAGTTGAATGACAATAAATCCTTGTGAGAATCCTCTGAGCTCTTTGGGACCACCCTGCCATAGGACAAACCCGTCGCGGGTTCCATCCACCCACTTCCCTCAATAGGCATTCTTTAGTTATCTAATTAGGTCCTATCACATTTATGTCTGACATTTAAAATCAACTTCATTAATTAAAACTTTAGGGGACAGGGTTCATTTGTGTAATTTATAGCACAGACACGAAAATAGAGCAACGAGACATTTTGACAAACAAGTTCCTCGACTTATATTCAAGTTAATCTTTGTCTCCTGCCCATAGGGGAGAAATTATGTATCCCTTCTATCCAACAAAAGTACTCAGTTCAAATCACATGGCATCAAAATTTCCATCCTTTATCTAGAATAGGATCTTCCAATGCCCTACACGTTGGGCTCATGGCAGTCTACAATTTCATTTCAGTCTAGGCAAGGGTGTCTAGAGCTCCATTGACCCCAAGTGACCTAGGAGTGAGACAACTTCTGTGGTTGGCCTTTTCACCACTCGACCTTCGGCCCATGAATCGAGCAGTAGTGCCTTCTCGGGGTAATCCGTGGTGCGATCTTGGAGATGATCCACCCATGCAAAATATCCTTCCTTAATTAATCCAATGAATAATCAAGCATAATCATGGCAATCAGCCTAATATCATCTTCTAGTAAAACATTCCTTTATTTCCCATGACTACTTGTCATTATCCAAATCACAATGCAACAATTAGTTGATTGTAAAAAAAACATTTAGGGTGTTGTTCAATCAACCAACAAAACTAATTGTATTTTTTCCAAACAATACAAGAATAGATGCAATAATAATTCCATCACATATTCTCTCTCCTCCTTGGGATCAAAGAGTGATTTTATGTAAAATTTACTTAATACTTGTATGCACAACTCCTAATGTTATTCTTTTTAGGATTATGCTATTCATAACCCCTGATCAATTGCTCTATCAACAAATAAGCCATACGCAACTAAGTGCAATTAAATTCCCTTGATACATGCACTTTGCAAACTCCATCTTTTGAATATGTGAGAAGAGGCCTATCCCTTCCCATGACCTATTCTCGTACATCATAGTATGGAGCCGAATGTATCTCATGCGAGAATCAAAGCAAGCATCTATCAATTTAGAAATACATCTTACAACTGGAACCGTGGTTGGATTGGTAGTGATGCCCTTGCCCAAGGCTCCATTGCTTGTTGAGGGATTACCATCTGCGCGTGATATTTTCCGCTTGGGGGCCATGATCTTCTTCTCTTTTAAACACGACTCACACAAAATTTCAGCAGCCACTTTCTCGAGAGGAGGAAAATTGGGAAAAATCGCCTTAGGAAAAAGGAAAAGAGAGAATGTGTGTGGTCATCCTCTAAGGAAGGGGAAAGGGAGGAAGAACCTTCGGTGTGTGTGTGTTTCTCTCTCTCTCTCTCTCTCTCTCTCTCTCTCTCTCTCTCTGTGTCTCTCTCTCTATCTATCTCAATCTCCCTCACAACCTCTTAGGGTATCCTTGTACTTCCTTGTGCCTTCCCATGCCTTATATTTATAATGAATTAGAGAAGAGGGAATGTGGATGAGAACAAGAGTTCTTGGTGGAGGGACTCTTGGAGAAATTAGTGATATGATGCTTTACTCATAAATCTAATGGTTCCATTGGCTCCAAAAGGGAGGTAAAACTCCAACACACTTGGCTAGAAAGATTTCAGATCACTCCTTCATCTCCCTATTCAAAGTGTTGTTTACAGTGTGTACAGTATTGCGATCACGGCGTGTGCGGTTTTGCCAATCTCTCTCTTTATTTTTTTCTTTTTATAAAATCTCCAAATTTAACTAAAACATCACTTGTCTTTTCTTTTAAATGATATCCAGTTCTAGAAATCTTGATATCTTTTAAGGATAATATCTAAAATATCTAGAATATGCTAGTTTTGCCCAAAATCTAATATTTTTGGACCATCCATACTATACATATTAACACTAGTGATTAATATGGCTCATAAATCTCATTCACATTGTAAATTTTGTGAAGGGTGGCTATGGTCCTTGTTAATCCAAGGAAAATATTGGATTTACAACTCTCAATTTTTTCTAATAAAATATTTTTAATTGAATAGAAATTGTTAGTTATTAATGTTAGTTAATTTTTACCTTAGTTAGCCTTTAGTTAGTAACCTTACTAACTTATTAATTAGCTAACTAATTTTTGAACTAACCAACTAACATTTAATTGTATGGAAATATTACATCCTCCCTCCCCTTAGAGACATTGAGATGTCCTCATCTCGAGAGAAACCACAATATCATTTTGGAACTGGTGGGTTATGGGCATGCCACACTTTTGTTGTGCTACTCTGATCACTCATAGGCATGCAGTCTTTTGAAACAACAACATATTGTATTTGATATATCTGAGTCTTGATTACAAGAGAATGTTTATTATAGTTACATCTCATGAATAGTCTCTAGGTTTTTCTGAAGTATCTCGGTATATTCTAGATCACTGAAGCTTGTACAACTTCATTTCTTGTAAGCTCAAGTTCTCTTCAAGTTCTGTTGGGACAATTGTCATAGTTATGTCCAATGTTATGGCACTCGGAGCATCAGTGTTTAGTGTGCTTTCAACATTCCCTTTTGAAATGACAAAAACTCCCTGCAATAGAAGTATTTCGGAGCTTTATCACTCACAAGGTTCTTCGTTGTCCTTGGTAGGAGTTTCTTCTTTAGACCAAATTATCCTAGGATCCTTTTAGCAAATTGAACTAGTACTTTATCTCAAAAATTATGTCCCCAAATTCTCATCTTCTTAGTTCAGGACTAGCTCCATGGACAATGGGCTTTGCTTATAATACTAAAGAATACTTCCAAGCTTCGATCTTCTGGTCAGACCCAATCTATAGTAGTTGAGAAGGAACAACTAAAGAAAATTCATTGCAAGTTCTAATTGTCATTCCTTGCAAGAGTATCTCTAATCATTTACAAGTTCTAGGCTCAAATAATTACAACTCATATTACTCAAGTTAACTATAGTTACAAGAGTAAAGTTTATTCCAATACAAGTTGTATTTCATGCCAACAAAATTTCTAGGATTTCTAATCATCCTGAAGAGGTGTTGTAGGTTCTAGGTCTTCATCTTCATCTAATTTCTCTATATATCCATAGACTGCATTTGTATAGCTTTGTTTTCTTGGAGGCTCAATGTCTTTTGGACTTAGATTAGGGCAGTTTGCTTGGATGTGTCCTAGCTTATTACAATGGAAACATTGACAATAGGGACATCTATGGATATGCCCTATCTCTCCACATGTGTGGCATCTCTTGTCCTAATCTTGGGAACCATCTTTGACCCAATTACCCAATTTAAGTTCTTGGATGATTGGCTTTACTTGAAGTAATGCATCTTGTAAGTCTGTTCAGTGTATTGCTTCAAGACAGTGGTTCAAAGGAGTGTTCAAGCCATGGCAAAACTTGGATACTTGCTACGCAATATCCATAGGCGGTGTGTATTTTAGTAGGGTTAGAGATTTTGACTAATAAACTTTCAAGGTTAATTCCAATTGCCTTGAGCTTGAAGAATTCATTCATCTTCAAAGTCTGGTAGGTCGGCGGAAGGTATTGTCCATGTACAGCATCTTTCAGCAGAGGCCAAGTGACATGGCTTCGAAAATACCTTGATCTTTGCACCATTGGTTCCACCATATCCAAGCTTGGCCAACTAGCTTAAGTTTGGCTATCATCGCTTGATTCATGGAGGCAATTCCCCAAGGTGAGAAATAGTCATCCATCGACTCAATCCATATCTTCGCTTCTATTGTGACGCCTATCCCTTCTCCATTAAACTCAGGTGCCTTAATTTTCTTAAGAAGAAATTTCTTCTCTTTCATGTCATCATTCGTGGGTGCAGAAGGTGCATGGCAATCAAGTCATATCGCCTAGGTTATTCTCTTTAAGATATGTCTACAAACTACACATTAATCAATCACGCATCCTTACGAAGTTTAGCACTGATACCAACTATAACATGCCCGCTTATCGGCTATCCAAGCATGTTTTAGCGGTCCATCAAGAAAAAAATCTAAGTGTTGCCACCCGGCACTTCCAAGGAATGTTTTGGGGCTTATCTTCAAGTTAATCTTTGTCTCTTGCTCATACAGGAGAAATTATGTATCCTTTTTATCCAATAGAAGTACCCAGTCCAAATCGCATGGCACCAAAAGTTTCATCCTTTATCTAGAATAGGATCTTCCAATTCCCTATACGTTGGGCTCACGTCAGTTCACAGTTCCCTTCCGGTCTAGGCAACGGGTGTCCATTGACCCCAAGCGACCTAGGAGTGAGACACAACTTCCATGTTTGGCCTTTTCACCACTCGACCATCAGCCTGTGAATCAAGCAGTGCCCTCTTAGGGTAATCTGTGGTGCCATCTTGGAGATGATCCACTGATGGAACCTAGAACGAGCCGGCACTGGCTCATGCACTAGCCGGACCTCTATCTCACGCGCTCAACAACCCCACGGCCTAGGAGTGTTGATGACACATACATTGCCTCCCTAGACATCTTGTGTTTGTATTACGCCATTTGTAATCCACTCTTCTCTCACCCACTACTCCTCAGAGGGAGTCCCTTACATATTGCCTAATGGTACGAAGCACAGACATAGGGGGTCCTCCAACGGCTGAATGCCGCCACCCCTCTGCGACTCTCCTACACCTTGGGGATTGGCCCCTCGGTGCGTCGCTCAACATATAAACATTTCGCACAAAATCCACTCAAGGTACCATTTAATCGTATACAGGAATGTACCATTGTCCTTACTTCTCTTTCCCCTAGACCCCATGCCTAGCCTATGACTTAGGCTGTCCTGTCTCTCACTCAACGTGGGTCAAGGTCCTAATGAAAGCAATTGCTGTGCATCCAGGATTTCTAATACCTTTAAATATTTCCATGATTTATGCATATTGTGGATGCTAAGTTCTCAAACAATTATAAAATCAATATTGTGCACATGTGGAAAACATCCTTTTAATGGTTTTCAGCTACCGTTCTTATCCGGCGTTGCACGAACCTAGCACCGAGGAAACCCTCGTGCTACTAGGCTCTCATTCTATAATTATGCACCGACCTATATGGCATGCAAACAAAACCCAGCAATCTTTTCATCATTTTACTCCACATTTAGACACATTTTAACCACTCTACCCTCCCATCGATCAAATGTTGCATTGTTGTATAGATTTATAAGGCATTTTGCCATCATTTTATGTGTAAAAAGCGGAAAAATACGCACTAGAACAAGAAGGTGGAGCTGAACTGAGGCAAATCCTCATGCTTCAGTCCCCACAAATATTCACGAACATTGTTCTTAATTTTCATTAATTTTTCGCACCCAAAATGCATTTTTCCCCTATTTTTAGTAGTTTTTTCTCTATTTTCCTTGTATTTTCCCTTATTTTCTGCATTATTTAATTACCAAAAATTCAAAATAGGTTATGGGCTATGGCCCTTAGTTCCTTCTTGCAACAAAAATGAAAATTTAGTTGGTGTTCCTATTTATTCTTTCATTTTTATGCTCAAAAACATCATTTTTCCTTGGTTTTCCATATTTTACGTGTTTTAGTGTATTATTTTGGGCCACAATATGCATGTTTTTCTGATTTTCTGATTCTGATCAACAAATACTCTTGGAAAACAGCAACATAAACAATTTTTAGCCCACATGAACAACATTTTATCAATCAAAAGCCATGAAATCTCAAATTTCCTTTGAAAATTTTGAATTACCGCTTATTTGCGTGTCTCGGGTTTCATGTCCATGGCTGCAAATCTGAAAATCAGCAGTACTTCATGCTCATGGCGATCACACATCACCATTTTCAGCTCGTGGAGCGATCTGATCGATGCCGGACAAGCCTCCACCATTCTTTCTTCTTCCTTTCTCTTCCCACATGAATCCGCCCTTAGAGGAGAGAGAGGGAGGAGAGAGAAAGACTGATTTTCTCTCTCCCTCTACAGGCTGCCATTTCTTGCACGGAACGGAGCGATGCGGAGCATGAAAGCAATGTAGTTGCCTTCTGTAATCTATTACATGGCTTCTTCTTCAACAAAAATCTGCATTCAGGGGGAGGGGGCGTTTTTTTCGCGACGGCCTGCTGCTGCCGCCACGCCTCCTCCATTTCGTTTTTTTTTTTTAATGAGGGGGGTGCCCCTTCCTAAAGGTACCCCTTCACTTCTCCTTTTGGGCACCTCCCTAATTTTGACCGGCCTTTTGGCCCTTTTCCCGGCCTCTCTCGCATACGGTGTCCGAATCCAGTTCTGAAAATTTCAGTGAGCTCGTCTCGGCATCCTGCACTGACTGACAGCTCCATTGACCGGCACAGGCGCATGGAAAAATTACTCAAAATCTGCAAGTGTTACCCGGGCGTCCTTAGAGCACTTTGACGCTTAAAATCGCCCTAGGTCGAGCCGCCGCCTTTGACATTGGATATTTTTCCCTTGATATTCATAAATTTTAGCTATTTTTTAAGCAATTCCCGGCACAAAAATTCCGGTCTCATTGGCGACCATGGGATAGGGCGACTCAGCCCGTCGAACCCCACAATAGATCTGCACAAAACAACCAGAGAAGCATCAAGCTGATACAAAACAAATATGCGATAAAACTCAACACAACGCTCACCCTACCCCCTGACAAAACCAAGGCATGACATCCACAAGGAGTAGGCCTAGAATCATCTAATAGAAGATCCGAAGTGAGTCACTAACCAACTGCTCCAACACAACCAAACTAAAAAGAATTGTCAAAGAGGTTGCCCGAAGTGGTGATCTGAACTACCCACCAACGAAAGACAACACTACTAAGAGCTCCTACAAGGCGAGGACTCCTATAGCCTGATCAAGGAGTATTTTCTGTCAGTACATTTCTTCTTTTAGGGTTTTTATTTTATTAACATACTTGGGCATGTAAAAAGGAGAGAGCTGAGCGTAGTGACCCAAGGAGAACAGGGCATCGGCCTTAAGACCTCTCTCGGCACCCAAGAACCTACCAAGCCCTCGCAAGGCGATACTTAATCCTTTTCTAACGCTCACTTTTATTTTCGCTCCAACCTTCCTTATTTTGTTATATATATATATATCTTTTGTTTCCCAGCAAGAAGCCACCCCTAGGAAGACAAGATATCGGCCCCGGGTCTGACTCGTCCCCAGGAACCTACCAAGCCTTCGCCAGGCGATGATCAACTGCCTATACATTTTCATTCCTTTTCTTTTCTTTGATAGGGGTTAGAACCCCTTTTTACACACCTTCGTATTTATATTCATCTTGTAGGATGTTCAAGGTTTCTTGGCATCATCATTATTATCTTGTGGCAGGCTTCTCTAACTGCCTCACTACTAACAAGAAATCCTAGAACACTTGCCTAGCAGGCTAGCAGAACAGGGCCACTAGGACTTCCTTCTAAAACAGGTCTTTCGATGCCTGACAATGTCTTTACAGGAGGCAATGACTACTCCGACCTCCCTCAAACATACTTAGCCTAAACCTGGGACTTCATGCCTTGGTTGCCGGTCCCCAACAAAAATATATCCCCTCAACAAGTACAAATACACATATAACAGGAAAGAAAGGTACTCGTAAAGGAGAGGTATCACCTGGATTGGCCACAAGAAGCTTCCATCGCAGCAAAGGCTCCTCCAGGCTCCACCAAATTCCACGAACCACGAAACCTGTCCAGCACAACACTTAAAACAAAAACCCAATTAAACGCACCCGCACTAGACAGGGAAATGGCCCTCTTGGCCTAATGAAATCAAACATGAATTTGCTAATAGATTGGCCCTCTTGGCCTAATTAAATCAAACAATACCACGCATAACATCCTCCTGGAAACAACTATGATAGACATCAAAGCATACCATTCTCAGGGGAACAAAGGCTCGTAGCCCTAAACTAGGTGCATTAAATTATGACCCATCCCTCCTACGTATATCGCAAGAGGTGTTCGCATCACATGTCATCTAATCAGTCTGTGGGTCCAAGATAATAAAGGCAGATGAGTCTCGCCTACCCTCTGCATCACCTAGATCAACCATCGTCTGCCAAAGAGGGCATGTTCAGAAAGCATACCCCACAAACAACCAGGTCCTGTCTCATCGTCGATAGATATATCGGGACAAGGGCCACAATTAAAGAAGAGGTCTTCTTCATATGCAAAATTAGCCAATGAATCGGCAAACTAATTCCAGTTTCGTGGAATCAGCTGGAAAGACACTCTATCAAATTCGTCTAGCAGGGCTATGGCAGTATGATGGTACATGCAAAGGATGGGGTTTCGTACCATGTACGTCCCTTTGAGTTGATTTAAAACCAACTGAGAGTCCCCTTTCACCAATAACTGACGGATACCACCCTTCTTTGCAATATTCAAACCCATAATCAGGGCTTTGTATTCTACCATATTATTGGTAAAATTCACCCCGAGATAACCAGCTAACTTCATGACAATGCGTCGTCGGGGGTCTCGGATGACAACTCCTACACTTCCTTTTTTGCATGCACCCCTGGACGCCCCATCAAAATACAAGGTGTACGTCCATAAAGGGTTTACATATCCCGCCATCCGGAACTCTACTCATAATTATGGTAATCGAAATTCAGCATATTCAACGGGTGGACTGTAGGCTCCATCCCTCCATCCTCATTGAATTCAACAGGGATGCTCGTCAAAATTTGTAGGCAGTGATGGCAGAAGACCTTGATCTCCCAAATAAATGTCCCGCCTTCTTGCTCAGTCACCTTATATCCTTTGCTCCACCAAATGAGCTTTCCCTGATGATACCTCTGTTCTAAATATGGGTGTTCTAAATAAGGGATCAGACGACCCATCAACCTCTATCACGATTTCCTTGCAGATATTTGATCAATCTCGCCTAGACCTGTAAGGCAGTCATAGTATTAGTGCAATCAGAAATAATAAGGTTTAATCTTATTAAGATTAACCTTATTTTTAAATTCTATCCCCTCAAGGTCAGCTAACAAGACTGTGGATTTATTCTTTCCTATTCTAACGATCCTATAGGGCCCGTCCCATTTGGGCTCTAACTTGCCTGGAAATAATTCACGTCGTGCGTCATAATACAGAACAAGCTGTCCTTTCTTGAAGGTGTATTTCTTGGCTTTAAGGTCGTGTAGCTGCTTCATTCGGCGCTTTGCCACTTCTTGGTGTAATAAGCTCTGCAGCTTAAGCTCTTCTAAATGTGCCAGTGTCGTCAAGCACTCAAAAAGTGCGTCTTCATCACTCAAAGAATGATTGATAGCAAACCGAATAGTCGGCAGCTCAATCTCTAAAGGCAAGACACACTCCTCCCCATATACTAACTTGAACGGGGTATGGCCAGTGGCTCGTTTGAAGGTCGTATTGTAGGCCCACACTGCCACGTATAACTTTTTATCCCAATCCCGTTTCTTTTCCGACACAATTTTGGACAGGATGCCCACAAGCTGCTTGTTGGTGCTTTCAACTTGCCCATTGGCTTGCGGGTTATATGGGGTTGTCTTGTTATGCTTGATTTGCCAAGTCTCTGTCAAACTTTTGATCACCTTATTCAGGAAATGGGTTCCGCGGTCCGACACTAATTCTTTTGGCGGACCAAAACGGCATATTATCTGCTCTAAAAGGAAACTAGCAGTTTCTTTAGCATCATCTTTCCTTGTTGCACGTGCTTCTGACCACTTTGTGAAGTAGTCAGTTGCTACAATGATATACCTCTTTTGCGCAGTCGACGACGGAGTAATAGGACCCACAAAGTCTATTCCCCACTTCTCAAATGGAAGTATCGCCATAATAGGGGTGAGTGGTCGTTTCCTATTCTCTCGACTATCATGTCATTGACAAATATTGCATCTCTTAACATACACAAACGCATCCTGGAAGATGGCAAGCCACCAATAACCTGCTCTTAAAGCCTTTTGTGCTGTAAGCCGTCCAGCAAAATGGCCGCCGCAAGCAGAATCATGGCACTCTTCCAAAATGAATGGCACCTCGTCAGGTATCACACATCGGTGATAGATGTCATCAACCCCTTGTCGATATAATGTACATGCGATCAAGGCAAACTTTAACGCTTGCTGTCTAATTTTCCTTCTCTCAGCTTTAGATAATTCGGATCCCGCCTCTCCCATCGATAAATAATGCGTTATTGCAGCATACTAGGAGGGAATAGATGCCGTATCTATTTTAAATAACAACTCCATGTCACTACCTTCAGCCACAGATTCTTTCGGCTCCCCAAAGTCCACAAGACATTCCACGATGCCTTGCAACCTTGGTGGCTTACTATGGATTTCATAATCAAACTCTTGCAAAGTGATTAACCACTTCGCTAGATGATCAGGCGGCTGTAGCTTATTCATCAATAATCGAAGTCCCTCCGCCTTTGTATAAAGCACGACTTTCTCATAGAGAATATAATGCCTGAATTTCTTAGTCCCAAAGACCATCGCTAGACACAACTTCTCCATGTAGGTATAATTGATCTCTGAAATACCCAATTTTCGACTAGCAAAAGCTATCAGATGATACCACTTCTCTTCCCAAATTTGGGCTAAACAGCAACTGATACTATACATGGTGGCTGCCGAGAATATATAGAACACCTCACCTCTTTTAGGTGCTTTTAAAATGGGAGCTCTTGCTAGCTCCTGTTTCACATCCTCGAATGCTACCTTACAAGGGTCACCCCATACAAACAAACAGCTAAAGGACAATAAATTTGTAAGCGGCAACGTTCTTTTGCCAAGGCGTTTATGAATCTACAGTAATAACCAACCGAGGACAGAAAGCTATGAACTTCTTTCGGAGTGCGCGGTGGACCCATGGCAACTATAACTTTGATCTTCTCAGGGTCTGTCGCAATTCCTACCGAAGTGACCACATGACCTAGCAATAGCCCATAAGGTACTCCAAAAACACACTTCCGTGGGTTTAGGGCTATGCAAAATTGTCTACACCGCTCAAAGCATTTTCTTAAAATGATCAACTGCCTTCCTCTCACGGTGGCGGCCCCTAAGTCATCAATAAACACCTTCAACTCTTCAGGGGATATGTCACCGAATGTATTATCTGCTGCTCGTTGCCACGAACCAGGCGCATTGCATAAACCAAAGGCCATCACATGGTACACAAAAGTACCAAATACAGTAATAAAAGTTGTTTTCAACTTATCCTCTTCTGCAATTGCCATCTGGTTATATCCTGAAAAGTAATCCATAAATGAATATATCTCCCTACCTGCTAATTGATCCAAAATCTGGTCAATAAATGGCAACGGGTAGTAGTCCTTAACTGTCTGCTTATTCAGCTCCCTAAAGTCTACACATAATCGAATTTGATTATTTTTCTTTTTTCTGATCACAACTGGCGAACACCATTCCGTGTGTTGCACAAGAAAAATCAAACCTGCTTTCCGAAGCTTCTGTAACTCTTCAAACAGCCCGTCCCTCAGTTCGAAAGGCATACGCCTTACTTTCTGTCGTACAGGACGACTACCCTCTTTCAACGGAATTGTATGAACAGCAAGACTAGGAGGAATGCCTCTCAGCTCATCATAACTCTAGGCAAAGATATTTAATTGGTCGTGACTCATCAGGCGTACCAAGGTCTAGCTCGATAACATCTACATCTCTTATACGATCTTGGGCCTCTATCGGCTCATTCAAAGTGATCTGATAGATGTCTTCCGTGGTGGATCCCTCTTTGGACTCATCACTCGATGATGTCTCACTGGCTGATAAATCTTCTAATGTCTCCAATTCTGTAGAAGGTAGAGGAGCTCTCTCACTCTGCAGGGACTCAGGATAAGCATCAACCACCACACGCTGGGCACCTCTGCCGAATATTAGTCGACCGGTGGGTATATCTACTTGGCAGTCCGCTTGCAAGATCCAAGGTCGTCCGAGTAATACTTGGTAACTTGGATGGCCTGCAAAACGAATCACCCTGAAGTCCAACAGGCATTCTACATTTGCAACAGTGACATGGACCCTAGTAATGCAGCCTTTTGGCGGCCTCAAACTATCATCTGCCATTCTGAGCATTGTGGAGGTATCTTTCTGGATCGCAAGACCCAACCTTTCCATCAATTTAGAACTCATAATGTTAATAGATGATCCCGTGTCGAAAATGGCATAATCTACTAATATCCCATCGACATAGCCTGCAACCCTTGGGCAATGCTTCTCAGCATGCTCAAACCAGTCATCACCAACTCGCGCAATACCCAAAGGTTCTACGATATACCCGGTACGTAGGATCTTTCTAAATTCCTTGCATACTCCTGGGGAAAGCTTAATAAGTTGTAAAAGATTCACATCTGGCTTGACTTCGCAAAGAGAGCTCGCCAAATCAAATTCATGATAGTTCGATAGAGTTCACTTTTCACGCCAAACCATCCACTCCTTAGGTCGCTGAACCGGCTTTATTGCCTCTTTTTTAACTTTCACCTTCTTCTTTGGTGATTCCTTATCGGCTTTACTTTCCACGGGCTTCAAAGGTCCCCCTTCCATGGCAGGATCCAAAACTTGCGTTCCTTTGTCACCTTGTTTAGGGTTTCCGTCGACAGGCTTATCCTTGTCGGCTTCTCTACCCTTTTGACCTCTTGTAAGAACAGCTCGCAGATTAGAAGTTTCAGCATCATTAACACATACAAACTTAATCAAACTAACCCCACTACCACTAGGTAGCTCCTCCACTGTAGTCTTTAGTCGTTGAAGTATTTGTTTAGGCCCGTCTTCTCACTGGGAATCATTTCCTTGCACACGATGATTAACAGGCCCTGGTTGCCGACTACCTCATTGGAGGGAACTGATCTTACTCCAGCAAGTAGCTGCTAAATGGCCGGATTTTCCACAGATGTCGCACTTAACATTTGGGCAATTTCTTGGATAGTGTTGCCACCATACCATTTGCAGCTAAACCTCGAAGGTGCACCCTCATCTGGGTATCTACTTCCTATCAAATTTTGTTGTTTTTTAAGGAAGTTGACATCAACGGCTATTTGCTAATACTGCTCCGTAATCATGTCGGTATAATGCTTCATCATGTCCTTAACCTCGCCAAGAACATTGGAAGCGCTCGACTCATAGCCTTGGTCATTACCATGTCGTTCCATCGGCCTAACAATTCGATTAGGCACTGGTTGTTGAGCCACAAGCATGGTATTAGAATTGACCGCCTGGTCTCCACCATTTGGAGCCATTTGACTGCCCGTAGGCATCGACATGCTAGGGGGAGCTGGTAATAAAGGGACATTCTGCATCATGTTCCCTCTCCCATTAGGGTTAGCCATCGCTATCCCTTGGCCACTACTGCCATTGGCCATCGCCATATTGTTTCCCAATACTAAACCCATATTCGAATTGCCTCGAGAAGCATAGGCTGCTTATAGTCCGGATTCCACCTCTTGTGCTCATGTAATGGCAGTATCTATATCCCCCAAGGGGACACTACTCAACTGCAATTGGATGTTAAAGTCCAAACCATGTAGGAAATATTGCAATTGGGCAGCTGCGGGGATAGGAATAGAGGTGTCCAACTTACTGAAAACCTCTTTTATTTTCTTCGCATAAGCATGAATATCCTCGTGTGGTTCTTGGCGGGTCACGTTGAGTACACGCAACCAATATTGCCCACCCCTTTTAGGGGCAAACTCCCTTCGAAAAGCTCCATAAAATGAATCAATATTCAATATGGTTCCGGCTTCTAAACCATGATACCATATAGCGGCTCTTCCTTTGAGAGTCATGTTGAAGAACATCATTAAATGTCCTTCTTCTTGGATGCGACAGTTAAACATCAGCTTTTGAAACTCCCTAATGTGGAGTTTCGCATCTTCCTCAACTAGCCTATTAAAAATGGGTAACGGGTAACCTAGAGCCGGCAAATCTGTCGTTCCTGCTGAAATTGCAATAGGCTGCGACATGACGAGGATTGGATTTGAGCTAGGAATAAGGGACGGTGGGGTTACACCTCCCGCACTTGATGTAGACTGGCTTATGGAAGAAAGGGGAGCACTAGAGCTTCCACCTTCTCCTAACTTACTGCTTGTGGCCCCAAGACCACTAGATCCACTCCCTCGTAAGGGTTCAGCACCGCTACGCTTAAGGGAATATCTCCTAAAAATTTCAGCACGTCGCCTAGCTCTTTCGTCTCTCTCTTGCTTTTGGATTTCTGCTAGACGATGCTTATCGATAAATAACGGATCAATCACAGTATCCTTTGGCATAAACTGCTAGTTGGTCCCTAGACAACCAGGATTCGAGGACCGCCACTTTTAAGCGGCTCCCGACAGACGCACCATTGATGGAACCTAGAATGGGTCGGCACTGGCTCGTGCACTAGCCGGACCTCTATCTCACGTGCTCAACAACCCCACGGCCTTGCGGCCAGGAGAGTTTGATGACACATACATTGCCTCCCTAGACATCTTGCATTTGTATTACGCCGTTTGTAATCCACTTTTCTCTCACCCACTACTCCTCAGAGGGAGTCCCTTACATATTGCCTAATGGAATGAAGCACAAACATAGGGGGTCCTCCAACGGCTGAATGCCGCCACCCCTCGACGACTCTCCTACACCTTGGGGATTGGCCCCTTGGTGCGTCGCTCAACATATAAATATTTCACACAAAATCCACTCAAGGTACCATTTAATCGTATACAGGAATGTACCATTGTCCTTACTTCTCTTTCCCCTAGACCCCATGCCTAGCCTATGGCTTAGGGTGTCCTGTCTCTCACTCAACGTGGGTCAAGGTCCTAATGAGAGCAATTGCTGTGCATCCAAGATTTCTGATACCTTTAAATATTTCCATGATTTATGCATATTGTGGATGCTAAGTGCTCAAACAATTATAAAATCAATATTGTGCACATGTGGAAAACATCATTTTAATGGTTTTCAGCTACCGTTCTTATGCGGCGTTGCACGAACCTAGCACCGAGGAAACCCTCGTGCTACTAGGCTCTCATTCTATAATTATGCACCGACCTATATGGCATGCAAACAAAACCCAGCAATCTTTTCATCATTTTACTCCACATTTAGACACATTTTAACCACTCTACCCTCCCATCGATCAAATGTTGCATTGTTGTATAGATTTATAAGGCATTTTGCCATCATTTTATGTGTAAAAAGCGGAAAAATACGCACTAGAACAAGAAGGTGGAGCTGAACTGAGGCAAATCCTCATGCTTCAGTCCCCACAAATATTCACGAACATTGTTCTTAATTTTCATTAATTTTTCGCACCCAAAATGCATTTTTCCCCTATTTTTAGTAGTTTTTTCTCTATTTTCCTTGTATTTTCCCTTATTTTCTGCATTATTTAATTACCAAAAATTCAAAATAGGTTATGGGCTATGGCCCTTAGTTCCTTCTTGCAACAAAAATGAAAATTTAGTTGGTATTCCTATTTATTCTTTCATTTTTATGCTCAAAAACATCATTTTTCCTTGATTTTCCATATTTTACGTGTTTTAGTGTATTATTTTGGGCCACAATATGCATGTTTTTCTGATTTTCTGATTATGATCAACAAATACTCATGGAAAACAGCAACATAAACAATTTTTAGCCCACATGAACAACATTTTATCAATCAAAAGCCATGAAATCTCAAATTTCCTTTGAAAATTTTGAATTACCGCTTATTTGCGTGTCTCGGGTTTCATGTCCATGGCTGCAAATCTGAAAATCAGCAGTACTTCATGCTCATGGCGATCACACATCACCATTTTCAGCTCGTGGAGCGATCCGATCGATGCCGGACAAGCCTCCACCATTCTTTCTTCTTCCTTTCTCTTCCCACATGAATCCCCCCTTAGAGGAGAGAGAGGGAGGAGAGAGAAAGACTGATTTTCTCTCTCCCTCTATAGGCTGTTGCCGCCGCCCCTCCTCCATTTCGTTTTTTTTTTAATGAGCGGGGGTGCCCCTTCCTAAAGGCACCCCTTCACTTCTCCTTTTGGGCACCTCCCTAATTTTGACCGGCCTTTTGGCCCTTTTCCTGGCCTCTCTCGCATACGGTGTCTGAATCCAGTTCTGAAAATTTCTATGAGCTCATCTCGGCATCCCGCACTGATTGACAGCTCCAATGACTGGCACATGCGCATGGAAAAATTACTAAAAATCTGCAAGTGTTGCCCGGGCAACCTTAGAGCACTTTGACGCTTAAAATCGCCCTAGGTCGAGTCGCCGCCTTTGACATTGGATATTTTTCCCTTGATATTCATAACTTTTAGCTATTTTTAAAGCAATTCCCGGCACCAAAATTTTTCTCTCATCCACCCATGCAAAATATCATTTCTTAATTAATCCAATTAATAATTAGACATAATCAAGGCAATCGGCCTAATATCATCTTCTAGTGAAACATTCCTTTATTTCCCATGGCTACTTGTCATTACTAACCTTTGCCATGCTTTTATCATCAAACATAAGCACTTTCAATATTTATCCAAATCACAATGTAGCAATTAGTTGATTTTCAAAAAAACATTCAGGGTATTGTTTGATTAACCAACAAAACTAATTGTATTTTTCCCAAACAATACAAGAATAGATGCGATAATAATTCCATCACATATTCGCTCTCCCCCTTGGGATCAAAGAGCGATTCTATGCAAAATTTACTTAATACTTACATACATAATTTTTTAATGTTATTATTTTTACGATTATGCTATTCATAACCCCTAACCAATTGCTCTAACAACGAATAAGCCATACGCAACTAAGTGCAATTAACTTCCCTTGATACATGCACTTTGGAAACTCCATCTTTCAAATATGTGAGAAGAGGCCTATCCCTTCCCATGACCTATTCTCATACATCATAGCATGGAGCCTAATGTATCTCATGCGAGAATCAAAGAAAGCATCTATCAATTAACACCATATTGAAAAATATGAGAGTTTCCCATAAGTTTGGGACACGTGGTCAAATCTTTGGATTTTTCATAACTTGAAAACTATAACTCCAAATCAAGTGCTCTATAGCTCAATAGATTCCATTTTTCAAGCGCTAGGTCACATAATATGGTTTTGATAAACTTATGGGTATGTTATCTGGGTGCAACCTTTTTAGTATTCAAAAAATGAAAATTGGAAGATTCCCAGACTCACTAATATTGTGTTAATTTAGAAATACATTACTTACAACTGGAACTGCAATTGGATTGGTAGTGATGCCCTCGCCCAAGGCTCCGTTGCTTGTGGAGGGATTGCCATCTTCTGCACATGACATTTTCCGCTTGAGGGCCATGATCTTCTTCTCTTTTAAACACAACTTGCACAAGACTTTAGCAACCACTTGCTCAAGAGGAGGGAAATTGGGAAAAATCGGCTTGGGAAAAAGGAAAAGAGAGAATGCGTGTGGCCGGCCTAAGGAGGGGGAAAGGGAGGAAGAACCTTCTCTCTCTCTCTCTCTCTCTCTCTCTCTCTCTCTCTCAGCGTCTCTTGTAGCCTCTTGAGGTCTCCTTGTGCTTCCTTTGTGCCTTCCCATGCCTCATATTCATAATGAATTAGAGAAGAGGGGATGTGGTTGAGAACAAGAGTTCTTGGTGGAGGGACTCTTGGAAGATTCAGTGATTTGATTCTTAACTCATAAATCTGATGGTTTCATTGGCTCCTAAATGGGGGTAAAACCCCAAGTCACTTGATTAGAAAGCTTTCAGATCACTCATTTCTCTCCTTGTTCGAAGTGTTGTCTACTACCTGTAGACTGCGATCGTGGCACACACAATTTTGCTAATCTCTCTCTATTTTTTTAAAATTTAAAATCTCCAAAACAAACTAAAATATCACTTGTCATTTTTTTATAAATGACATCCATTTCTGGAAACTCCATATGACCTCGGATTCACAATCCTACTAGACATGCAAATTTCTAGCATCAAGATCTAACACCTTGGCCTCTATCACTTGCTTTTTGGCTTTCGAATCAAATAACTGCTTCATAATGCCAAATCTTATAGCCATTAAATGGGGGGTTAAACGGACTCCGATTGACAAACAGACACTTGCATTGGATTTTCGATGTTGAAACGCATCTGCGATCAACACGTTTTTCACCAAAAATGCCTCTTTTATAGCTCTTAGGCCACTTTTACACTTTAAATTCTCTAAAATTCAACTCTCATAAGAGTTTATGGATGTTGTGCATAGGTTCTAGAAAACATGGTGGAAACACAGGGTAAAAGTTCTATCACACATCACATGGTGTATCCTGAGTAAATATTTTAAAAGAATATGAATTGTATAAATTATTGAGCATATTTTTACTCATATGTGATATGTATCTTTGTAGCACATCCTTGAGACCCATGTGCTATACTTTGCAAAAAAGGGAAGCATTGCAGTAGTTCATTCCACATAAGGGATGGAAAATTCACATTGGATAGCCCATGGTGCATACAAAGAAAAATCGATTATGGTGGAGGGGTGAAGGGTTGAAATCCAATGATCCAATTGATATCTTAGCAATACATAGGATCATGGTAGCAGATGAAGCTCAGCTCTCATAGAAGAGAGCAAATGAAAGTATTGATGAATCAATTGAAGACGTAATTGAATCACTTCATGTAACTAAAAGAGTGCACTATCATGACTCAAGTGTCAAAGAAAGCCATGCCAAGTGGTTAGAAACAAGGCTTCAAGAAGGTAGTAAATGGATTAAAAAAAACTAAGATAGTAAGATGAAGAATGTAATCAATGTAAACACTATTAAAGGATGATAGCATTAAACATAGGAGCTGTTAGTGTGCATTGAAGAGTGGAGGAGTGCAGAGAAGCAAAGGTGACTTGACATGGCACATACATAGAGAGAATGTATTGTTATAGGTAGCAACCTATATAATGATAGGGAGTGAAGCATGGTGGTTGTTCTTGTTTGAGTATACTCAGTTCTAGAGGCCAAGAAATAGGAAGTTCTCTTACTCAATGCCATATCCTTCTTGAGTCATTCTTCCAATCTTCCCGGACTACTATGGCATCTTGAGTGCTCTCTTAATAGAATTTGTATTCTATCATTCTCAATCATTGTGTTTGGCAATAGTATTGTCTTGGACATTGTACCCATCAATTGTCAAGTCCTTGTTCTCTCAAGGAATTGTATTCTGACCATTGGATCCCCAATTGATGTATCCAATTTGATTCTGAAAGTTTAGAATGCAAAACTTCTTGATTTGGAAGAGGTTATTGGGATTTATGTATAAGAGATGAAGCTGAATCGAGATTGCTTGATAGAAATCTTCCTCTTGAGTAGTAGAGAGCTCATAAGCAGTGGATGGAAAGAGCTAGTAAAGCTATACATTGATTCTCCTTATGTATATCAGATGCTATGGCCATGCAACCACTAACTATTGGACTCCAAAAAATGCATGGGAGATTCTTATAGAAAACTATGGCAATGTCACTCATGCATATAAAATTTAGTTGAAACAGCAATTCACTAACATTTCAAGAAATGGTAGAGGCACACAAGCTTATACCATGGAAAATAAAACCATTGCAGACTGGCTTGCTTCTATTGGATCAAAGATTGATGATAATGACATGATTGCAATTACTTTAAATGGCTTGGGTAAGGTGTTAAAATATGCGGGATCTGAAGCATGGAAAATGCGGAAGCTATGGAGGTTGAAAGAGGAAAAAGAAACTCATGAAGACATTGAACTTGACAAGAACAAATTGTTACACAAGTGAATTAGGTTCCAAGATTGAGACTTGGACTCATAAACACAATCTTGTGTATTGATAGTGACATGACACTTTACTGGAAAGAAAAGAGTACTGTCATTGCATTAGAAAAAGAGTGCAAGTACAATGCTTTATAGGAATTGAGTGATGGTACTTTCTCCTACTATGCATATGGGATTCTGATCCTGAGCCCTCATTGTTTCTCGCAAAGGGATTGAAGTAGATGTGATTGCAAATATCTCAACATAAGGAATACAAAACCTTTGACACATTGATTTCTATACGACCATACCTCCCTCATTGGGATGAGTTACTTGCATTACTACTGCATGAATAATTCAAACTTGGTTTGGATATAGGTTTGAGTACTAGTAGAGGTATTGTCTTTTGCTCTAGTGAGAGAGTTAGAGGTGGTAGGGCTTGTGGAGCCTCTCGAGGTCATTCTTACACTCAAAATGCCTACAGAGAGTAGCAACAAAAATGCTCACTAGATGTAATATTTCCATGCAATTAAAAATTAGTTGGTTAGTTCGAAGGTTAATCAGTCAATTAATAAGCTAGTAAGATTACTAACTAAAGACTAACTAAGGTAAAAACTAACTAACATTAATAACTAACAATTTTTATTCGATTTAAAATAATTTATTAGAAAAAATTGAGAGTTGTAAATCCAATATTTTCCTTGGATTAACAAGGACCATAGCCACCCTTCATAGACATTACAACGTGAATGAGAGTTATGAGCCATATTAATCACTAGTGTTAATATGTATAGTATGGATGGTCCAAAAATATTAGATTTTGGGTAAAACTAGCATATTCTAGATATTTTAGATATTATCCTAAAAAGGTATGGAGATTTCTAGAACTTGATGTCATTTTAAAAAAAAGACAAGTGATGTTTTAGTTAGTTTTGGAGATTTTATAAAAAGAAAAAAATAAAGAGAGAGAGTGGTGAAATCGCGCGCAACGCGATTGCAGTCTACAGGCAGTGGACAACTCTTCAAACAAGGAGAGAAAGAATGAGTGATTTGAAAGTGATTTGAAAGCTTTGTAACCAAGTGTCTTGGACACTGCATCCCCTCTTCTCTAATTCATTATAAATATGAGTCATGGGGAGGAACAAGGAAGCACAAGGAGACCCCAGAGGCTGTGAAAGAGAGAGGTATAGAGATACCCCTCCAAGAGATTACGAAAAGGAGCTTGAGAGAGAGAGAGAGAGAGAGAGAGAGAGAGAGAGAGAGAGAGAGAGAGAGAGAGAGAGAGAACGATGATTTTTTTCAAGAGGCTGAGAGGGAGATAGTTAGCTCAATTATCCCCTATCTCGGTCTTCAACTAAGTCATCTCCTCTTATGCTCTCCTATATTGAATATATTTTTTCTTCTTATCTCTTGAATCTACTTGCAGAGACGATGGCCTCCAAATGAAGAATGTGGTGTGTGGATGGCAATCCTACAACCAGCAACGAAGCCTTGGGCGAGGGCATCACTACCAATCCAACCGCGATTCCGATCGTAAGTAATGTATTTCTAAATTGATAGATTATTGCTTTGATTCTTGCATGAGATACATTAGGCTCCATACTATGATGTATGAGAATAGGTCATGGGAAGGGATAGACCTCTTCTCACATATTCGAAAGATGGAGTTTGCAAAGTGCATGTATCAAGGGAAGTTGATTGCACTTAGTTGCCTATGGCTTATTCTTTGATAAAGCAATTGGTTGGGGATTATGAATAGCATTATCATCAAAAGAATAACATTAAGAATTGTGCATACAAGTGCTAACTAAATTTTG
Organism: Lygodium microphyllum; assembly: GCF_053477565.2. Lineage (NCBI taxonomy): Eukaryota > Viridiplantae > Streptophyta > Polypodiopsida > Schizaeales > Lygodiaceae > Lygodium > Lygodium microphyllum. The sequence goes on along the minus strand of NC_141149.1, from coordinate 39,185,487 downwards.
CATAGAATCGCTCTTTGATCCCAAGGGGGAGAGCATGTCAAGATTGTGGGAGAGAAGGAAGGAGTCTCACTTGTAGCTTTCTTGCTTGCACAATGGGGGAATACACACACAGGTGGAGGCTGAAAACAGTTTTCCTCTTCTTAGTTTTGGAAGCCAAAAGAACTCAAGTACATAGAAATAGAAGAACCCTATATATGGGTCTCAAACCAAACTCAACTAACTAAGGTGGCATACTAACTGAGCCACGAACTAGAGTAGATAAGGATAGCTGTTATCTAGCTATTATTCATGGGTGGTGTACCAATCACATCTGCAACTGACAAGTCAGTGACATAAATGCACAACGGTCACCCTGGCATATCACGAGTGGAGCTCGATATCTCAACACTCCCCCTCGAGCTCAATCCTAAATCCTGCACACCAAGTAGGTCTCTGAACTTGCGCAGCTTCTCTGCGCCCAATGCCTTCGTAAATATGTCAGCTACCTGATCCTTTGTGCTGACATAAACTAGATCAATAAGACCTAGTAAAACCCTCTCCCGCACATAGTGATAATGCACCTCAATGTGCTTTGTTCTAGCATGATAGACTGGGTTATTCTCTAAGTGTATACTGCTCATGTTGTCACAATAAATGACAACTGGCCCATCTGTAGGCTGATGCATATCATAAAGTAGCTTATGCAACCAAGCTACCTCACATGCAGCCATTGCTGCACCCCTGTACTCAGCCTCTATGCTTGACAAGGCAACTGTAAGCTGTTTCTTACTACTCCAAGTGACTGCAGCACTTCCAAAAGAGAACACATATCCACTGGTAGATTGTCTATTAGAAATACTACCAGCCCAATCAGCATCAGTGTATCCATGCAACTGTATCTAAATCCCAGTCTCATAAAATAGTCCATACTGCAATGTGGACTTCACATACCTGAGTATGCGTCTAGCCGCATCCAAATGCAGTTTCCTTGGAGCCTGCATAAACTGACTTACCAATCCAACAGCATAGCTCAAATCTGGCCTGGTAATAGTCATATAAATCAAACTTCCTACTATGCGTCTGTACGTAGTAGGGTCTTCGAGAAGCTCACCTACATCTGCGCTCAACTTCACATTCTGCTCCAAAGGAACTGAAATAGGCTTACAGCCTGTCATCCCATATTTGGACAGCATGTCCAATCCATATTGCCTTTGCAAGAGCCATATCCCACTTGGTGATCTAATCACCTCAATGCCCAAGAAATAATGCAGCTCTCCCAAATCCTTCATCTCAAACTTTTGCTTCAATAGCATTTTCACATGAAGGATATCTTCATCACTATCACCTATGATAATCAAATCATCAACATAAATGACAAGCAGCATAATACCTTTCTCTGTTTTTCTCAAATAAAGTGAGAAATCTGCCTTGGAAATCTAAAAGCCAATAGTGACAAGATACTGTCCTATCTTGTCAGACCATGCTCTAGGTGCTTGCTTCAAGCCATACAAGGCTTTCTTCAACCTACAAACAAACTCAAGATGAACAGCATGCACATAACCTGGTGGCTGTTCCATATAGACCTCTTCTTGCAAATCACCATGCAAGAAAGCATTCTTTACATCCATGTGATGTAAAGACCATCCCTTTGATGCAGCCATAGCAATGACTGCTCTTACGGTTGCCATCCTTGCAACCGGGCTGAATGTTTCTTCATACTCAATGCCATATGTTTGTACATACCCCTTGACTACTAATCTTGCCTTATATCTGTTCATAGAACCATCTGCATTGTGCTTCACCTTATAAACCCACTTACAACCAATTGCATTCTTATCTTTAGGCAAAGGTACCAATTCCCATGTAGCATTTTCTTCCAAAGCATCCATTTCTTCATCCATGGCTTTCTCCCATTTTTCTTTTCCCATGGCTTGCTCAAACGACGTGGGTTCTGGCTCTTGTATCACTTTGACTATATAGGCATAATGAATGGCTGTAAATCCATCATATTTCAACCTATCCATAGGATACCTAGCTCTGGTAGACTTGTGCAAAGTAGGCTTACTTCCAGATGCTCTCAAAACAACCCTGGTCTTCCTTACTCCAGGTGTAACAACAGAAGGAATACCCAACTCATCATCAATGCTCTGTTCTGAGCCACTGGATTCACCATCCACATAAGAGTGACCTGCATTCACATCAAACATGGGCTGATCTATCTTCTCTTTTCCTTTTCGTGATACGTGCATACCACTATCTGCATTGCTTTGAGAAGATTCTCCTGATCTCAATCTGCCTGTCCATGGCGAAGAATGCGAACCACTGCTAGAGGACACTCTAGGTCCACTAATATTTTGTGACTGCTGCTGTGAATTCTGTGCAGCATTACCATTTTGTGCATCTACATCATCAATCACATTTATTGGTTTATACCAGCTACTCATCCCATCAAAAACAACATCTCTACTCACTGTAAACTTACGAGTAGAAGGGTTATAGCATCTATACCCTTTCTGCTGCAGAGAGTAACCAATAAAGATGCACTTCTCAGCTTTTGGATCCAACTTGGATCTCAACTCATCTGGCACATGAACATAGGCAATGCAACCAAAAATCTTCAAATGAGAAATATCTGGTTTCCTACCAGTATACCTCTCCTCTGGAGTCATCCCATGTATTGCTGCAGTGGGAGTCCTATTCATTATGTAGACTACTGTAGCAACTGCTTCAGCCCAGTAAAAATTTGGCAAGTCTTTTTCGTTGAGCATGGCACGAGATACCTCTCCAATATGCCTATTTTTCCTTTTTGCAATTCCATTTTGTTGTGGGGTATGACTGCATGAATATTGCTACTTTATGCCATGCTCCTGCAGGAACCTTGCAAACTCATTTGAGAGGTACTCTCCCCCTCCATCTGACCTTAGGCATTTTAATTGGAGACCTGTTTCTTTTTCAACCATAGCTTTAAGAGTTTTGAAATGCCCAAACACTTCACTTTTCTTTTTCATACAATACACCCAAACTTTTCTGCTATAGTCATCAATAAAAGTGACAAAATAATGACAGCCTCCAAGAGATGTAGCTTTAGTAGTCCACACATTAGAGTGGATTAATTCCAATGGCTTCTTACTCTCTTGAACATGTCTAGGAAATGGTTTCCTTGCCTGTTTTCCAAAGTGACAGGTTTCACATACCTTATGCATTTCTGCAACCTTGAATTTAGGCAATCCTGCAACAATATTTTGGGCCTCCATTGATTTAAGTCACTGTACATTAACATGACCAATGCGTTTATGCCAGATATCAATATCTGCAACTACACCGGTCCCATGTGCAAACATTGCTGCACTCAATTCAGGCATGTCTGCATCCAATGTAAACATTCTGCCCTTCTTCTTTCCTTTTGCTATCAAGCGACCTTTATTTTTCATATCCTCAACAAAGCATCCATGAGGATTAAATCTGACCTACAAGCCCTACTCAACCATTTGACCAACAGAAACCAGGTTCTTGGTGATATTTGGGACATGAAATACATCGGACATATATTTCTTTTTCCCATGCTGCATAGACAAATGAATTTTTCCAATCTGCACAATAGGATGTGCAGTATCATCACCAGTCTCCACAAATCCTGGTTTTTCCATTTTCCTTGCATCCTGCATCAATTCTGCATGACCTATCATGTGGTTTGACACACCTGAGTCAATATACCACACTTCGTTGCTTTCTTCTGCACTTGTCACAGAATTATTCATGTGCTGCACCATAAACAAATGCTCATTTCTGTCATCACCCTGTCTACTAGAAGATGCATAATTCCCTTGTTGTAATTTTCCATTCATGATGTCATTCTGCTTTTTATAGCAGTCTTTAGCCATATGACCCATTTTACCACAATAGTAGCATTCAACATTGCTGTTTGCATTTTGGCCTCTTTGCCATCAACCACGACCTCTTTGGCTCCCCCTGCCTCTAGAGTTACCACGTCCTCCTCCATAGGACTGGTTTTCTTGAGTTTGCTGCATATTCCGATTTCTACCATGGCCTCCAGATCGGCCTCCTCTACCTCTGCCTCTGCCTCTTCCAGCATTTGAGTAGAAGACAATTTCTTTTGAAGTTCCTCCTGAAGAAGATGCACCACCATTTCTCTGCTCCTCAGAAATTAGAAGAGCAATCAACTCATCAAAATCAGGAGATCTTTCACGGACGGAAATGGATATTCAGAACTGTGCATAATCCTTTCCTAGACCATTCAAGGTCATAGAAACTAAATCATCATCTTTCACTGGCAACCCAATGGAAGCAAGTGCATCTGCAATCTTCTTCACCTTCATGTGGTAGTCATTGATGCTCATACTTTCTCTTTGCACATTGTGCAACTTTTGCTTGAGTTGCATTTTCCTGGCTTGCGTATTCGTGCTATACATTTTTGACAAAGTATCCCATGCCTCCTTTGGCATACTTGCATCCTGAATATGCACAATCATAGAGTCTGAAATACTGATAGACAGCCAGTACATAACTTTTCTGACTCTCTCATGCCATCCTTTAAATGCATGCATTTGCTATTGATTGGGAACATCAGGAAGAACTGGTTCTTCTTCATTTCCTGCAACAAATTTCCAATATCCTTTTCCCATAAGGAAATTTGTCATTCTAAACTTCCATGCTTGGAAGTTGTTCTTGTCAAGCTTTTCAGTGACAATCTGTGAAAGAGAATCAAACGCCATTATAGAACACTGCAAAAAATTCTGTCACTATAAAAAACACAGCTTCAGCCTCACAAGGGCAAATTTGCAAAACTGACAAAAGTGGTATTTGACCACACAGTCACTTCCTAGTGATGATTTTTCATCAACAAGCAGCAAGGATGATTCTGTACCTCCCAATGTCTCTGCGCATAGGCATACAATGCAATTTCTACAGTAACTTTTCACCGACCTGTAGAACAGTGGTCGCACAACAAAAAACATGGCCTTTTCCTGAGTGCTTGTGGAAGACTTCCGCCTCCAAAACAGGCCCCGAAATGGCCTCAAAGCAAAAAAACAGAGCAACCAAGGGCTAAAGCCCTTATCTGCAGCATATACTGCCCTCTTGCTACACCGCGAAGGGCGTCTCAATCTGAGACAATGCACTCTTACACTTTTCGGTTGTGCTACCTGCAGAGACTTGCTCCCAAAACAGAAAATGAAAGAAACACTGGTTCTCTTACCAGAACACCGTGAACTTGGTTTGCTTTCTTGAGCTCCTTACCACGAACAAGGCTCTGATACCATATCAAAATTGTGGGAGAGAAGGAAGGAATCTCACTTGTAGCTTTCTTGCTTGCACAATGTGGGAATACACACATAGGTGGAGGCTGAAAACAATTTTCCTCTTCTTAGTTGTGGAAGCTAAAAGAACTCAAGTACATAGAAATAGAAGAACCCTATATATGGGTCTCAAATGAAACTCAACTAACTAAGGTGGCATACTATCTAAGCCACAAACTAGAGTAGATAAGGATAGCTGTCATCTACCTATTATTGATGGGCGGTGTACCAACCGCATCTGCAACTAACAAGTCGGTGGCATAAATGCACAACGGTCACCCTGGCATATCACGAGTGGAGCTCGATATCTCAACAGAGCAAATATGCGATGGAATTATTATTGCATCTATTCTTGTATTGTTTGGAAAAAAATAAAATTAGTTTTCTGGGTTGATTGAACAACACCCTAAATGCTTTTTACAATCAACCGATTGTTGCATTGTGATTTGGATAAATATTCCAAGTGCTTGTGTTTGATGATAAAAGCATGGCAAGGGTCAGCAATGACAAGTAGCCATGGGAAATAAAGAAATGTTTCACTAGAATATGATATTAGGCTAATTGCCTTGATCATGCTTGATTCCTAAATGGATTAATTAAGGAAGGATATTTTGCACAAGTGGATCATCCCCAAGATGGCATCGCAGATTTACCCCGAAAGGGCACTACTCGATTCATGAGCCAAAGGTTGAGTGGTGAAACGTCCAACCATAGAATTTGTGTCTCACTCCTAGGTCACTTGGGGTCAGTGGAGCTTTGGACACCCCTTGTCTAGAATAGAACGGAATTGTAGACTACCTTTAGCCCAATATTTACAACATTGAAAGATCCTATTCTAGATAAAGGATGGAAATTTTGGTGCCATGTGATTTGGAACGGGTACTTCTGTTGGACAGAAGGGATACATAATTTCTCCCCTATGGGCAAGAGACAAAGATTAACTTGAAGGTAAGTTGAGGAACTTGTTTGTCAAAATGTTTGGTTGCTCTATTTTTGTGTATGTGCTATAAATTATGCGAATGAACCCTTCTCCCTAAAGGTTTAATTAATGAAGTTGATTTTAAATGTCACATATAAATGAGATAGAATCTACTTAGATAACTAAAGAATGCCTATTGAGGGAAGCGGGTGGATAGAACCCCCAATGGGTCTGTCCTATGGTAGGGTGGTCCTAGAGAACTCGGAGCCTTCTCACAAGGATTTATTGTCATTCAACTTTAGGTATTGTTAAAGTTAGAAAGCGAATCATGCCATTTTAGGGGACATAAATGGGACTATGCCCTTTGGGCAAAGAGGTTGAGCGGCGCATCCCTCTCGTTTTCCATTCTCTTTGAACCAAGTGCAATATGGATCTACTTTGGATTGGGTATCTCAACGTAAAGTAGGATGTCCAAATCTTGACGCTAGAATGCTATTAGGAGACGTTTGCCCTAGGAACCTAGATTTCAGGTTGATCGTAGTGGGTTCGGTTGTGAACATTCCATTGCAAGGTAGACTCGGGAAACCCTAAGCGAAAAACCCTAGAACATTCCCTGGGAGTGTTGGGCGGCGACGCTTAGATTAGTTTCTTGATGGACCGCTAAAACATGCTTGGACAGTAGATAGGCATGCATGCTATAGTTGGTATCAGAGCTAAACTTCCTAATGATGCATGATTGATTAATGTGTGGTTCGTAGACATATCCTAAGCGGTATGGCTTGATTGCCAGGCACCTTCTGCACCCATGAATGTTGACATGCAACATAAGAAACTCCTTCTCAAGAAAATTAAGGCACCCGAGTTTCATGGAGAAGGGATAGATGTCGCAGTAGAAGCGGAGATATGGGTTGAGTCGATGGATGACTATTTCTCTACTTCGGGAACTGCCTCCATGAATCAAGCAATGATAGCCAAACTTAAGCTATTTGGCGAGGCTCATGTAACGTGTCCGCTAGAATCATCCCAGACACGTCTTAGCAGTCCATCGGGAAGGATGTCTAGAAAGCTCCGCCCGACACTCCCATGGAATGTTACGGGACTTGCGTTCTAGGTCTTCCCGCGTCTGCCACGTAGCGGAAGTATCCTGGCCGTTCCCACTTAGGATCGACCTGAATTTGGGTTTTCCTGTTTGGTCATTATCTAGCAACAACTAGCGTCAGACCCGAGCGAACTACTTTACGCAGAAGCGCCCGGTCTGAAGCGGATTCACGCTGCACTTGGTTCAAGGAGAATGGGAAACGAGAGGGATGCAAGGCTCGACCTCTCTGCCATAAGGCATAGTCCCATTCCGTTCCCCTAAAACAGCGTAAATCGGGTAGGATGTAACACTAGGTCATCGTCCTCGTTATTCGCTTTGATGCTGAAGATCAACCTGCTGTTCGTCGAAGACCTTGAGAAAAGTTCCCGGCTAACCGGGACCACCCATCCATAGGACGGACCCATGGTCCATCCTCTGCACTTTCCTCGGTTTGTTTTAGTTATGTAATTACCTACCACATTAGTTTGACATATACAAACAGCTTCTTTGATTAACCCTGTTATGCACCGGTTCCTTCACGTAATCTTATCACAAGACATAAAGAAAACAATGCCAAACAACTTCTTTATTATCATTTTATCATTTTATCTTTGAAATACAAGGAGTTCCCGCCTGTAGGCGTATTCATAATCCGCCCGAAGGCTATCCAGTAATCCACCAGGGATCACTAATCCAAGTTTCCGCCCGTAGACTAGTATGCGTGCCTCGAGATCCAATCCCGAGTCACGTTAGTCTCTTGTGCAGGGCCCGGAAGGCGAGGGATTTACAGCCAGAGCCCCCCCTGGCACCCAAGCGTCCTCCTGCTCCAAGTAGAGCTCAACGGCAAGACCTCTCACGGCGGGTTCGGTCCACGTTCCCGGCGCGGCTAACAACCCCCTTGGTTAGGGTCAGGCAGGCAGTCGGGGGTAACTGAAGCTGCCTCTCCCTTCAGGCGTCAACCTGAAGTTTTAGATGTCTTTTCATCCTTTAGTTCCTTGAGTAAACAATGCAAACAGTGCTTTCTAAACTATTACAAGCACAATCAATTCCAGTGGTCGTTTTATTTGGCCAACTGTTTAAAAAGTGAATCATTCTCTCCGAATGCATCCAGCATTCGACCTGGGATCAAATTGCGACTTGGCAAGATCCCCAAGGGTTTGTTTGTTCACCCTTTTATCCTTGGGTTAGGGCCATACCCTGTTAACCCAACTTAATCAATACTTTAGGTAATAGTAAATCCTGGCGACCATGTCGCTTCAATTTATTGATTGGTCATTTGCTTTCAGGCAAATACCTAACTTTCCTTTTCCTTGGCAATTATCCCCCAAGAAAAGTGATGTAACAGGATGATTACTCATCCCTTTTGTAAGTTATCTTAGCGCAATAACTTGCCAACATAATTTCAAGAAATGACAAGACTCTCTTGTGGACAAATCTCAAGTCTATACGATGTTGCAACTTTTGCACATGTGTTGCATCTATTCCACGGGATCATTTCATCCATTGAATGGCGTTTTCCAGTCACGGAATTACCTCCAGCCGAGTAGCAGGGTTTAGGGTATCTTCTTACCCAATCCATTCCTAATTATATTGGCCCACGGCCCTAGGAATTTCCAACTCAGTCGGAGTTTCATCATTTGTACGAGTGATCCTTAGGATGAAACCTTAGATAATTTTATGCATGAGCATACAGATTGTGCAAGCTACTTTGATTTCGTCTGTAGCTCCGATTAGACATAGAACAAGACGAAAGAAGAAGAAGAAGACAGACAAACATACACGCTGCCCTCCCATCTGTGTAGGATCAGTCTAGGTAGTTTTTGATGAGTAGTGTGTTGCTGGTGGGTTTCCCTACTCCTTCTTCCATGTCAATGTCCACCATCTAGTCTTCTTCATCATGCTTCGTCTTCTTCCTTTAATTCTTTACCCATTTGTCATTGAGTTGCCACTATGACCCTCCTCCTCCTATCGCTATTCTCTCATATCTCGTTCTTGCCTGCGTCTCTTTTCACCATATCTTCTCGTCTCTTCATACCTCCATCTCCACTCGGATCTGCTCTAAAAGTGCTAGAAGAAGAATATGATGAAGAAGAAGGAGAAGAGGAAACAAGCTTCAACATGGCGATCTGTTTTGTTCTCGTTTCCCTCACTGATTTACAGCAGACCGTACATCCTCATCCTCATCCACAGGCGACATCAGCACGAAACAGCAACCACAAAGAAGGATAAGATAATCTTATACTTTTATCATAACCTTAAAATCCTAAGGTCTTTATAAAGCTAGTTCATATGCAACATATCAATCTTTGCTTTTGAAAAGAAAGCCAAAGCATTAGAATCTTCCGGATGGGAGTGCTTTAAAGATTAATTTGATGAAGTGGGAGTGCTACTTTGAAGATCTTTTGTGGGTTTTTCACATTTTTGGTGTCAAATTGGTGGATTTTCAATGTTTCTTCTTCATGGAGATAGTGTGTCTCCCAAAATCAAAGTGTTGTGGTATTCATCCTTATTAGTGTATTAGTCAGTGATGGGTGTTTGGAATCAAGCCAAAAAATTGATGTGAAGAGATAGTGGTTGTTGATGAAGTGGACAAATGATCCATGGAAGTGTGAAGAAATGAGAAGAAGGATATGATGTTTCTCTTGAAGATTACAATGGAAGTGTATTATGGTTCTTTGGTTCGCGGGAGCTCACTAATTTAAGTGTGGGAGGAATGATACCCTCCAATTTTGTCATAAAAAAGGCTAAAAGCATGGACTCTACATCAACAAGTTATTCACTTTATCAAAAATGTTTGTGATATTGTATCTAAGTTGTACTTCATTGATATATATTTTTACCATTGTAAATGCTTGGCTTGGAGCTATAAAAGCCATTGCATATGTTCTTTTATTTTAAAAACCTTAGGAATCTTGCCTAGAATACATGCAACACATAAGGGCTTCAACCTTTGCTTTTGTATGGTCAAAATATTTGATTTAATAAAGGTTCAAAAGGGTGCAATTGGGGTTCTTGGGAAAAAGGGGTTGAGGAGGTTGGAGCACGACAGATTGTGGTGCCTCTTTAACTTCCCTCTTCCCTCTTTCCCAAACTCTCTTTGTCCATCCTTCTTCTTGCTCTACCTTGGTGCTGCAACGATGGATCTTGAGTGTGTAGAGGAAGAGGAGGAGCCTCCTGATCTTGTTTCTTGATTGGTGAGGGTGTGTCTTGAGTCTTGTGTGTGTGTGTATTCATGGCAAGAGAGGCGTGTTTGCAGGTTTCATGGTGAGGAGCAAAGCTCCAAGCATATACTTTGCTGCTCGGTACCTTGGTTTTATGCTTGTTAGAGTGCTGGGTGAGAGCCAGTCAACAAGTGATGTTTTAGTTAGTTTTGGTTTTGGAGATTTTCTAAAAAGAGAAAAATAAAGAGAGAAAGTGGCAAAATCGTGTGCGCCGCGATCGTAGTCTACAAGCAATAGACAACACTTCGAAGAATAGGGAGAGAAAGAAAGAGTGATCTGAAAGTTTTGTAATCAAGTGTCTTTGGGTTTTACTCTCCTTTTGGAGTCAATGGAACCATCACATTAATGAGTTAAACATCAGATCACTAATTTTTCTAAGAGTCCCTCCACCAAGAACTCTTGTTCTTAGTCACATCCCCTATTCTCTAATTCATTATTAATATGAGGCATGGGGAGGCACAAGGAAGCACAAGGAGACCCCTCTTAATGGATTTGGCTATCTTATTAAAGATTATGGAAATGGTTGCAAGGTAATTGCTAAAGGTAGATGGGATGGCAAGTTGTTTACCTTGGATGTTACTATTCCTAAGTTAAAGGCATCCATCTTTAGTCATGACATTGGAGTAGTTAGAGATGTGGAAATATGGCTTAAGCACATTGGACATGTAAACATACAACAATTGAAAACCATACAGTAGAAGGAGATTGTACTTGGTGTGCCAAATTTTAAGTATATGGAGTTAGGAAATGTATAGTTTGCTTGCTAGTTTGGGAAGCAAGCAATACTTCTATTTGTCAAACATATTAGAAATACTACTAGACCATTGCAGTTGGTGCATTTAGATGTCTGGGGTCTACTACAGAATGCATCCTTCAATGGTACAACTTTTTTTTTGAAGGATTCTAAAACGCATGCTAAAGAAGAGTTTGGATGCTATATCTCAAGCTTCAAATTTGATGGAGATGGTGAGTATGTCTCTCATGAATTTGATAGGTACTTTCCTAAGTATGGCATTAAATGTTAGCTTACATATAGTTATACATCACAACAGAATAGTATAGTAGAGAGGAAAAATAGGGTGTTTATGGAAGCTGCAAGAGCCATGCTAAATGAGAAGAACTTATTGAACTATTATTGGGCTGAAAAGCAATTGTAACTATAGTATATATCTTGAACAAAACTCCTACATCTGGTATTCATGATCTTACTTCCTATGAGAAACTATATGGGCACAAACCATATATCAAGCATCTTAAAGTCTTTGGATGTATTGCTTATGTACATGTACTAGATGAGAAGAGGAAGAAGTTAGATCCAAAGATTGCTAAGTGGGTCTTTATTGGCTATGCATAGGGCAAAAAGCCTACACATGCTACAATTTGACTACCCACAAGACATTGGTTAGCATGGATGTAGTATTTGATGTAGATGGTATACTTAAAATGGGCACTGGTACACGTGGAAAGTGGGCCACCAATTCAACATAAATGAGGTGTTGAAGACTACAAACAACATGTTGTCCACCAAAGGCTCCTATAGTAAATCTTCCATAACCATTAATGCAAGTACAACATTGTTTTAAAACATAGTGCTATTTTCATGTAGTCTTTGCTGGAGATATATATAGCTCACCCTATCTGGACTAGGTATCACCTATATATGTAGATTGTGATCAATATGATATATTATTTGGGAGTGTATATGGTGTGTCTCTTCTCTCTCTATCGCATCTCTACATATCTTCTCTCTCTACATTTTAACATGGTATTAGATCTATCATGATTGACTACAACCAATTCCTTGAAGAAGACAATCAAAAAGCATAGTTATGTAGTATCTCTTCTATTCTTGATTCATGTCCTTTTTATGCTTAAATTAGATGTATTGTGTATATGAGCATCTTACGTTATGAATTTCAAGCATAGAAGAAGTTCACTTAATCATCGTGGATTATCATTTAGACTCCAAATATGTTGAATTGTAGATATGCCTTGCTTTGGACACCCTAAAAGTTTCTATTTGAGAAACTCTTCAGAAAACACCTTTCTCAAGAAAACCAGTTTTTGTGATTTGATAGGACTCACAAGCTTTCTTCCTATCAAATTTGTGCTCAATTTAGAGTTCTTTGTCAAAAGTTATGTCAATTTAGGTAAATTGACTTGAAACAAGAGAAAAAAACAAGACAATAGCTTTTCGTATAGACTTCTACGACACAGGTTTCATCACGATTACTCACTCTTGCGTTTCTACATTTCTACATTTCTACCAAAATTAGCCAAATCATCATCTATTCTTGGCCAAAAGTAAAGTGATAATGTTTTGAGCATTGTATATATTTCTCGTCTATATTGGACTTATTTCTTCTCACATGTTTTGTCTATTTTGGGTCACTTTATTCTTGCCCACGTTTTATCTATCTTGGATCTCTTTCTTCTGGAGTATGTTTTTAAACTAAACATCTTTCCTTACAACATAGCTTTTGCATACGATTTGTTGTGCTACACTTTAGTCTCATCATTTCGTATATAGTGGGTAGATTTTGTGACTCGTATTGTACATATTCTCTCAGTCAGCTACATCAAAATCTATAATTATCAATATATTTCCTTCTGGACAACATTCCATTGCTCACTTTGAAGGACAAGTTGGGTGGAAAGTAAAGATGTTGCTAATTCTTGAAGGCGATGACTTGCATGATATTGTTATTGGTAATTATGAATGTCCACCTCAACCAATTGATCAAGCTCATGATAATACCCTTGTAAAATTGAAGGACCTATCTTTGAAGAATGGCAAACTATTTATAATGAGTTGATCAGGCGTGACAAAGTAGTTGGTCACTATATTATTTCTACTCTTCAAGTATCTCTTACGCTTGATGTATGCAATCTTTCAACTTCACAAGCTATATGGGATTATTTGATAGAAAATTGTGAGAATAAATCTATTATAGAAATACTTTATCTTTGTAGACAACTCACTAAGTTACAATACAACATCGAAACTTCTATGAAAACACATATCTAATCATTCAAGGACATTAACAATTAGCTTGTTGCTAGTGGTGGTGATGCTATTCCATGAAAGCAATTGATAACATAGCTTATTGATACTATAAAGGATCCTACTTATGATAATATTGTTACCATATTATCTAAAAAAGATGGGATTACTTTTGATCAAGCTTGTATATCTTTGATTGAATATTCACAATGACATGAATGATGCCACACAAATTAAGAAATAGTTATGATCTCAAAGAGGATACATAGTTAGAACAAATCAACCAAGCTTTACTTTCTCAAAGGCATCCCTTTCCATGCTCTACACGTAAGAGTCATTATGGTGGTAACTTCTGTCATCTCAAGTTTCCTAATAGACATTGTTCTTATTGTAATAAAAATGGTCACACTACAAATGATTTCTAGGCAAAACAATATGATGATGCAGAACATGGTATTTCTCCTTGTGACTACTATAGAAAGAGTGATCATCCAACCCATCTATATTTAAATAGGTGTTTTGATGTAGATCGTAATAGAGCATATGCCACTACATATGACAACACTACTATAGAAGCAAATTGTGTGAGTTATTCTCTCTCCGGAAAGGATACTTATGTTCATGATAGATCTCTTTTTATTATTGATTTTGGTTCTATGAGAAACATGACATATCAGTCCGAATGGGTACATAATTATCATTTTATTCCTATCAAGAAATTGGTTTATCTTCTTGCTGATGACACAACTTGTCAAGTCAAAGATATAGGTGATTTATATCTCAATACTCTTTCTTCAACAAGAATTCTGCGTGGAGTTTACATGTCCCAGATCTACAAAGGAATCTTCTTTCAGTTGCAATACTTGTGGATCTTGGTCTCTTAAATTTTGACCATACCAAGTGGTGTGGCATTGAGAATGATGGCCAAACCATAGTTGTTGCTCCTCGAAATGGTAATCTTTTTTTGTTATCTTTAAATAAAGATGTTGCAAATGTTGTTACAACTCTTGGCGACCTTAACAACAAAAATGGCATCATTGCTTTGTTCACTCTGATTTTTCTATGCTTGTCAATCTTTATTGGCCTTATTCAAGGTATGGAATTCAAAGCTCGTCCTCATATGGGTATTTGTGAATATTGTGCACTTGAAAAGCATTTTCACAAACCCTTTTCCATTTTAACCACAACACATTCTAGATATTTACTTGATTTTTTTCACACTAATATTTGTGGACCTTTTTCTCCATCAAAATCTCAATATTGGTATTTAATGACTTTTATTGATGACTTCTCCATATATATCACTATTTTTCTCTTGTGATATGAATCAAAAGCCTTTAGTATCTTTTAAGCAATATCAAAAAGCTGCATAACTTCATACTGGTCATTGCATCAAGAAACTTCATAGTGACAATGGTGGAGAATACATTTCAAATTATTTTGATGATTATTGTAATAATTAGGGTATTCATCATGAATATACAGTTCCCTTCTCTCCTCAAGAGAATGATATTACTGAATGTAAAAATAGGACTATTCTCAATGCCATGTGATGCATACTCATTCATTCTAGCTTATCTCGATGTTTCTACTGAAGCAGTCTTAATAGTAGTATTTGTGCAAAATCATCTTCCTATAACTATTCCTTCTAGTAAAATATAGATTATTACTTGGACAGGTGAAACTTCTATTTCATACTTTTGAACTTTTTGATGTATTACTTATATTCATGTACTCAAAGAGACTCGCAAAAAATTGATCCTCTCGGTTTGAAAACTATTTTCATTGGATATTCAATTTTTTCTATGGGATGCAAGTTTTATGATCCATGTTCCAAGAATGTAATCATAAGTCGTAATGTTATTTTCAATGAGCAACTTACGAGTAGCACATGGTCTTAGAAGAATGCTGGCGGACGTGGTCACTAGAGGACACTGATGAAAAAAAGGTATTACTCACTTATTTTCCTTCTCTACATGATGATGAACCTCCTTCATGGGATAATATTGACTCTTCAAATTAGGATTCACAACTTGCACCTATTATTACAGATGATGACCTTGGCATTGATCATTATATTGATCTTCCAATTGATAATGAGCATGGTACTTGTCATATTTATGGTGCTCATATTCTTAAGAATGCTCTCAATATTTGTGAAGATCTTGTCTCTTATAGTGATGCCATGTTATCCCCACAAAAGGAACAATCGCATGAGGCCATGGAAGCTGAGTATCAATCTCTTCTCTCTAAAGGTACATGGGTTCTAACTAAGTGACCACACCTGGATGTACTACTATTATATGCAAGTGGGTTTATAAGACTAAAATAAAAGCAGATGGAATATTTGTCAAATTCAAAGCAAGGCTAGTTGCCAAAGGTTTCTAGCAAAATGCAGGAGTTGAGTATCAAGGAACTTGCTCATCTATTATTTATATAACTAGTATTCAGGTCTTGTTAGTTTTTACTATTGACTTTGATTTAGAGGTTCACCAAATGGATGTGAGAACTACTTTTCTTAATGGCGATTTAAAGAAAGATATATGCATAGAGCAACCAGAGGGATTTTTAGTCAAACATAATGAAAATCTTGCTTGTAGACATCATCGGGCATTTTATTGGCATTCTATGGTCTCAAGCAATCTTCAGGAGCTTGGTATCAAAAGATTGATCTTTTCCTTACAAAACATGGTTTTATCTCTTGTTCTTTACATCCTAACTTATATGTCAAGTGCTGCAACGATAGTTTTGTTATTCTTGGTCTATATGTGGATGATACCATACTTGTTTCTAATAATCTCAACTTCCTTAAAAAGGTAAAGAATATTTTATCTTATGTGTTTGACATGGTCGATCTTGGAGACATACACTCATGTCTTGGCATTTAGATTCAACACTATCAAGAAAAGGGTATTTTATTACTATGTCAAACAAAGTTCATTGAATATATTTTTGAGAAGTTTGGTTTGGGTTCTGCACATCCTATTAGTACTCCTTGTCTTGTGAGCTCTACCAAAAACTCTCACTTTCTACAAAATGATCGACAATTAGCATTACATAAACCTTATGCTAATCTTGTTGGATGTCTTCAATTTGTTTGCTTAAATTCTCACCCTAACATTCTTTTTGTTGTAAATTTTCTTGGACAACGTGTTAGTTCTCCATGACTTAAACATTGGACTATCGCTAAATGAGTTTTGAAGTATTCGAAAGGCACTAAAGATTTTGGGTTGGTTTTTGACACCTACAAAACTCTGATTCTCTACATTCACTTCAACTTTTGGGTTAGACAGACGCAAATTGGGAAAGCTCTCACTTATATATGTATTATACAAGTGGAAATTGTTTCTTTATCAATGGTTATCTTGTTTCTTGGACTAGCAAGAGACAACGTTGTGTTATTGTTTCCACTATAGAGGTTGAATATGTAGATGCATCTTTAATGGCTTGAGAGTTAGTATGGCTTCGACAAGTTCTATTAGATATTGGCCATCCTCCTCTCTACAACACACCACTTCAATGTGATAACCAAAGTGCTATTAGTCTTGCTAAATACTATGTTCAACATAACAGTTCTAAACAAATTGCAGTGCATTAGCATTATGTTTTATTGAGATACTTGCAATCACACCTACTCTAATCCCTTTGTATAGGATAGCTAGGCTAGGAAGATGTAGTCCATTCTAGGAAGAGAAACAAAATCCCATATGCACAGTGGATGTTAAGTGCTACCAAAGAACTCTATATAATGATGTACTTGAACTATCACTTTCATATGATGATAATGCAATAGTACTTGTCTCTTATGTCAAGTGTCTATGTCATTGTTGTCCATACACAAGATTGTGTTTATGATTTCAAGTCTCAATCTTGAAACCTAATTCACTTGTGTAACAGTTGTCTACATTGTCATGTCAACATGAGTTGTGTCTTTATCTTCCATCCTCCATAGCTATTGCCTTTGTCATGCTCTAGATCCCGCATCTTTAACATGGTATCAGAGCTCAGCTGAGCATGGCTTAGCTTTCCTCTACTCTCTATCACCTCATCTTAACCTTAGGTCAACTCAATACTAGCTCATGGTTCCATTTCTCATCTTCATCTCTACTTGACCTTCCTTGGCAGCCATAGCCAGCCTGCACCCTACCTATTTCAAGCTCTTCAATCTCTCTCCACAAGTCATATCTCACTGAAATTCCTTCTAGGAAAATATTCCTCTACATCCAAAGCTCCTCCCTGGCACCTCACACCTAAGCATTGCACACCCTGGAGCTCAGCATTGAAATTTTTCTCAATCTCTGCCATGTGTTTGCCATAGCCAAACTGGACCTGCTGTACTTGGAGCCTCCATATCTTCCTCTACAGCCCTTATCTCCTCATGCTTTCTTCTGAGAATATCCTCTACATTACTAGGCACAATTGCCAGCATGAAAAACATCAACATTGTGCATCATACGACTCGCCATTGCTGATATCCCCAAACTGGCGCAGTTTTTCACAGCTGTCTAAACGACCTACTATAGCTGGACATAGGGGCAGCCATTGAAGGGAATTTTAAGGGGCTTTAGTAG
Source organism: Lygodium microphyllum (assembly GCF_053477565.2). NCBI lineage: Eukaryota > Viridiplantae > Streptophyta > Polypodiopsida > Schizaeales > Lygodiaceae > Lygodium > Lygodium microphyllum. The sequence goes on along the minus strand of NC_141149.1, from coordinate 39,167,400 downwards.
ACCATATAGTGGGCCAAATCCAACTAAAAGGTCTCTTAAATATTTTACTCCTACGTGCTACTACAGTGGAAAGAACAGTCGGGTTGAGGAACCCTAAACTTAGGCACCCATAGTTTTGAGCTTCAAGCTCAAAAATCCATCAATTTCTCTCTCCTCAGGACTCAAACAAAGCTCTTGCCACTCTGATTTGATCAACCTTCCCATCAAATCATCAAGGAGGGGAGATCTTGAACATTTGGAAGAATTAAAGACGAAGCCACCTTAGCCACTTTAGTTCAAGATTCTTTCTTCACTTCAAGCTATTGCTTCTTCTCAATCAACTGAAGCATTTGTTACTTAGATCTATTGTCCCAGCATCAATTCAGGGAGGGGAAGAACTTGGAAAGATAGACAAAGGATCAAAGACCTGAACAGGAAGATTCAAGCTCAATATCAAGTCAGATATAGTGTGTTTTTCTTACTACCATTACTTGTCTCTCTTGACACATTGTAATATGCTCTTTCACTTGTAAAATTTGAGAATCTTGGAGTTGATTTGCTGCTGCTCCAACTCTCCAGCATGGGAAAAGACTCACCGACGGCTCGGTTCAAGGGAGTTGGGTTTCACACTTGGCAAAACCGCATCAAGCTCATCTTGATGAAGAAGGGTCTCTGGGCCATCACAAATGGCAAAGAGAAGAAACCTTGGGATGCGGACCTTGCAACTACTTGGCAGAAGAATGATGACAAAGCCCAGGCCATTATCAAAGTGGAGCTAGACGACAGCTATATCCACCATGTGGATAACTGTGAGACCTCACAGGATACATGGAAGAGACTTGACACCTTGTTTGGTGCACAGTCTAAATCATCAAAGTATGGTCTCCTGATTGAGTTTTTCAGGCTTGAAATGAAGTCCAACACATCACTTGCTACACATCTAAATTACATGGAAGGATTTCTAGCCCAACTTGTAGGAATCAACATTAAAATGGAAGAAGATGTTTGCATCGGTGTTCTACTTAAGATTTTGCCTCCTGCATATAATAATGTATCAACAACTTTAATCAACATGCCAAATCCTGAACTTGTTGATATCCAAGCATCATTGTTAGAAGAGGAAAATAAGCTAAAAACTAAGGAAGAACCAAGTACCTCTAGAGATGAACATGCATTATATGTTGGAAACAGGTACAAAGGCAAGAAGGATCAGTTCTTTTGTGACTTTTGCAAAAGGATCGAACACACGGAGAAGTTTTGCCACGCAAGAAAGAGGTCCCAAAAGGCATATCTAGTTGCAGTCCAAGAAGAAGAAGAAGAAAATGGAGCAAATGAAGAAGAAGAAGAAGACCACAAGGAGAAGGACAAACCTCATCAGTGCTTCTATTCAGATAGACTTTTTTAGTTTTGTGTTTCCTAGTCCTAATGTATCAAACATAAACTTGTAAAACTCCTCAATTATCCTTGTACTACAGCCTCTATACACTTTGTAAGAACCTTGCTACAGCCTCTGGATGTCCATTATGTTTGTGGTACCCACACTTAGCCTTTTCTGCCAGCCTCTGGTGTTTTGCCATGTTTATGGTGTGCCCACACTTTGTAGGTGTTGCTTTTACTAAAGCCTCTACACACTTTGTACTTTTGGTTGTGATTGAGGAGGGGTGTTGAGATACTTTCAATCCCATCTACTCTAGTCCCTTTTTATAGGATAGCTAGGCTAGGAAGATGTAGTCCATTCTAAGAAGAGTGACAAATTCCCATATACACAGTGGATGCTAAATTCTACCAAAGAACTCTATATAATGATGTACTTGAACTATCACTTTCACATGATGATAATGCAATAGTACTTGTCTCATATGTCAAGTGTCTGTGTCATTGTTGTCCATACACAAGAATGTGTTTCTGAGTTCAAGTCTCAATCTTGAAACCTAATTCACTTGTGTAACAGTTGTCTACATTGCCATGTCAACATGAGTTGTGTCATTATCTTCCATCCTCCATAGCTATCGCCTTTGCCATGCTCTAGATCCAACATCTTTAACATGTTTGATATGAAGTAAAGAACACTCTGTTGTAACTCTAGGAACTTAGAGTTGTCTCATTTTTAATCTTTGGAAATTAATATACTATGAAATTGTAGTACCATTGTACATACTCCTTGTAGGTACCATACTCTTCAAATATGCACATATATCTGAGACCTCTTGGTCATCTTTGTACATACATATTTAGTTTCATTTCACATGCACACAATAATCCTTCTTGATCATGTTTATACATTTGTATATAGGAGCTTGGATTTTTTCCTTCTACTCCCCAAGGATTTTTTCATCCATAGCTAGAGACCTTTATTTGAGTGGGGGTGTTGGAGCCATATATAGCTCGCCCTATCTAGACTAGGTCTCACCTATATATATGTAGATTTTGATCAATATGATATAGTTTTTTGGAGTGTATATGGTGTGTTTCTTCTCTATCTATCATGTCTCTACATATCTTCTCTCTCTACATTTCAACAATCTCGGTAATGCATCGTATTGTTGCCTATAATAACAACCAAGTACTAGTATAATCAAGGATAATTAACAAGGGCCACATCATCATAAGTAGTAGTATTGAAATCGATTTATAGCTATATTTTGGTGATTAGAGGGGATTCAAAATTGAGTGTGTAGAGCTCGGAGGTGTATAAAAATTTCATTGGTTGCTACTAGGTCAAACTAGGATTGTAGAGTAAGCAAGAAGGGATAGACTAGTCCATTCACATAATAGTATGGCAATGAAAATTGTTGACAGGTTGGGGAAGGATATTTCTCTACAAATCAGTATGATATAAGGAATTAGCTATGGTTATATAGAACATCCAAAATAGATGACACCACCTCATCTTAAATTTTCCTAGAAGCTAGCGCATTCAAGTATAGAAGACCACCACTATTTGTCCACCCTCAAAGAGTTGCTTCTTGGAAAAGTGATATGCTTGGTGTTTTTGCCTTGATAAAACTTCAAACAAGAGATAGGAACTCTAAACATATACCTCGTCAGACTTTGTTAGATTCTCCAATCACAAGGAAAGGAAGGCAAGCTTGTAGAGTTAGGCTTGTTGCGACTTTGAAGGAAGTGGGGTAAGCCAAAAGTGCTACTAGATGCTTGGTATCCCACTGTTTTCTGTGATGCTTGATTAGCTTTGCAAGTATTTTGCATAGGTTTTGTTGAACTCATCCAAGGTTGTTATACAAATAATATTTATTTTGCATTACCATGAAGGAAGAAGTGTTGAGATGACAAGCTCAACACATGGGACATTGATGATGGACTGCCTTGGTGCGCAGATTGGACGATGTATGCTCGCGTAGTGAATGCCGGAAGGTCCCCAAGAACAATGAACTCTACTTTTTGCACAAGTTACAAGGTAAAAAGCATGAACGACAAGAGCAAGAGACCAATTGGGTGCAATCTCCCCCCATGCCTTGTGTGAGCGCTCCACAAAGCATGTATTTTATGTATATTTCATCTTCATGCTCAATAATAGCCCAATTTACAAAAATATAACAAGCTTTTAGCTTTTGAGTTTGCTTTTACAAAAATAGGAATAAAGCTAATGGAAGGTGCCCAAAGAGTCTGGCACGCCCAATACAATGTCCAAATAGAAATAACATAACCGTACGCCCATGCACATACAAAATAATAATAAATAATCGATGCCTCAATAAATAGGCATGACAAAATATAGGCGTGGCGCCTATCGGAATATAATCCATAGATCGAATACTCGCTATCCTCCAATGCTTTCCTCCACCACTGCTGCTATCTCTACACATCAACTGAAGCATTCACAATCGTTAGTAAAATAATACAATTGAACCGACAAAAGTGAATACCTGGTAGTCTTCGGCTACATAAATAAATCAACGGGCTAGAAATAAATCCTAACCTCAATTTATTATGAGTGCGCACTCAAAACTCATAAACGTTTATTAATTTAATATGCATTTTGCGGAATCACCCACTATGGAATCACCCATGTACACACTAAATTAATGAAACGCCCGAAAAGGACAGGCGTCCCCATCAATTTCTCGCACAAAGAATCCACTTTGTGTATGAGCCCTGGTCATCAAAGTTTACGGAATCCACCGTAAAATCTCATGGAATCCACCGTGGAATATGCCTCCTGGCATCATACCCCCGGGGTGGGATAGCAATTGACCTGAATTGCTATTAGCTCAATGTGGAGCTAACAGAGTGGGGAAAGCATTTAAGTCTCTAGAGTGCATCCATTGTGCTTCCTCTACAGGATGGTTCTTAAATTTAACTAGATATCTAGAATATCTTCGGCCAGTTCTAGTGGTCATAAAGTTAGTGTCTATGATAGCTTTTGGTTCAAGTATTTCAGTCTCTTCCTCTAATAAAGGTGGGTTTTCATAAACAGGATGTATAGGTAATTGGCCTCTAAATGGTCTCAATAAACTAATGTGAAATGTATTGTGAATTTTCCAGTGAGGCGGTAATTCTAACTTGAATGCATTGTCATTAATTTTATGAATGATCCTAAATGGTCAATAGAATCTAGGGGTTAATTTGACAACTGGATGTCTATCTACACTTTGCAGTCTATGTTTTTCTATTCTCAACCAAACATAATCATCAACTTTAAAATTCATTTCTTGTCTTTTCTTGTTGGCTTGTTTGGTATATGATTGCTGGGCTTTAGCAATCATATCTTTAACCTCATCAAAAATAGTGTTATGCATACTAGCAATATCATCAGCACTTTGAATTCTATTTGCAAAGATGCAACAGGTGTAGATAATCTATATCCATAAATCACTTCAAATGGTGCTTTCTTTGTAGATGTGTGTGGTGTATTGTTATATGCAAACTGTAATAAATGCAAATGTGTGTTCCATGTCTGAGGTTTAGAAATAGTATATGCACATAAAAGATCTAGAATTGTGTTGTTAGTGGCTTCTGTTTGTCCATTAGTTTCTGGATGAAATGCAGATGAGAAATCAATCTTTGTGCCTAGGTTAGCAAACAGAGTAATCCAAAAGTTGTTACAAAATCTAGAATCACGATCTAAAATAATAACTTTTGGCAATCCATGGTTAGTAAAAACAGTTTTCAAAAACAATTGTGTTGCCTATGATGCTGTTAAAGTTTTCTTACATGGAATGAAATATGCTTGTTTACTAAATCTATCTACGACTGTCCAAATCATATCATGGTTAGATTTAGTATTAGGTAAACTAGTAATGAAATCCATAGAAATTTGTTCCCAAGGTTTAGATGGAATAGACAAAGGCATAAGTAATCCATACTGTTTACCATGATGTCTCTTAACTCTTTGACAAATCAAACATTCAGAAACAAAGTTAGATACATCAGCATCCATATGCGGCCAATAAAAATCTTCAGTTAACATACGTAAGGTAGATATGATACCTCTATGACCTTGATATGGGGGACAATGAATTTCATTCAAAACAAAAGATCGGAATGGAATTGTAACACACAATCTCTTTTCATAAAACATAAATCCATCATTATATGACAATGAATCAAGAGGAATGAAATTATTTTGAACTAATTTATTCCAATGAGCATGAAAAGTAATATCCTGATGATAAGTATCTTTCATAGCAATCAAAGAATCAAAAGATATAACAGATATATTATGAATGGCAGGTCTTCTACTCAATGCATCAGCCACTACATTTTCTCTTCCGGTTTGGTATTGAATGATAGGATGAAAACTTTGAATAAAGGAGGCCCATTTGATATGACGGTCAGAGATTTGAGGTTGGCTAAGTAAATGTCTAATACTTTGCTGATCGGTCTTAATCATAAATTCTGAACCCATTAAGTAGTGTTTCCACTGTCTTAATGCTTGTACAACTGCTAGTAATTCTTTGTCATATGTGGAATATTTCAGCTCAGAGGGTTTCAACTTACAACTAGAATAGGCTATAGGATGATTGTCTTGCATAAGTGCAACTCCTATTCCTGATCCACTAGCATCGGTCACTACTAGAAAGAATGGTCTGTTAAAATCAGGCAACTGTAGAACAGGGGCATGGGTTAATGCATGTTTCAGTAAGTCAAAGGATTTCTGTTGATTTTCGGTCCAATGATAAACAATTCCTTTCTTCAGAAGTTTGGTTAATGGTAAAGCAAGTAATGAAAAATTACGTACAAACTTCCTATAGAAACTAGCAAGACCAAGGAATGAGCATAACTCATGCACATTTTTAGGTACAGGCCAATTCAATATTGCATCAATTTTCTTAGGATCAACTTTAATTCCATCAAATGATACAATATGACCTAAATACTCAATTTCTATTTTAAAGAATTCACTCTTTTCAGGATTTGCATACAGTTGATTTTCTTTCAATAACTGAAAAACCAATGACAAATGCTCATAATGTTCTTTCTCATTTTGACTAAACACCAGAATATCATCAAAGAAGACAATTACACAATACTGATATTTCAGAAATATACGGTTCATCATTCTACTAAACGTAGCAGGTGCATTAGTCAATCCAAATGGCATGACTAAAAATTCGTAATGACCAAACTATGTTCTAAATGCAGTCTTGAATATGTCTAACGTATCTAGTCTCACCTGATGATAACCAGACTTAAGGTCTATTTTACTAAATATAGCAGAGCCTTGCAGTTTGTCCATAAGGTCATCAACTCTAGGAGTAGGATACATATTCTTTACAGTGATCTTATTTAAAGCGCGATAGTCAATGCACATACGATAGGTATTATTCTTTTTCTTGACTAACAGAACAGGTGCACCGAATGGAGAGCTGCTAGGTCGAATCAATCCTCTATTTAGTAATTCCTCAACTTGACTCTCGATTTCTTTTTTCTCTATCTGGTTATGCCTATATGGTGCTTTGCAAGGTGGTTGTGTGCCAGGGATCAAATCTATCTTATGGTGGAGGTAAACCAGGTGGTAGGTCTTCTGCAAAACAGTCCTTAAAATGTGCAAGAAATGTTTTATGCCTAGGGTGCATATGACTTTCTTTTACTTGCAATTCATTCACCCAAATGAGATAGGATTTACTACTCTTGCGTAATGCAGCTTGAGTATGCGAAAGCAATGGAAAAACATTAGATGCATGCATACCATATAATGTAATAGATTTTCCTTGAAAATTAATATTCATTGAGTGTGTGGAATAGTCTATATCTGGGTTATGCTGGTGATGCCAAGGCATACCTAAAATAATGTCACTCGATTGTAATGGAACAACTAAGAAATTTCTTCTTTCAGTGTATTGACCAATTTGAATCTCTAAGTCTTGCACTTCCTGTGTACCATTATACCTAGTGCCTAAGAATGCAGCTTTGATGCGATAATGCGTAGGTACAGTCTGTAATTTCAATTCCTTTACTAATTTTGCTGAAATAATTTCATGAGTACTACCGTCATCATGCAAAATAATATTTTCCTTTCCATGCACCAAACATTTCATAGTCAATAAAGAATGTGGAGTAGGCATACCTGGTAAAGTATCGGAAGTAGTAGTAGTGTCGTCCTCATCTTCAGTGAAATCAAGCATATCTTCATGTTCGTCTTCGTCCATTGCTCCAAGGTAGTTGATATGAGCAGGTGGCTTCTTTGAATGACAATTTGCTGCTAGATGTCCAGGCTGGTGGCATTTATAGCATACTATTGGCTTGGCTTTGGCTACATTGTTTGCAATGGCGGAAAGTCTAGGTACATTAGGATTTGGCTGTGGAATAGGCTTAGGGTTTTGATTGACATTGGATGGTAATGCACGTGGTTTTGCCCAATTTTTGCGGAAAGATGATGAAGAGAAACGACCTAGATTAAATCTTCTAAAATTGGAATTGAATCTCCATACAAGCCACACTCTTGGTACTAGCCACACTCTTGTTGATGCTCAATGGAGCCTTGGTGAGCAGTCCATGTACTGAATCTCAGCCTGAAAACAGGTGCAAACACGTTGGCTGGCCTGACCTCTACTGCTGCCCATTTTTCTAATTATTATTATAATAAGGCACTCACTGCTGCTCAACCAATCCTTGGGAGACTCCTCAGCAAGCCACAGCTCCTGCTTCAAGCAATGAGACTCCAATGCTTCACAGTACATACCTCTGTGTGACCATTGATGAAAATGACTGTCAGTCCTCTTCCTTTTCCAGCTCTTCAGGTCACTCTTCAAGTCTTCTTCTTGAGTGCATTCCACCAGTGAGCCCATTCATGGCTCTGATACCATGTTAGATTTCATGAATGCAGGAAGGAGAGCAACACGGAGTAAAGCAACATGCTTCCTCTCTCTATTCTTCTTACTATTCATTCAACACACACATAGTGCATATACAACCTAAGGTCATAAAGACCATTCACACTAGAAGTAGAACCGACTTATTTAATGTACCTAACTGATCTAGCTAGACTAGTTGTGTCCAGCTCATGTCGGTCAAACACACATGAACGAGCTTGATATTCTAACACAACAGTGATCATATCTTATGAATCCCAAACATGTTCACACTATCAAAGAGGAAATTGATAAGCTATTGAGAGTAAAATTCATTGATGAAATTGAGCACACAAATTGGGCTTCACCCATCATGATCATACTAAAGAAGAATGGAAAGCTCAGAGTGTGAGTCAATTATAAGAAGGTCAATGCTACTACAAAGAGAGACAAGTATCCACTGCCATACACTAAGCATATGATTGAGAGTGTAGTTGGTAAAGAGGTCTATATTTATGGATTTCTTCTTAGGAGGGTACAATCAGGTGCAAGTACATCTTGATGATAGGCATTAGACCGCATTCGCTATCAAGTGGGGTGTCTTCACCTACATAGTCATGCCCTTTGGACTGACAAATGCACCAACCACATTTCAACTACTCATGTATGCTATATTCAATGACATGCTTAGGTGAGAGTTAGAAGTATTCACTGATGACCTATGTGTTCACTTGAGTTGGAAGGAACACCTAGACAAACTCTGAGCAATCTTTGAACAGTGCAGATCATATCATCTATCATTGAACCCCTTGAAGTGCCAATTCTGGGTGAAGCATGGATGTATCCTAGGGCATGTGGTATCCAAGAACTACATCACCACCGAATTCTCACAAGTTAGGGTTATTGTTAGGGGTATTGTCGACCTACCACCACCAACAATTGATTACAAGGGAGTTCGATGCTTCCTAGGCCATACGGGATACTATCAATGATTCGTGCTAGACCTCTATACAAGCTGCTGATAATATTCGAATGGACCGAGGAATGTCAATGTGCATATGAAGAATTGAAGAAGACTCTAACCACCACACCAATCTGGTGTTTTCTGTAAAGAAATTTTGGCACTATCTTTTGACTGTGCCTTTTACCTTTCCTGTTGACTATCAAGCCTTGCTTTATCTCGTTAACAAACCTTGTACTACTAGACGCATTGCTCGATGGCCACTTTTGCTATTAGAATTTGACTTCTCTTTGGTTGCACACAAAAGGAAGCAGTACTACATGACTGACCATATGTCTCGCATGCCCACAGGAGAAGCTGCTAGACAAGGCATCATGGATGATTTGCTAGACATGCATCTCTTTAGCCTGTCTAGTGAGAGGGATTTTTTAGAGTCGATTTGACACCATATTTGGTAGATGACATAGTGCAAGTGTTGGAACACAGGCTACTTGAATGACCTATCAAGAAGGTCTATTGACTTAGGCGACTCATCCTCAAGATACAGCCCTATTAGTTGATATCATGCTAGCTCTATAGGCTAGGAAAAGATTGATTGTTGTGTAGATGTGTATGCAAACATGAGATGCATGACATACTTGCAGAAGCACCTAGTAAAATTGTTGGAGAACACTTCAGTGGAGACATGATAGCTCGCAAGGTGCTACAGTCTCAACTATGGTGGCCTACTCTTTTTTTCAAGATTTTGTGCTATTTGTAAAGCACTTTGATGAGTGCCAATGGGCTAAGGTACCTATCTACAAAGACCAGATGGAGCTAACTCCAATCATTTCCAGACAGCCTTTCAAAAAGTGGAAAATTGACTTCATTGGGTCAATCAACCCTGCAGTACAATATTCACAGGCTAAGTACATTATAGTTGCCACGAATTATCTCAAGAAATGGGCAGAAGCACAAGCCACTAGAAAACATGATGCTAGAACCACTGCTAAGTTCCTTTTGGAAGCAGGTGATCTCATGATTTGGTTGTTCCATTGAACTAGTTAGTGATCAAGGCACACACTTCATTAATGAAGAGATTGCTCATCTCCAGTCAACCTTTCTGATCATCCATCAAAAATACTCATCCTACTACCCTCAAATGAATGGCCAGGCTAAGTCTAGTAATAAGATCTTAGTAAACATCCTGACCAAAGTAGTCTCTGCCCTTGCACAGTGATTGGGACAACAAACTGATGGTAGCCTTATGGGCCTATCGAAAACTATAAAACATGATGGGACCTAAAATGGGCCAGCATTGGCTATGGCACTAGCCAGACCTCATACTCATGACAGGCAAACACACCCTCACGGCCTTGCGGACCAAGAGCATCTATCTACTGCTAAAGGACAAACTGCCCTAAAGCCTAATCTATGTGTTTATAGTTTCATCGTTTTGTAGTCCAACATTTTCCTTTCTATAAACTCCTCAAAGGGAGAACCCATACACATTGGCAATGCCATGATCACATACATGGAGGCAACCTCATGGTAGAAACACCATGGCCCCACTGCAGCTCTCCTACATCATAGGGATTAGCCCCTTGATGCGCTACTCAACATATAAAACAAACAAACACACTCCACTCTTTTATATTTCTCGTATTTCAAGGAGATATACCATGTGTCCTTACTTAACAGTCCCTTAGGAAACCGCCCCTCTATTCTACGGCAAGGAATAACCTTACACTCTCAATCGTGGGTCAAATTCCTAAGAAAACAATTGCTATGCAATCCAGGAGCTTTTCCGTTGATACCACATGAACTATGCATAGTGCATAATGTGAACAGTTTAGTGCACAAACAAAAGGAAATTAAATTTTGTGCATCGTGTGAAACCAATCTTTTCCTGATTTCCATGCTAACGTTTATGTAATGAAATAAGGAGAGACATCGAGCCTTACGCTCATGCTGCCTTTCCCTTTATTTTAAAACAACGTCCTATAAGCATGATGCAACACATAAAACAGATTTTAATTTATATTTTGACACTCAACCTCCCCTCTCATCCTACCATTTAATGTTTTGCATTCGTTGATAGGTGAAAGAGTCATTTTATGTGTTTTTCTTCACAAAGAAAGTGATGAACATGAACAGAAACATACAAACGAGGGTAAAATGAGGCCAACCTCGTGCTTTACCTCCATTATACATTGCACAAATACACATGTAATTTTTTGGAATTTTCCTTTTACCGTTTCCTAAATTTCTCCCATTTAAAACTCATTTTTCACATTTTTTGGTATTTTTCCTCTATTTTCTTCAATTAAAAATGACTAAAAATTAAGATTGATTGTGGGTTTTGGCCCTTAGGTTCCTTGACAGCACAATTCCAGGCTTTGTAGGTATTATGTCTCATATTTCTCATTTATTTTGCAAAAACCCATTTTTATCCCTTAAATGCATGTTTTTCGGGTTTTATAATATTAATTTCAGCCATATCACTTATGATTTTTTTATTTTTAGACTATAAACTATTGAAACTCATAGAAAAAAACATCATAATGAATATTCAGCCCATGGGAACAATGTTTGATCAATCAAATAGCATAAAAACTCATTTTTTCTTCATAAAAATTGAATTATCGCTTAGGTTTCGTATTTCGAGATTTTAGTTTTCTTGCGGGACTCCGGGTCAGCCCTCATTCAATATCCAGCATCTTCACAATCAGCAATCTTCATGTCTTCATCAATCCGGAAGCAATCCGGTTCCAAGTGGACAAGCTTTCCTTCACCATTCTTCATTTTCCTCTTGCACACAAGAACAACCCCTTAGGGGAGAGAGAGGGAGGAGAGAGAAATACTAGATTTCCATCTCTGCATTCAGGCCACAATTGGGCGAGCGAAGGACGGCGATATGCTCAGCCCATATAGGGAAATCAAGGCCCAAGATCTAATCCATATGGTCTTCATAGCCAGCAAATCCATCTCCATCATGAGAGGGCAAAAAAATCGGGCGTGCTGTTGGCGCCATATCTCACATTTCCTTCCTCCTTTCTCTCTCCATGATTGCCACTTTTGATTTTGGTTAAAATTTGGGGCCCCTGACTCCCAAAAGACACTACCCAACTTGGCCAAAACAAGTCCACCTTTTCAAATCTTGCCCATCTTGTGGCCATTTCCTCGTCTGGCATCCGATTCGAGTGCTGTAAATATCTGCGCGTCCGGCTTGACATCCCGCATTGGTTGGAAACTCCTGACAACTGCACGGTAGTTTGAAAAATTATCAAAAATTCACAAGTGTCGCTCAGGAACCTTTTAAAAGTTGTCTTTCACTTGGTGCTTAAAATCATCCTAGCTGGAGCCGCCGCCTTCGATGTTGAATATTTGTTCCCTAAATTTCGTATTTTTTGGCAAATTTTAGGCACATCCCGGGCTCAAAAATCCTCTCTCATTGGTGATCACGGGATAGGGCAACTCCGCCCGTCGAATCCCACAACAGATCTGCATAAAATAACCAAAGGAAGCATCAAGCTAATACAAAATAGATACGGACTAAAACACAGCACAATGTTCACCCTACCCCCTAACATAACCAAGGCATGGCATCCACAAGGAGTAGGCCTAGCATAATCTGATAGAAGGTCCAAAGCTAATCACTAACCAACTGCTCCAACACGGCCAAACTAAAAAGAACTATCAAAGAGGTTGCCCTAAGTGGTGGTCTGAACTATCTACCTAGCTAAGGATAACACAACCAGGAGCTCCCACTAGGTGAGGACTCCTATAGCCTGATCAAGAAGTATTTTCTTTTAACACATTTCTTCTTTTTAGGATTTTTATTTCCCATACACAGGCATGTAAAAAGGAGGGAGCTGAGCGTAGTGACCCAAGGAGAACAGCTATTTGCCGATATTGTTCAGAAATCATGTTAGTATAATGCTTCATCATATCCTTAGCTTCGCCAAGGACATTAGATGCACTCAACTCATAGCCTCGATCGTCTACCCGTCGTTCCATTGGCCTAACAATTTGATTGGGCATTAGTTGTTGCCTCATAGGAACAACATTACGGTTCGAAACTTGGCCTCCAACATTTGGTGGAGCCAACTGACTAGTCATAGGCATAGTCACGCTAGGAGGAGCTGGCAACAAAGGTACATTTTGAACCATGCTTCCTCTCCCATTAGGGTTATTCATAGGCATCCCTTGACTTTCATTCGTCAATGGTAGATTGCCTCCAGGTACTAAACCCGCATTAAGATCTATTCGAGAGGATTAGGCCATTTGTAATCGTGCTTCTACTCCTGCCTGCGCAATGGCGGTGTCTATATCAGCCAAAGCCACACTGCTCAATTGTACCTGAATATTGAAATCCAATCCATGCAAGAAGTATTGCAATTGGGCAACTGGCGGAATAGGAATGTAAGTTTGTAACTTACGAAACACTTCCTTAAGCTTCTTAGCATATGCTTTCACATTCTCATGGGGGTCTTGGCGTGTTACATTCAAAACACGCAACCAATATTGGCCACCTCTTTCAGGGGCATATTCTCCTCAGAAAGCTACATAAAATTGGTTGATTGTGATTATGGTTCCAGGCTCTATGCTATGATACCATACCACAGCCCTTCCTTTTAATATCATATTAAAGAACGTCATAAGATGACCCTCATCTTGGATGCGGTAATTAAACATTAGTCTTTGGAATTCACAAATGTGAAACTCCGCATCTTCTTCAGCTAACCCATTAAAAATGGGCAAAGGAACTCCTAAAGCTGGTAAATCCGGCATCCCTGCAGGAATTACAATGGGTTGTGCCATAGCGACAATCGAATTGACAATAGGAGTTTGAACTAATGGAATCACACCCCCACTTTAAGTGGGTTGACTTGGTGGAAGAGAGGAAGAACTTGTTCTTCCTCCTGCACCTAAAGGACTATGTGCAGCAGTTGGGTTACTAAAGACCACTGCCTCTTATGCGTATCGGGCTACTCGTTTGAGGAGAATAGCGACTTACGATCTCCAACGGCCGTCTAGCCCTCTCAATATGTTTTGCTTTTTGTATTTCAACTTGATAGTCCTTGTCAGAGGACATAAACCAATGTTTTGGTCCCTAGAAACCCTAGATCTGAGAACCACCACTTATTGGTAGCTCCCGACAGACGCACCACTGATGGGACCTGAAATGGGTAGGCACTGGCTATGGCACTAGCCAGACCTCATGCTCATGATAGACAGACACACCCTCACAGCCTTGCGGACCATGAGCGTCTATCTACTGCTAAAGGACAAACTGCCCTAAAGCCTAATCTATGCATTTATAGTTTCATCGTTTTGTAGTCCAACGTTTTCCTTTCTATAAACTCCTTAAAGGGAGAACCCATACACATTGCAATGCACGATCACATACATGGAGGCAACCTCGCGGTAGAAACATCGCAGCCCCACTGCAGCTCTCTTGCATCGCAGGGATTAGCCCCTTGATGCGCTACTCAACATATAAAACAAACGAAAACACTCCACTCTTTTATATTTCTCATATTTCCAGGAGATATACCATGTGTCCTTACTTAACAGTCCCTTAGAAAACCGCCCCTCTATTCTATGGCAAGGAATAACCTTACACTCTCAATCGTGGGTCAAACTCCTAAGAAAACCATCGCTATGCAGTCCAGGAGCTTTTGCGTTGATACCACATGAACTATGCATAGTGCATAATGTGAACAATTTAGTGGACAAACATAAGAAAATCAGCATTGTGCATCGTGCGAAACCAATCTTTTCATGATTTCCATGCTAACATTTATGTAATGAAATGAGGAGAGACACCGAGTCTTACGCTCATGCTGCCTTTCCCTTTATTTTAAAACAACGTTCTATAAGCATGATGCAACACATAAAACAGATTTTAATTTATATTTTGACGCTCAACCTCCCCTCTCATCCTATTGTTTAATGTTTTGCATTCGTTGACGGGTGAAAGAGTCATTTTATGTGTTTTTCTTCACTAAGAAAGCGATAAACATGAACAGAAACATAGAAACGAGGGTAAACCACGACCAACCTCGTGCTTTACCTCAATTATACATTACAAAAATACACATGTAACTTTTTGGAATTTTCCTTTTACCGTTTCCTAAATTTCTCCCATTTAAAATCCAATTTTCACCATTTTTTGGTATTTTTTCTCTATTTTCTTCAATTAAAAATGACTAAAAATTAAGATTGATTGTGGGCTGTGGCCCTTAGGTTCCTTGACAACACAATTCCAGGTTTTGTGGGTATTATGTCTCATATTTTCCATTTATTTTGCAAAAACTCCATTTTTACCTCTTAAATGCGTGTTTTTCGGGTTTTATAACATTAATTTCAGCCATATCACTTATGATTTTTTGATTTTTAGACTATAAACTATTGAAACTCATAGAAAAAAACATCATAATGAATATTCAATCCATGGGAACAATGTTTCATAAATCAAATAGCATAAAAACTCATTTTTTCTTCATAAAAATTGAATTATTGCTTAGGTTTCGTGTTTCGGGATTTTAGTTTTGTTGCAGGACTGTAAGTCAGCCCTCATTCAATGTCCAGCATCTTCACAATCAGCAATCTTCATGTCTTCATCAATCCAAAAGCAATCCGGTTCCAACCGGACAAGCTTTCCTTCACCATTCTTCATTTTCCTCTTGCACACAAGAACAACCCCTTAGGGGAGAGAGAGGGAGGAGAGAGAAAGACTAGATTTCCATCTCTGCGTTCAGGCCACCATTGGACAAGTGAAGGACGGCGATATGCTCAGCCCATAGAGGGAAATCAAGGCCCAAGATCTGTTCCATATGGTCTTCACAGCCAACAAATCCATCTCCATCATGAGAGGGCGAAAAAATCAGGCGTGCTGTTGGCGCCATATCTCACGTTTCCTTCCTCCTTTCTCTCACCACGATTGCCACTTTTGATGTTGGTTAAAATTTGGGGCCCCTAACTCCCAAAAGGCACTACCCAACTTGGCGAAAACAAATCCACCTTTTCAAATATTGCCCATCTTGTGGCCATTTCCTCGTCTGGCATCTGATTCAAGTGTTGTAAAATTTTACACATCCAGCTTGACATCCCACATTGGTTGGCAACTCCTTACAACCCCCAGGGAAGTCTAAAAATTTATCAAAAATCCACAAGCGTCGCTCGGGTGCCTTTTAAAAGTCGTCTTTCACTTGGTGCTTAAAATCGTCCTAGTTGGAGCCGCCGCCTTTGATGTTGAATATTTTTTCCCTAAATTCCGGATTTTTTGGCAAATTTTAGGCACATCCAGGGCTCAAAACTCCGCTCTCAAAACGGTAGTGGGACAAACTCCCTTCAAGTTAACCTATGGGACTAAAGCTATTTTACTTGTAGAGTTCTTTGTCCCAAGCTTGAGAGTAGCCATCCAAGAGAGATGGAACGGAAAGGAGGCATGGGCGGAGTGCATAATTGAGCTAGAATGTTTATCAAAGACTCGACTACTAATTTGCAAAAAGGCGCAATGCAAGAGCTGGTTTGACAAGCATGTCAAGCACAATTGAATTTGAGCAGGGTGATTTAGTGTTAGAAGATGAAGTTTAGGGGATTAGGGCCCTTCCAAGTCCGCACTATTAGCCAAAAAACGGTAATGTAGAGCTTGAGCCCCTAGATGGGCTTCTTCAGCAGTAGCTGCATAAAGAAGTAATACCCCCCCACACATCCAATGCACGAGCCTCCCATGCTAGAGTACCATGTGAAGGTTTGAGTTGCCACAATAATGGAAATTGATGAGGAGGATGAAGAGGCAGTAGCACCTACTTACCTATGCATAACGGTCACTACCCAACAAACACATGCCTTCAATGCATTAATCGATGAGGGAGCTAATTTTAACATCTTAACTCATGATCATTGGACTCAAATTGGCCGCCCACAACTACAACCCACCAATTCAAAACTTAGTCTATTTGGGGGCCAAGCATATGCACTTTCAAGAAAGTACAAAGTTGGAGTCCCTATCAAGTCTGAAAGCATATCTATAAATTTTATGTCTGAAAGCATACCTATAAATATTTATGTGTTGTCGAATGCAAAAGATGATAATAAGGAATCATTGTTAGGACACATTTAAAAAGCAAGCACATTGTAATGTCGACTAGAGTCTAAGCATATTCACCTTGCTATCGGCAATGTACAAATAGTCACGGCTTTTAGAAGGGTAGTGTGGCTCCATTAAAGTCCACAAGGCTACCGATAGTGAAACCCACCACCAAGCCTAAGGAGGGGCGTCGTGACTTGTCACAAACCGCCAAGCCACACCCTCAGTAAACTGTTGAGATCAAAGCTAAGGCCCCTAAACTAGAAGTCAATTGGGTGCCTAAACATCAGGGACTGTCGCCTAGAAGCATATAAACATGATCTCACAAGCCTAGAAACTCATACTTGAAACCTAGGAGGCAAAGAAGAAGCTATAGGCACTGATGAACAATCAAGCCATGATGGGACCCCAAGGCCTTATTGCAAGCACAAGGTTATTACCAAGGCAATGCTTGGATGAAGACATTGAAAAAACTCGTTGACAAGAACTCCTCTTTCTTGTGAAAATGGTATGTTCTCCAACTTTAATGGGAGTAAGAGGGCTACCAAATCATGACCAACGCTATAGAGATGTGCAATCAGGACCTCAAAATATGACCCAACTTACGTAGCTCCAACCTCCTATATAGGGTGTTGACCACCAATTGCAATTGGCCCCTAGAAGAGCACATCATGACTTACCCCTACTTAGATTGCATTTTGACAAAGGAGGAGTTACACATTGCCAGCGTAGAATAGACTCCAATGATTTCCTAATGAATGTCCTCACCTACCTCACTCATGTAAGCATCTGACCTCTTGACATGGACCACCACTATGCTAATATGGAGTACAACCCAAACTTCTATGCTTGGCTCATGCCAAAATGGCACACCATGAGCATGAATTGAATGCCCTTAACCCTTCAAATCCTAGGAAAAATGCATCTCATCTCCAAAGGGGGGAGGGGGGTAAAGTGTGGAACATAAAAACATACTAGCAAAAAAGAATGGATAAAAAACAACTTGGGATTAAGGAAAAGTGTCATAAAATTGGTTGGAATGCATGGACTGCCTGAAGGAAAAGTTTCTTTCTATACTCAAGCTTTTAATTTTCCATAAGCACACAACCATTTTCTATTTGTCTTTCTACAAGAAAATTTTTAAAGAACACCAATGGTGAGCTATGGCTTCACGATAGGCACCTACAATGGCAGGAAAAAAACAAGCAAATTTCCATTTTTAGAGGAAGATCAAGCAAATTATAACCTCTCAATGGAGATGAGGGCCTACAACCAATTTAAGTTTAGGCACATCCTTAATTTGGAGGATGTGGTCATGGAGGAGCAGGTGCCATAAGGCAAATCGTGAACCAATGCAAGTTGCAAAAGTATGTGGAAAAGGTTGGCCAGGTCATCGATTACGACAAGTGTGTGAAGTTCCCCCAAATATTCAACAAGAACTGTGGCACTAGAATGGTGTGCCAAGGAGAAGACGCCCACCAAGTGGAAGTTAAGCTAGCCCTGGAGTTGGTGGAGAGGGCTTTGGGCCTAGCCAACAAGGTGGAAAGATGGCCGAAAAGGGATGTTTATAGCATGCTTGGAATGGAGAAATTCCTGGTCCACACTAATGGTGGCATCAACTTGGCATATATCCTTGATCCAAAGGTCCAATTGCAAGCCAAAATGGTGCATGCTCGATTTTCAAACCAAAGGTATAATGCATTGATGAAAAGGATCAATGTGCCAATGTTGGAAAGCATTGTGGCTAAGTCTCTAGATGAAGTAAGCTTGAACGACTTTATGTGAAAGACCATTGAGATTTTAGCAAAGGCATTGGCCGTAGGAGGAAGACCTACAGGTGGAGAGTCCCCGACCTCTAGGGCAAGAAATATGTCATCCTCCAAGGCCTCAACCATAGGATTTGGTGGAGTCTTGATGGCCATCATCAAGGAGGCATTGGGGGAAGTGCAAGATGGAGAAGAAGTCAATAAAACATCGGACAGGTCATGACCTCACCATGAGCAAGAGTAGTCCAACAATAGAATGGTGAGTGACAAAGAAGAAGAGCAGGAAGAACAATCTAGCCATGGAGGGGCCAAGAGGTCAAAGAAAAAGTCTCCATAGGAGAAGCCCGAAGAAGAGAGCAAGATGCAAGAGAAAGCAAACCTACAAAGAGCCCAAAGAGAGTCCAAAGACACTGAAGAAACAAGAAAGAGAAAAGAAAAGGAGTCAGAGAGAATAAAAGAGTAATCTAATAGGGCTGAAGAGGAGAGGAAGAGGAAAGCACATGAAGAAGCTGAGAAGCTCAGGAGGAGGAGAGAATAAAAAGACGTAGATATGGCAATTCGCCTATCAATGGAGTATCCCTCCAAGGAGGGGCTAGCTACCATGAGCCCCCATGAAGAAGAACACCCAGGGAGGATCTCCCAAGTATCCAAAATCATGCCACCCCCAATAGTAGAGGGCAAAGGCAAGGGTCTAACTGACCCCATCCCACTTGTCCTAGTGCCCACCACCCTAGTCTTTGCACCCACCCAAGGCACTTCTACCATAGTGGATGCCAGTAACCTTGTGGCATGGGTACAAATTTTCTTGTCAATAAAGAGATAACTCAAGGTGCAAGTGGAGGGACACCAGTGACTGGAACAAAAAAAGACCGGCAGCTGCGAATGTGGAATCCAAACAAAACCCCAAGAGACAGAAGATAAAAGCATCCACAACAACTACTCCTACAGCACTGTCATCATCCTCCACATATGATGATTATGTCAAAGAACTCCTTTCACAGCTGGAAAGAGAAGTAAGAAAAGAAGGTGGCCATTTTGCTGAGTTAGAAGTTGAAAAAGGATAGCGGCCTTCTAGCTTGAGAAAACCCGCCAAGTGGCCTTGTGTCAAAAAGAGATAAGTGAGCTTAAATCCAAGCTCAAGGCCAAGGAAGGAGAAGAAGATAGATGGAAAGCAAAGCTCATTGAAGAGACACAGAACCTCATGAGCCTACAATGACATTATGACGAGCTAGTAGTGCTATATAAAGACCTACAAGGGGAGATGGAAAAAATCCAAGATGCCATGGAGGAGTTAGCAGCACCAGAAGAACATAGGGCCGAAAGCATCAAAAGCACATAGAAAATTTGGATAAGAGGGTAGCCTTAGAGCTAGAAGAGTAGAAAATATTAGAAAGAGAGATTGAGGAACAAGAGCGGTGGCTAACAATCCTAGCTCAAAGGCAAGGGATGCAGGCTTGGAAGAGATAAATAAGAGAGAAAATGAATGGGCGGATAGAAGAAAAAGAAGAGTCAAAGACCTAACGTGCCATCTAGCTCATGCAGAAGGTGACAAGGTGCTAGCAGAGAGCAGATCAAAGGCCACATAAGTAAGCTTATAAGCCCAACAACGTGCCTTCCTCAACAATATCATGGAAATCGCCCAATCAAAGGAGGAGGAGCATGTTGAGTCATTAAAAAGAAAGCTCGGAGTTGCCTATAGGGCTCTGAGACCCAAGAGTCAGCCTAAGCCTACAGGTTCAAAGGAGCTATTTGCTAAGGGCAAGCTTGATTGTACAAAAACTGGATGCCTTGGGATTCACTAAATGAGCTTTGTGGGAACACAAAGAAGAGGAAGGAGTAAGACTGAGCTATGAGATGGGACAACAAGATGATGAGCTAGTCCCATCACCTCCCTCTCCACAACTTGAAGTGCAACAAGAGGTGGACACCTCCATTGAGAGAAAAGAAAATCTCAAAAAGAAGAGAATGAGAATGCTAGAATAGGCATGAAAAAGGCTACAAGCTCAACCAGCAATGGTTCTAGTAGTGCTAATCCTGCCAAGAAATAAGACTGCTTCCCAACGAAAGAACTGGAATGTCGAACTCATAGTTTGGGAGCAATAGGAGGAGAATGGCCATGAACCATTCAACTTTAATTTCTTTTCATTGCTTCATATGGTGAAAATGTTGCGATTCTCCACCACATTGAGTAGTGTTATCAATCAAGCTGGTGGAAGAGATGATTAATATTAGGAGGTTGGGGTCGATGGACCTCTCAAAGAGAAAAGAATCCTATTCTATGGGGAACAACGACTCCCGAATACTAGGAGAACAAGGTCCTAGAACTGCCTAGAATAGTAAAAGACTATGAGTTCTATCCACGATGGAGAAGGAGGATCTAGGATAGCAACATGGATGCCTAGATGTCATTTTGCAACACCCTGCCCTTTGAGAGAAACAACCCTACCTACATGCCATATCCTAGAAGGGTTAGGGTGGTGGACTACAATCCAATCATGCACGACAGATATGATTTCTCAAAAATATATAATGTGAATGCCACCAAGCCAGGACGCCTTGACCTTCAACAAGAATGACTTATATACTTATATTAACCATTTCCTTAGCAAGTTCTCATCTTGCCCAGACCTTGCCTTCCTCACTACTAGTAATTGTCTTAGACTCCTTAGGTACTACTAAAGCAAGATCCTACCCTACTAGAGTACCACCTCTCATCGCTCTTTTTTTATCTTAATGTGCTGGCATAAATACCTGCACCATGTCTAGATTGATTATACAAGCTGCTCTCTTATCATCCTTTTACATGGTCCTTTTAGAGAACATGAACAACAATCACTTCACTCCATGCATTACAAGATATAGGCCTTATACCGATGTTAAAAGCGATGAAAATGTTCGTAAAGAAATTTGCCCCCGTCGTTGCAAAAAATGTCGTTATTGGTGACGTCATAGAACATCAGTATTAGCATCATTATCAACATTGCTATTTGCGTCGGTATTAGCAAATGTGACGTTGATACCCACGCAAATAGTGACACTGATAACGACACTTTGTGATGCATTTTGCAATACTAAAAGCGACGCATGCAATAAATTTGCAATGCTAATAGGGACAATAACAGGAAAAAAAAATGTGGTAGGACAGCAAGGTGCCCTGCCACATATAGCACTATGTGCTTTATTTGGGCCATACAAAATAGTTTCAATAATGTGTACAATGCTTGTGTAAATAAAGGCAAAGTGTACTTAAATCATAACACTAATACATGAAATAAATGTTGGAAACTGCGAGGAAGACGAGAGACGAAAGGAAGAGAGGAGAGAAGAGAGATATGAGACGCCGGAAGTGGAACCCCAGAAGTGTGTCAACTGAGCACACATGATAGGAAAATATAGAGGGGACTTGGGATGCTATATATAGACAGACTATATATAGCTAACAGGGGCGCTATATATAGACAAACTATATATAGCTAACACCCCCGGTCAAATAAAGGTCCCTTACTATGGATGAAAAAACCCTTGGGGACTCAAGGGAAAAACCCACAGCTCTATATAGGCCTATCGTTATATTAATATTCAAAATATAAAATTACAAAGTTGAACTTACAAGAGCCTATTCATAGGCATCAAAGGAGCTACATTACTCGTGAATTACAACATCAACGGAGAAGGAACTACATCACTCATGAATTATTATAGATAAATGAAGGAGCTACATCAATCTTGAATTACAATAGATGAAGGAATCAAAGGAGATAAAGGGCCATGAAATTGCTTTATCTTGAGTGTGGATATAATTGGCTATGCAACATAATCTGTGACATCAAAAACTTAATAGAAAATGTTATATCAACATTAGAACACAATCACAATGTCATAAATCAACTCAGCAGCTAGAATATACAATGAAAATTTCATCAGCTCATCAGCTAGAATATACAAAATAGCAGCTGGCATACCACCAGCAAATGGAAAGAAGAATAGATGAGATGAACATTATCAAGACGAAAACATTAGCTGCAACATCAGCTCCTTAGCTAGAATAGATAAAATATCAAGTAAAATAAACATAAGCTTGAACAGAAGAGTCAGCTGAAAATAGACAAACAACAGCTAGAAACAATGAAACATCAGCAGGAAAGAACAAAACACAACTGGGGACGAGATGAGAATTATCAAGACGAAAAAATTAGCTACAACATCAGCTCCTTAGCTAGAATAGATAAAATATCAAGTAGAATAAACATAAGCTTGAACAGACGAGTCAGTTGGAAATAGATAAACAATAGCTGAAAACAATGAAACATGAACATTAAAGAATAAAACACAACTGGAAACAATGAAACATCAGCTGGAATAGATGAATAATAGCTGGAAACAACGAAACATCAGCTGGAATAGATGAACATACTGGAAACAACGAAATATCAGCTCGTATATCATAAGCTAGAATAGACAAACATTAGCTGGAATAGAATAGAAAACAAAAAGAATGAAGCATTAGCTGGAACAACTCAAGAGCTAGAATAAAGAACGAAACATGGTTTGGAACAACTCAACAATTAGCTACAATAAAGAACAAAACATCAGCTGGAACAACTCAACATCTGGAATAATAAGGAACGAAACATGAGCTGGAATAACTCAACAGCTAGAATAAGGAATGAAACATCAGCTGGAACAACTCAACAGCTGGAATATTAATGAAACATTAGCTCGCATTAGCTATAATATAGACAAAATGATATGAAACGTAGCATGAAGAGCCAAAAATAAGCTGAAATACGATCATCAGTTGGAAAGAATAATAGACGAGATGCAAACAGATTATGAGCTTGTACTAAATTGTGCAAATGAAACATCAACAAAAATGTCATATCATTAGCTGGAATATCAAGAGCTCATCAGCTGCAACATCAACCAAAGATCATCAGTTGGAAACATAATATCAAGACAAAACATTTGCTAGAAAACAGATCATCAACTAGAATATCATTAGCCCATTAACTGAAACATAAAATAAGACCCTCAAACATGACAGACAGTGACTTTGGAAGTATTGCTGATAGTGATAGGCCTATATAGACCACGCCACCTCATACCTCCTCCTCTTCATCTGATTCAATAATCATACACACTGATTTATTAGAACTCTGCTCCAATTTACTTCCAAGAAGCTTTTTCTCATCTTCCAAAGCATCACTTGTTGCATTTCCATCCTTTTTCAAGATGACAAACTGCTTGTTATCTTCCAAAGCACTGCTTATTTCATTCCCATCCTGTTTCAAGCTGTTAAACTACTTGCTACAATCCTTCAAGGTACCAGCTGATCCATGTCCATCCATGTGGTTTTTCTTTTGAGATTTGGGCCCTTTTTGCTTCTCCTCTGATGATGCCTTTCTCTTTCTTGCCATGGCTGAGTCAAACTGCTTGATATCTTCTAAAGCACTGCTTGTTCCATTCCCATCCTGTTCCAAGCTAGCAAACTGCTTGTTATATCATGGCCTGCGTCTTTGTTGCCAATTCCCTCTCCTCAGCATCCCTATGAATAGTTCCAATGGTTGCCCATCAGGAATTTCGTTCAGTAAAACCAGGGAGTCTGGAGCTTCCTGCAGGTGTACTTGTATGTGGGCATGTGGATGCAGGTTATGAGACTGTCCTAACAAAGGAGGCTCTCCAATTTGTAGCCTCTTTGGAGAGGGCATTCAGGCCACGTGTAAAATATATCCTCTCATGCGGAAAAGAGCAGCAGGCCAAGTATGATGCAGGAGAAGTCCCTTCATTCGATCCAGCAACCAGGCTCGTTCGTGATAGTGACTGTGTGTGTGCCAAGACACCAACTGTCATTGCAGATTGGAGAGTGGAAATTACAGGTCTTGTGGAGCGGAAGATGGTTATAAATGCATTGAATTCTGGAGCCAAAGTCTTCATGGCGGACTTTGAGGACTCTTTAGCTCCTTCATGGGGTAAATCTATGGAGTCCCGCCAGGCTGCGGTGGAAGATGCCATGGCGCAGCATCAGGATATTGAAATTTGTTGGCTCTAGATGCAAGAAATGGCCATTGGCAGGAGCACCCATCTTGATAAGGCTGGGACATAGAGAATGTTCCCCAGTCTCTGAAGCAAAATGCTTGCCTTGGCTGTTTGAATCAGAATATTGCTGCCCTTTGTTCTTATCAGAGTCCGCATCTCCGTAGTCAGCCATGGAAATGTTCTGATAGCTGTTAAAATGAGAACTGTAAAAATTCTGGGATTCAAATTCATCAGAATCTGTATCTGTGTACTCAGCGCATAGGACAGAATCAATTATCCCATTGTGATCTATATCCAGATGTTCAAAGGGATCAGTATCAACACAATCAGAACGGCTGACAAAGTGAGGAGAACCCTGCAATTCAGGGATCAGTATCAACACAATCACAACGGCTGACAAAGTGAGGAGAACCCTGCAATTCAACTTCATCACCATCTGTGTCTGTGTAGCCAGAGGAATCAACAATTTCATCGGAATCTGTATCTGTGCGAGAGCCATCAGCATCAAGCAAATCATAGCTAGGCCCTAAGAGGGAGAATGCTGCACCTAACAGGGAAGATGATTCTATATTCATCTTCCTGTGCTCATGATATAAGTCTTTTTCATTATTCCTACACCTATCCTTCCCATGTCTGCCGCGATGCCAATGTGCCGCGAGCTCACTAGCCCTGTCAAAAGCCCGGGCAGACGCAAGATCAGCCCATGAAAACTGAACATCAGCACACTTCTTCAGCACACGAGTGTCTTCCACAACTACTGTGTGAAGTTTCATTGCTTAGGCTTGCTGCAGCACATGACCAAAATCCGAATCATCAGGCACCTGAACCCCTGCCTGCTTGAGCTGCTGCATGAGGCCAAAGCCAGACTTCGGGGTGATGATTCCTCGGGCTGCGTCACGGTACCGGGCCTCCTTCTCAGTGAGGCTGTCTATGAACTTCTGCCTACGCTTGCCGCACAGGGACTCAAGCCTGTGCATGCGCTGAAGGAGGCGGCTTGTTGTCGAGGTCCTAGAACACAAAAACTCGACCCAGCGGCCTGCTAGGGTCATCTCTGTCATTGTACGTGTATGGAATCTCTCAGCGTCAGTAGCAACACCAATTTCCGCACAGGGACTCAAGCCTGTGCATGCGCTGAAGGAGGCATCTTGTTGTCGAGGTCCTAGAACACAAAAACTCGACCCAGCGGCCTGCTGGGGTCATCTCTGTCATTGTACGTGTATGAATCTCTTAGCATCAGCAGTAACACCAACGTCAACATCGATCTCGACGTAGACATCATCGTCGACACAGGCCTCTCCAGTGCAGCTCGAGAACGTCTCCTCATCCAGCACGCGTGCATAGCTTTGTGATGTTGTAGAACCTCGCTCCCATACCATGTTGGAAACTGCGAGGAAGACGTGAGACGAAAGGAAGAGAGGAGAGAACAGAGATATGAGACACCGGAAGTGGAACCCCAGAAGTGTGTCAACTGAGCACACGTGATAGGAAAATATAGAGGGGACTTGGGGCGCTATATATAGACAGACTATATATAGCTAACAGGGGCGCTATATATAGACAAACTATATATAGCTAACAATAAATACATGATTGCATAATGAAACCAACTGGTACAATCATGGCAAGATACTACTACTACATAGAAAATGTCTACACAGATCACGTGACCAAAAAAGAAGAGTATGCGAGCTCCCAGGATGCAAGGGCGAGCTATAGATCCTCGCCATCCGAAACCTCATCCCACCGCAAAGGAGCATTGAACGAACTTTGCAAAAAAGAAAAAACTACACATCAATCCGCCATACAATGATACATTTTAATTAAACTTAGTAACTACGAATAAGAAAGATAAGTGACTTACAGGGCCACCGAGTCCATACAATCGGTCGATCAATGAGATTGTGCCCCTCTGCATATCGAGTCTCAAGGCCGGTGGGATCGCGGTTTGTAATGAAATGCTGCAAACAAAACAAAATACAATTGTTAGAAATACGATTGTTAGTACAAAGGATATTGCAAAAAAATAAGCAAGTAGAACAAAAGAAAAACTTACAAAGTCCTCCAAATATGTCATGTGTCTGCCACTCCCAAGATGATGGACCAGTCTGGCCTCTAGTCATGCCCTCATCGCCTCACGCTACTCTCTCCAACGTCCTGGAGAATCTATAGCCTCCTCCTTGAGCCGACGCTAGTCGTTCGTGTGTAGCCACTCGGGCTTTGAAGCCCCACTCTTGAGTGCCTTGCGTGTGTCCGATTGTCTGTGTGACATGTATGCACACATGCACTCCATCATCTAGCCCATAGAAAACCTATCTACAGTGCCTGGTATCAAAAACTCCTCATGCAAGGATGTTACAATGTAGTCCTTGCTCCCCTTTGGTATGTTCTTCCAATGATCCAAGACGTTGTGCCAAAAAACTTGTTGGAACAACTCTCTCATGCAAGCCATCACCCTCCTGTCCTCATCATTCATGATGATGGCTCTTGACCTATCATCTACAAGGTAGGCATACCCCTTTGGGTATACCTAAGATGGTTTCTGTCCCACCTGCGACCATGCTCTTGGCCATATCCAAGAGACCCCTGTACATCTGGTGTACCTACGGAGGTAGTATATCTTAGAGTAGCACCCATAGGGATGGCACCTTCGGACGACTGAGAAAAAGCAAGAGTGACTGGAGTAGATATCTCCACATGTATGACAAATCTCAGAGGTGAAGCAACTCCAGTAGAACGACGAGATGGAGACAATGTGTTGGTACCTCCAGAGCAACCACTTGAGCCACGCTTGTCAAGAATCGCGTGGTGGGGGTACTTGCTCAAGATGCTACGCCAAATTATTTAATTTTAGCAATGCCCTCTTCATCATCTCTAGTGATGATAAGATCATCTACATAAACCGCTAGAAACACATATCCATGATCTATCTTCTTCGTGAACAGACTATGATCTGCATCACCCAATCCAAACCACTAGAAACACATATACCTTGAGACATAGAGACTACCTCAATCCCAAGAAAATACTTTAGTTCACCAAGGTCTTTGACTCTAAATTCAGCTTATAAACATTAGTTAATTTCAGCAATGCCCTCTTCATCATCTCTAGTGATGATAAGACCATCTACATAAACCACTAGAAACACATATCCATGATCTATCTTCTTCGTGAACAGACTGTGATCTGCATCACCCAATCTAAATCTATGTTGCTGTAAATAACCACTGATCTGAGCATTCCATGCTCTAGGTGCATGTTTCAGTCCATATAAAGCCTTTTTCAGCTTACATACATGTGTAGGAAAGTCCGGGTGAACATAGCCTTCAAGCTACTCCATATATACTTCCTCAACCAAATCACCGTTCAAAAAAGCATTCTTAACATCCATTTTCCATAATTTCCAGCCTTTGCATGTTGCCAAAGCAATGACAGTTCTGACTATTGCCATTTTATCCACCGGACTGAAAGTCTTCTCATAGTCAAGGCCATATTATTGTGCATACCCTTTTGCAACCAGCCTGGCCTTATAGCATTCTAACGAACCATCTGACTTGCACTTAACATTGTACACTCATTTGCAGCCAATGGGGACTTTGCCTTTCAGGCAACTCAACCAATTCCCATGTCTCATTTTCAGCTAGGGTTGTATACTTCTCATCCACGGCAGTATACCAATTATCATCTATAACTGCATCATCAAACTTTGTAGGTTCTTTGTAACCTGTCACACTAGCCATATATGCATAATGGCAGGCTGAATAACCAATGTATGTAAACCTGTCAAGTGGTTTTCTAACTCTCTCAGATCTCCGTAACTGTGGCTTACTCTAAGCTTGCCTCTCATGAGGCGGTACATAACAACTCTGCCTTGCTCCACACGTCATAATAGACGGAATGCCAACTCACTATCCAAATGATGGCTGTTGGATGACTCATAACCTGTTGTAAGTGGACCTGTCACATCCTCAAGCATCTTTTCTTTTCCTTTATCCGATCTCCCCCTCACTGGCATATCCGTGTCATTGGATGTAGGAGTAGGACTCCACAAGCATCTTGACCAATGACTTACTGTAGGTGACCCATCACCTGTAGAACCACTCATAGATGTACTCACTGTAGGTGTATTTTCAGCATTAGTGGTGCTGGTTGATCCATCAGTAGCCACTGCAATAGGATTACCATACCATGAGGCTAGCTCATCAAAAGCAACATCTCTGTTAATCAATGTCTCATGTGTAGATGGTACATAACACTTATAAGCTTTTTGGTCTTGTGCATAACCAAGGAATACACTCTTGAAAGCTTTAGAATCCAATTTCTTCCTCTTTTCATCAGGAACATGCACATATGCAATGTTGCCATATACCTTCAAGTATGAAATGTCAGGCTTATGACCATGTAATCTCTCATATGGAGTTACATCATGAATCCTTGCTGTAGAGGTTCTATTCAGCACATAGACAATAATCACTACTACTTCAATCCAATAACCATTTGGCAAACTCTTCTCATTCGGTATAGCTCTTGCCAATTCCATCAGTACCCTATTTTCCTTTCTACTACACCATTTTGCTGCGGTATATAGCTGCAAGTTAACTATCTTCTGATCCCATGTTTAACAAGGTATCTGTCAAAGTAATTAGAGACATATTCTCCACTTTCTTCTAATCTAAGACATGAAATTTTACAACTCAACTCATTTTCAGTATGCTTCTTGAAGTCCTTGAATGCATCAAACACATCATCCTTATGTTTCAGTATGTAAAGCCAAGTATACCTACTGAAATCATCAACAAAGGATACATAGTAACGAGCACCACCAAAAAAAGCATTATGAGACGGACCCCATACATCTGAATGTACCAATTGCAAGGGTCATGAGCTATTCCGTACATGTCTCATAAATGGAAACCTTGTCTGCTTTCTAAACTAATATGCATCACATACATGTCCAAATTCATGATAGTTGAACTTAGGCATTCCAACCATAATCCCCTTTTGCTATATAGATTTCTGCTTTTGTACATTCACATGGCCAATCCACTTATGTCATATCTCAACATCTCGTATAGCACCATCATCATGTGCAAACATGGCTGCTTTCAATTCTGGAATTTACACATCAAGAGTAAGCATTCTTCCATCTCTTTGGCAGCTAGCAATCAATTTGCAGCCATTACCATATTCTTCAACAAAGCATCCATCTCTATTAAATCTCACTTGTGCAAACATGTGCTACTTTCAATTCTGGAATTGACACATCAAGAGTAAACATTCTTCCATCTCTTCGGCATCTAGCAATCAATTTGCAGCCATTACCATATTCTTCAACAAAGCATCCATCTCTATTAAATCTCACATGTAGATTCTGTTCTACCATCTGTCCAACCAACAAAAGATTTTTGGTTATTGTAGGTACATGTAGTACATCATGCAGGCTCTTTTTCTTGCCATTAGGCATCAACAAAGGTATAACTCCTTTATGCTAAATAGTATGTTGGGTGCCATCCCCAATACAAACATGTCCATGCGAACCTGCAACCATCTCATCAAACCATTCTCCATGGGGTGTCACATGATTTGAAGCCCCTAAATCAATATACCATCTCTCATCTCTGTTCTGCCTAGGTGTATTCTTAGACACATGCTGCATGGTAAAAAATCTATCAACCTGCTCATCATGAGCATTGTTAGAAGATGCATAGTCCCCATGTTGTTTGCCCTTTGCCCTCATATCTCCCTACTTCTTGTAACAATCCTTTGCAATGTCTCCATATCTACCGCAGTAATGACAGTCCTTATGTATGTTTGACTGATCATTTGACTGCCATGAACCAAATCCACCACCTCTACCATGGGGTGATCTTCCCCTGCCTCTAAAGCCACCAGATCCACGCTGGCTCTGTGTATTTGTGCCCTGCCAGGCATTCTGATGATGCTGTCCATAAGCATTTGAGTATCTCCTCGACCTCGAAAAGAGCCACGGCTTTTGTCGCCTCTACCATGCTGACTAGAGTAAAGAATAGTGTCTTTGCTTTGAGACATACTAGAACCTGTATTCAGCCCAAGCTTAACTTCCTCATGCAGCAATAAAGCAATCAGCTCATCCCAATCAAGGGATTCAGCTCTCACAAAAATAGACGTATCAAATGCTTTATACTCTTTGCTAAGTCCATTCAATGTCACTGCAATCATATTATCCTCAGACACCGAAGATCCAATGGCGGCAAGCTGATCCGCTATGTTCTTTATCTCTGTAGTGTAGGCCTGAATGCTTTTGCCATTTCTACACATGTTATTGAACTATTGCTTTAACTGAATCTTTGTTGAATGTGTTACATTTCCATAATTCTTCATGAGTATATCCCATGCATCCTTTGGAGAACTGCATCCAGTAATCTGTATAACTGTAGCATTTGATATACATAAGGAAAACCAATGTAACACCTTGCATGCTCTCTTTGTTCATAGCTTATGAGCCCTTTTTTGATCATTTGTCAAATTCGTTTCATGCATTTTAGGTTCAACCTCCCAATAACCTCTGCCAACCAAAAAATTCTTCATACGGAACTTCCATGAAGAAAAATTTTTGTTGTCCAACTTTTCTCCCACAATTTTAGTGCTATTGTTAGTGCCTTGAGCATTTTCCATAGTTGCAGCTTAGGTATTTGATGATGTATACAACCTGTAAGTATCTGACTCCTTTTCCTACAGTTTAGGACCAGTTTCTTGCTATTCATGATAGTTTCTTGCAATTCATGACAGTTTTCCAGACAACCTGCTTGCTATAAATTGTATTCCAACAATGAAAAAACACAGTCAACTGAGCATAAACCAAGCTCAAATTAGTTCAAAACATTCTATGGTAGTAGCAAAACATCCTAATAACAAACTATATCCATACAAGTATCAATGTTTGTATTGTATGCAAGTAGCAGTACCAAATACAGCCAGCTCATTACTATAACCAGCAGTGTTTTCTCTATTAAAACAAGAGTATTTAGACCTCAAAACAGTCCCAAAACATCTCTTTCAGTTGCTACTCTATGCAGGAGTTGATACATGTCCAACCGGTCAGAATATATTGCATGTATGTCAAGTGAAGATGATAGGTATCCTTCCTGCAGACAATAACCAGACAATACCCTCGTATAACCAACAACAAATTAGTCCAAACTTTGGACTTTCAGAACTCACAATATTCCAAAAATCATCTACCACTCAAGTGGTATGATCCAAGCATTTGTCAGTAGCAAATAAGCATCACAGACACTTCAACCCTATAGGTATATTGTTTCCAAATTCAGGACAACAACCAGTTCATTGTTTCCATCTTGCAAATAAGCTCCAAAACTGAGCATTTAAAACTCCAATATCATGCTCAAATGCATGATAATAAGGGCATATACATTGTTAGGATGAAAGCCAACATTGCCCTGGAATGACCTGCTGTTTACTACAATAAACAACCAGTCTCCACAGGTCTGTGTTGAATATCTCAAATCTGTGAGGAATTTGAAAAAACTTTCTTCTGCAAAGTTATAGACCATGTCAAAGCAGTCAAGAATCACGGGTCGTTTCTCCAAAAACCATTTCTGTAGCAAGATATAGCTTCTACAAAAAGACGGGTTGCATGCACAGTCTCCTTTGATGACGTTTTCTTCAAATCTTATGTCTTGATGTCAAATGGCCATTGCCAAGCCTTCAAGCTTCAGGCATTCAAGCTCTAAAACCATGTTGGAAGAGAGAGGGAGAGACAGAGTAGAGTAGAAGATGAGCCTCAGCTCATTGTTGTTCTTCTTTCATTATTCTTACATCATACTAACTAAAAGAGACCACATAGGTATGACTAACCAAGACTAACTGTGGTTAAGTCACTGACTACACCGACTTATTGAATGTCACATATGTGTACAACTATATCCAACTAATGTCAGTCACACACATAAAGATAGACTAACTGAAGAGTAACAGGAGCTTCATATTCTAGCACTATTGGAATTGCAATGGGTTATGCCATGGCTACAACCTGATTGACAATAGGAATTTGTGTAGGTAAAACTGCACCCCCACTTGAAGTGGGTTGATTGACTAGAAGAGGGGAAGTATTAGGACTTCCTCTTGCACTCAAAGGGCTACTTGTGATACTTGGGTTATTAAAACCACTACCGCTTACGCATATCGAACTGCTCCTTTGAGGAGAGTAACGCCTTAGAATCTCAGCCCACTGTCTAGCCCTCTCAGCACGTTCCTCTTTTTGTATTTCAGCTTGACGGTTCTTGTCAGGGAACATAAACTAACTATTTGGTCCCTAGAGACCCTAGATTTGGAATCACCACTTATTGGTTTTTTCTATAAAATGAACCACCTGTCGAGATCTGAAATGGGCCCGACACTGGCTCTCTAGCACTAGCTAGACCTCTAAGACACACAAGACACCCCGCACGGCCTCACGGCCAGGAGCGTCTAAAGCTCACAGGAAAAATGGATCAAAGACCAATGCTCTGATACCACTTGTCAAGAAGAAGTGGACTAAAGAGAGAAAAAGAGGAGAGAGATGTCTTCAGAAGAGAGAAGAGAGAGTGCAGAAGAGAGAGAAATAGAGTGACGAGGAGAGAGAGGCTAGAATAGGAGAGAGAAAGACAAGAAAGAGAAAGAAGCCATTGAAGCTGTGAGAAAAGTGAGAGAGAAGGACTATAATATATTAATGTGTCAAAAAATAGGAAAAATTACATGTCCTTTCCTTTTATACCAATGTTAGTGTGACATGGAATATTATCAATATTATTCACACACTAAATCCTTATTTTTCCCAACTTCTTAAGGCTTGGTAGGTTCCTAGGGAGGAGACCAGGGGGGGAGCTGATGGCTTGTCTTCCTTGGGATGGCATTTTCTTGAAAAGGAAATATAGATGGTTGGAGTAAGAATTAAAGCGAGCAAAATTTTTTAAAAAATCTTGTCGCCTTACAAAAGCTTTGGTAGGTTCTTAGGTACGAAGACTAGGCTTGAGACTGATGCCATTTTCTCCTTTGGTAGGTTCTTAGGTACGAAGACTAGGCTTGAGATTGATGCCCTTTTCTCCTTGGGTCACAATATGCTTAGCTTCCTCCTTTTTACATATTTGAGTACCAAATAATGAAGAATGAAAAATATAAAACTAAGAAAAATATGAATTTATATGGACCACGCTATAGGAAGTACTCGCCTAGTAGGAGTTCTTGGTCCAATTGTCTTATGTCAAGTAGGTAGATAGATCACCACTTAGGATGATCCCTTTGATAGTTCTTTTAGTTGGCATGTATTGAAATAGTTGGCTTACAACTAGCTCTTGATCTCTTTGTCAAATTATGGTTGGCCAATCTCTCATGAAATGCATGTCTTGAATTTTGTCAGGGGGTAAGATGAGAGCTATGTTGTGTATTTTATTTGTAGAAGCTTGATGCTATCTATGTTTATGTGTGTCTGCATATGAGTTCATGCATTCGATAGGATGAGTCACCCTATCCTGTGGTCACCAATGAGAGATGATTTTAAGGTGGAACGCAAAGTGCAAAAGTGGTCCGAGAGCTATAAATGTGGTGGTTTTGGTGGAAAATGTATTGATCATGATTCAAGAAGTTGGAGTTTTTCTACATGCATTTTGACATCAGGAATCCAAAGAAAGTATTCATTCATCGATCAAGTCCATTTGATCCCCCATTTAATGGCTACAAAGTTTGGTATTATAAAGCAACTACCTAATCCAAGAGTCAAAAAGAAAATGAAAAATACCAAGGTAATGGTTTTCAATGCCAACCGTCTAGTCGGATCACAAAATCGAGGACATTTGTCCCTCCATTTGGCTTGAAACCACTTGCGAGAGTGTGTGAATGCAAGAACATGACCTAGATATTTTAGAGGTTTAGTGGTAATCATGATTAAAAGAGGATGAAAACTCAAAAAACATGTAATGAGGAGGGAGGGAATGCAAATTTTTTACACTCCATTTTTAAATAATTTTCTTGAGGATTGCAATTGTGGAATCATGCCTCCTTCTCTTGGGATTGAGATGCTACAATTCTTTGCTCCAAATAGCAAGAGAATTGGTGCACTTTATGAAAAGTTTAGATTTTAGTCTTCACCTTAAGTGTTATTCGTATGGGTTGAAAGGATGAGGGGAAATGGATGTCAGTTCATAATAAGATACAAGGAATGGACAAGGGAGAGCAAAGGTGAGCATCAGTGTGTGTGGGATTTCGCGTAAGTATTGATTTATTGCATATTATGTTGTATCTCATGTGTATATCATAGAATATGGTTGAAAATGCTTGAGTTATGTTTATTGATATTTGAAACCATAAAAAACTCAATCCCTTTTAGTCATTTATGTAAGAAAGAAAAAAATCATAAAATTTAGGATGCAAGATTTAATCTAAAAATGAGATTTTTGTTGGAATTTGTGGGTTTAATATTGTTCATATGGAATAATAATTGATATAGTAATGAGCCAACCATAGTCCATACTAGTCACATAAATAAAAAAATCAATAAAAATGATTATTTTATGCTAAAAAATGGAAAAAATATTAAAATAGTATTTTTAAAGGAAAAAATAGGGAATTTTAGTTTTAATTCATGAAAAATTATCAAAAATTAAGAGAGTGTATGTGGATATATAATGAGGATAAGACATGAGGATTTGCCTCAGTATACATCCATTTATGTGTGAAAATATTATATTTATTGTAACTTATTTATATTAAAAATAATGAAAAATCCTCTTAGACTTATGCACTTGGAAGCAAAACCTAAACAGTAGGGAAAATGACTGACATACATGGTAAGGTTT
Organism: Lygodium microphyllum; assembly: GCF_053477565.2. Lineage (NCBI taxonomy): Eukaryota > Viridiplantae > Streptophyta > Polypodiopsida > Schizaeales > Lygodiaceae > Lygodium > Lygodium microphyllum. The sequence continues at coordinate 39,131,497 of NC_141149.1, read as the reverse complement.
AGGAACCAATTTGTATACTCCCTAACGTTCAATCTTCTTTGGTTGTCCAACTAATTGCATCTCCTAGTCAAATTCTCCTTTTTAATAGGGGACACAAACACTTGAGCCATCTTTGATTTGAAATACTCCCAATTGTTGACTTGCTAGTTCTTCTTCTTTTAATGTACCTCCACTATGTATGAGTAAAGCCCCCAAGGTAAAGTGTATCAAAATGGATCTTTTGATAATCAAATCTAGGGAAGATGTCAAAATATGACTCTAATTTGGATGTCTATTACTCCAAATCTAACGGGGAAGATAAATGTCCATTATACTTAGTCACTACTATCTTGTCCGGAGTTCTCTTTCCAAAAAGCCTTACTGCCCATTAGAAGCATGGGGATGTGTGTCCATGACTACCAATGAAAGCTAAATCATTTGAGGCACTCTTGTAATAGACTATTTGGAATCTACTTGGAGATACAACAAATTGATCCATAATCTTCATGAATTGGCCCCATCCAATGCTTGTACAACATAAAAACCTTGAAGTAGAAGTGTCTTCAATCCCTTTGAATGCTCATTGATAAGAAATTTGAGCTCTATGTGTAAAATCCCTAAATTGTTGCTCCATAATGCCTTGAAATGCTCAAACTCCCTACAATGTTTGCAATCTTGATCCCAAACCGTTGCTCCATAATGCCCTAGAATTCTCAAATTCCTTGCAATGTTTGCAATTTTGATCATGTTATTGGAGTGGAATTATTGAAAAACAGTATTGAAGATCAAGAAATGTCAAATCTTAAAGAAAATGGAAGCTTCAAGCTTGAAGCTATGGCTACCCTATTGTATTTAATGTTTTTGATGAAGAGAAATAAATATTAGAGATCAAATGTTGGCAAATCTTAATGAATAGCCTTCAAACTCAGTAGATCATTGAGCATTGAAAGCACAATAAGTAAAATAGTGCTTTCCATGGACTATGGAGAAAGAGTAGCAAATTAGTGCAAAATGCAGTGTCCTAGGGTTATATGTTCAAGGAAAAATAAGAAAAATACATCCTTATATATTTTTCATATATATGCCTATGGAATCCTTACTCATGATTTTGACAGATTTTCTAGGTTCAAAACTGGTCTTCAAAATAGTTTGAATATTTATTAGTGACTTCTATTTACCTACTAACAAATTTAGGTGGATAAAAATATATGTAAGGAGTTAACTTGAGTGCTACATGATGGTGTCTAGATCCAAAAACATAGAAAAGCAACGTATTTTACAAAAAATATATATTTTGATTATTTTGAGACAATTTTTACAATCCTATCCCCATGAAGGCTTGTAGATCAAATCTAGTTTGGTTAATTTGCATACCTAGATGTCTATATTCTAGGTTTGTATATAAATCTTAGAGCAGAATCAAGCTGCACAAAAACTAAGGATAGAACTGGTCCCTTGAGGCTTTGATATAGGATTTCAAGCTTCTATCGAAAGAGTGTTTGTAATTCACAAGGGATATATATTGTAAAAAGTTTTCGTAGAGTAATATATAGAGTTTTTTTTTTGGTTCTCTTGACTCTTTCTTTCAACTTATCTATTCTTCTAAACACATACCCCCCTTGACATGTGGTGAACCCGATGTGAAAGCCACATCATCAGTTAGTGAGATGGGTGAAACTGATCATAAAGCAAAACCTATTAGAAATAGGGGAGACAAAAAAGGAAACATCCTCAACAGTAACTTCAATGCTTCATATATTGATATGACTCATGAGATATGCAACTTTAGGCAAACTTATGAATAGATAAAACATGAGAAAGCAATGTTTAGGGCTCTACATGCTATTATTACAGAGATGAAGTATTTTGATTGTAGGGACATCGCTAGGTTTCTACGGGTTTATCAAGAGAAGCTTGAGTTCACAAGTGTGGTAGTCAACAAGATGCCATAATCTATGAAATCCACCATCAAGAATTTGTATGAAAATCATGGTTTAACATGGAATAGCTTCAAAAAGGTTCTAAAAGATGAAATTTTCTTAGAAGATGCCAAACATGTAACAAAATAACCATTCTTGGAAAGCATCATGAAGTGTGGTAAAGGATTTTCAGTTGTGGAGCTATTGTGGGATTTGATATGAACAACTTAATACCACTAAATAAGTAGCTAGTTCTACTTCTGAAAAGGTTTTGCTTTTCCAACAGGATGTAGATCCTCTACTTCAATCAGAGCTAGAGAAGGTTTTAGAAGATAATTTCATGCAAAATGGGCTGAAAATAGATTGGGCTAATGTATAAGAAGCAGTTCCAAAGCTAATAAATGAAGATATGAGTAGTTGCTCGCTTTGTAACCTATGATTCCTAGCACTTACAAGAAGACTAGAGGGGGTAAGCTTGCATCATTTCCTTCTAGACCAAGGCCTTATCAAAGTAAAGATGATATAAAAAAGAAGGAGAATGCTAGATAGAAAAAATAGCTAGGTTACATGCTTGCATCAAATATTAAGACTATGACACACATTAAAATATGTTGAAAGAGAGGATGTTGAACAACAAGTTTGAGTTCACTGTAGGAGAGGTTTTGGGGATTGCAAAGATAGAATTTTATGGAAAATTAGAGATATCATTAAGAGAAAGAAACAAATGATTCATATTGTACAGAAACCTATCATGCAAAGGTGTCATTATTGAGGATCTAGTTAAGGAGAGTGATGATGATATTCTTGTTAAGGATGTTGCAATATGTGTGAAGAATGTATAGCTAGTACACTATACAAATGATGATGCACCTATAATGATTTCTCACATCCATTTTTCTAGAAGTCATGGGACAGAAGCAACCACTAAGATAATGGTTAAGATTGGAGAGATAGAGAGACCATACGTTGCCTTGCAAGACCATGGATAAGAGATAAATGTTATAGTTTGTACTTTGTATGAGAATGGGAAATGGCCCATAGTAGATGTGGAGCATGAGTTATGAATGAGAGCTTCCAATAATACTACAGAGCTATGCAATTTATAATAGGCTTTTTATTCACCCAAGAAATAGGAATACAATGTGGGATTTCTCTCTCCCCACAAAAGAGCCAGATTATCACTAGGTATCACTATCCCGCAAGACAATGTTGGTATAGGGAGGGGGAAGATCTCACCTCTTGGTAGTGATGCTTTTTCTTTAGGATCTATTGGTCTTATAAAAGCTAAAAGTTTCATTTTCTTTCATAAGGTTGCATAGTTGCCTAGATTTGCCAAGAAGTATGTATGCAAGAAAGAGAAAGAGTTAAGAAAATCAATTTTATTTTTGGATGATGAGTGCATTGATGAGCTGTATGATGGACTATCTTTTGCAAAAACTATTACAGCAATTGAAGGTATGTTGAAAAGAGAGGTGTAGAGTGGTTCCAAATTTTTGTAGGTCCCTTCCTGGATATGTATCATGAGATTGGTGATTTAATGCATAAAAAAGGGTTGGAAGTTGAGTCCTTTCACCAAAAAGGATCATTGATTGATGTATTATGAAATTAAAAAGAGGATTGAATTATTTTGGCCAACAAGGTTACAGAGAGCTAAGTTATTTCAACTAAATGATTTTGATGCTAGTTCATATCAGCATAAAAAGTTTGGGGTCATTTGTATGTAGTCCAAAACGAAGAAAGCCGACTTATTTCAACCAATAGACTTGGGTGATGGTCATTTATAGCAAGAGTTGGATTTGCTAGGGGAAAAACAGAAGCCATGGTTCAAAACAAAGTACAAAACAATTGACAAGAAAGTATCTACTCATGATACAATGATGAAGTGTGCAAATGCTATCATGCATGTTTGATCCAACCATGGTTTATGAAGGCTAAGTTATAGGATACGAGATGTTGTAATGGGATTTTGGAAAACCATTTGATCCCTGAGGCTCTAACAAGTTCATGGATTTGGTTGCAGAGGGTTACATGATAGTTGAACGTCTTAAGCTATTGATACCTTATGATTCAAGTGGGAGTATTTGGGATTGTTTTGTGTTTTTAAGGTGCTTGTGATTTGGGTTTATGATCCTAGTGGGAGGATGATTATACACATACTCATCTTGGGTGAAGATCATGTGGATATTTGAACTTGGTGGGCTATATGATGTGGCACAATCAGAGGATGTACAAGTTGGAGGGGGCGGATGTCATGTGGTTACACATTCAAGGAAGGAAAAACAAGAAAAAGACATCCATATACATATTCTAAATATATTCCTATGGAATCCTTACTCATAATTTTGAAAAATTTTCTAGGTTTAGAACTAGACTTAAAAATAGTCTAAAGACTCATTATTGAGTTCTATTAACTTAATGACAATTTTGTGCGGATAAAAATATAGTCAAAGAGTCATATTGAGTGCTACATGGTGTCTAAATCCAAAAACATACAAAAGCAATGTGTTTTACAAAAAGTGACTTTTTTGAGTATTTTGAGATAAATTTTGCAATTTTGCCTACAGTAGCTTGCAACTAGGTCTATTTCAATCTATTTGAGTAAATGTTAGAGCAAAATCAAGTTGCATAAAAACTCAAGATAGGACTGCACCCATCATGGCTTTCATACAAGGTTTCTAGCTTCCATCAAAATAGTGTTTGTAATTCAAGAGGAGTCTACACTATACAAAGTCTCTTATAGAGTAATATATAGAATTTTTTAAAAATCTCTTGATTCTTCTGTTAAGATTGTGGGAGAGAAGGAAGGAGTCTCACTTGTAGCATTCTTGCTTGCACAATGGGGGAATACACACAAAGGTGGAGGCTGAAAACAGTTTTCCTCTTCTTAGTTGTGTAAGCCAAAAGAACTCTCATACAAAAGAAATAGAAGAACCCTATATATGGGTCTCAAATCAAACTCAACTAACTAAAGTGGCATACTAACTAAGCCACGAACTAGAGTAGATAAGGGTATTGTCTGCAACTGACAAGTCGATGACATAAATGCACAACGGTTACCCTGGCATATCACGAGTGGAGCTCGATATCTCAACACTCCCCCTCGAGCTCAATCCCAATTCCTGCATACCAAGCAGGTTTCTGAACTTGCGCAACTTCTCTGCGCCCAATGCCTTCGTAAATATGTCAGCTACCTGATCCTCTGTGTTGACATAAACTAGATCAATAAGACCTAGTGAAACCCTCTCCCGCACATAGTGATAATGCACCTCAATGTGCTTTGTTCTAGCATGATAGGCTGGGTTATTTGCCAAGTGTATACTACTCATGTTGTCACAATAAATGACAACTGGCCCATCTGTAGGGTGATGCATATCATAAAGTAGCTTATGCAACCAAGCTACCTCACATGCAGCCATTGCTGCACCCCTGTACTCAGCCTCTGTGCTCGACAAGGCAATTGTAGGCTATTTCTTGCTGCTCTAAGTGACTGCAGTACTCCCAAAAGAGAACACATATCCACTGGTAGATCATCTATTAGAAATACTACCAACCCAATCAGCATCAGTGTATCCATGCAACTGTATCTGAACCCCAGTCTCATAAAATAATCCATACTGCAATGTGGACTTCACATACCTGAGTATGCATCTAGCCGCATCCAAACGCGATTTCCTTGGAGCTTGCATAAACTAACTTACCAATCCAACAGCATATCTCAAATCTGGCCTGGTAATAGTCATATAAATCAAACTTCCTACTATGCGTCTGTACATAGTAGGGTCTTCCAGAAGCTCACCTGCATCTGCGCTAAGCTTCACATTCTGCTCCAAAGGAACTGAAATAGGCTTACAGCCTGTCATCCCATATTTGGAAAGCATATCCAATCCATACTACCTCTGCAAGAGCCGTATCCCAATTGATGATCTAATCACCTCAATGCCCAAGAAATAACGCAGCTCTCCCAAATCCTTCATCTCAAACTTCTGCTTCAATAGCATTTTCACATGAAGGATATCTTCATCACTGTCACCTGTGATAATCAAATCATCAACATAAATGACAAGCAGCATAATACCTTTCTCTGTTTTTCTCACATAAAATGAGAAATCTGCCTTGGATTCACCATCCACATAAGAGTGACCTGCATTCACATCAAACATGGGCTGATCTACCTTCTCTTTTCCTTTTCGTGATACCTGAATACCACTATCTGCATTGCTTTGAGAAGATTCTCTTGATCTCAATCTGCCTGTCCATGGCGAAGAATGTGAACCACTGCTAGAAGACGTTCCAGGTCCACTAATATTTTGTGACTGCTGCTGTGAATTCTGTGCAGCATTACCATTTTGTGCATCTACATCATCAATCACATTTACTGGTTTATACCAGCTACTCATCTCATAAAAAACAACATCTCTGCTCACTGTAAACTTATGAGTAGAAGGGTTATAGCATCTATACCCTTTCTGCTGTAGAGAGTAACCAATAAAGATACACTTCTCAGCTTTTGGATCCAACTTGGATCTCAACTCATCTAGCACATGGACATCGGCAATGCATCCAAAAATCTTCAAATGAGAAATGTCTAGTTTCCTACCAGTATACCTCTTCTCTGGAGTCATCCCATGTATTGCTGTAGTGGGAGTCCTGTTCATTATGTAGACTGCTGTAGCAACTGCTTCAGCCCACTAAAAATTTGGCAAGTCTTTTTCATTGAGCATGGCACGAGATACCTCTCCAATATGCCTATTTTTCCTTTCTGCAATTCCATTTTGTTGTGGGGTATGACTGCATGAATATTGCTGCTTTATGCTATGCTCCTGCAGGAACCTTGCAAACTCATTTGAGAGGTACTTTCCCCCTCCATCTGACCTTAGGCATTTTATTTGCGGACTTGTTTCTTTTTCAACCATAGCCTTAAGAGTTTTGAAATGCCCAAAAACTTCAGTTTTCTTTTTCATAAAATACACCCAAACTTTTCTACTATAGTCATCAATGAAAGTGACAAAATAATGACAGCCTCCAAGAGATGCAGCTTTAGTAGTCCACACATTAGAGTGGATTAATTCCAATGGCTTCTTACTCTCTTGAACATGTCTAGGAAATGGTTTCCTTGCCTGTTTTCCAAATTGACATGCTTCACATACCTTATGCATTTTTGCAACCTTGAATTTTGGCAATCCTGCAACAATATTTTGGGCCTGCATTGATTTAAGTCGTTGTACATTAACATGACCAATGCGTTTATGCCAGATATCAATATCTGCAACTACACCGGTCCCATGTGCAAACATTGCTGCACTCAATTCAGACATGTCTGCATCCAACGTAAACATTCTGCCCTTCTTCTTTCCTTTTGCTATCAAGCGACCTTTATTTTTCATATCCTCAGCAAAGCATCCATGAGGATTAAATCTGACCTGCAAGCCCTGCTCAACCATTTGACCAACAGAAACCAGGTTCTTGGTGATATTCGGGACATGAAATACATCGGAAAAGTATTTCTTTTTCCCATCCTGCATAGACAAAGGAAATTTTCCAATCTGCACAATAGGATGTGCAGTATCATCACCAGTCTCCACGAATCCTGGTTTTTCCATTTTCCTTGCATCCTCCATCCATTTTGCATGACTTGTCATGTGGTTTGATGCACCTGAGTCAACATACCATACATCGTTGCTTTCTTCTGCACTTGTCAAAGAATTGTTCATGTGCTACACCATAAACAAATTCTCATTTCTGTCATCACCCTGTCTACTAGAAGATGCATAATTCCCTTGTTGCAATTTTCCATTCATGATGTCATTTTGCTTTTTATAACAGTCCTTAGCTATATGACCCATTTTACCACAATAGTAGCATTCAACATTGCTGTTTGCATTTTGGCCTCTTTGCCATCCACCACGACCTCTTTGCCTCCCCCTACCTCTAGAGTTACCACGTCCTCCTCCATAGGATTAGTTTTCTTGAGTTTGCTGCATATTCTGATTTCTACCATGGCCTCTAGATCGACCTCCTCTACCTCTGCCTCTACCTCTTCCAGCATTTGAGTAGAAGACAACTTCTTTTGAAGTTCCTCCTGAAGAAGATGCACCACCATTTCTCTGCTCCTCAGAAATTAGAAGAGCGATCAACTCCTCAAAATCAGGAAATCTTTCACGGACGGAAATGGATGTTCGAAACTGTGCATAATCCTTTCCTAGACCATTCAAGGTCACAGAAACTAAATCATCATCTTCCACTGGCGACCCAATGGAAGCAAGTGCATCAGCAATCTTCTTCACCTTCATGTGGTAGTCATTGATGCTCATATTTTCTCTTTGCACATTATGCAACTCTTGCTTGAGCTGCATTTTCATGGCTTGCGTATTTGTGCTATAAATTTTTGACAAAGTATCCCACGCCTCCTTTGGCATACTTGCATCTTGAATATGCACAATCATAGAGTCTGAAATGCTCATAGACAGCCACTACAAAACTTTCTTGGCTCTCTCATGCCATGCTTTAAATGCCTGCATTTGCTGTTGATTGGGAACATCAAGAAAAACTGGTTCTTCTTCATTTCCTGCAACAAATTCCCAATATCCTTTTCCCATAAGGAAATTCGTCATTCTAAACTTCCATGCTTGGAAGTTGTTCTTGTCAAGCTTTTCAGTGACAATCTGTGAAAGAGAATTAGACGCCATTACAGTACACTGCCAAAAATTCTGTCACTACAAAGAACACAGCTTCAGTCTCACAAGGGCAAATCTGCAAAACTGACGAAAGTGGTATTTGACCACACAGTCACTTCCTAGTGACGATTTTGCATCAACAGGCAACAAGGATGATTCTGTAACTCCCAATGTCTCTGCGCACAAGCATACGATGCAATTTTTACAGTAACTTTTCACCAACCTGTAGAACAGTGGTCGCACAGCATAAAATAGGGTCTTTTCCTGAGTGCGTGCAGAAAACTTCCGCCTCCAAAACAGGCTTCGAAATGGCCTCAAATAAAAAAACAGGGTCACCAAGGGCTAAAGCTCTTACCCGCAGCATATACTACCCTCTTGCTTCACCGCAAAGGGCGTCTCAACCTGAGACAATGCACTCTTGCACTTTCCGACTATGCTACCTGCAGAGACTTGCTCCCAAAACAGAAGAATGAAAGCAACACTGGTCCTCTTACTAGAACACCACGAACTTGGCTTGCTTTCTTGAGCTCCTTACCATGAACAAGGCTCTGATACCATGTCAAGATTGTGAGAGAGAAGGAAGGAGTCTCACTTGTAGCTTTCTTGCTTGCACAATGGGGGAATATACACAAAGGTGGAGGCTGAAAACAGTTTTCCTCTTCTTAGTTGTGTAAGCCAAAAGAACTCTCATACAAAAGAAATAGTATGGGTCTCAAACCAAACTCAACTAACTAAGGTGGCATACTAACTGAGCCACGAACTAGAGTAGATAAGGATAGCTGTTATCTAGCTATTATTCATGGGAGGTGTACCAACCGCATCTGCAATTGACAAGTCGGTGACATAAATGCACAACCACTACAACACAATGCCGCCATACACGCGTCCATTACACGCGAAAAGTTACGGGCGCGTGTATGGTCGTTTATACTTACAGCAATATCGGGCGCGTGTATACATGCATGTAACAGCGCGTGTATAATTGCATGTGTGGGCGCGTGTATTTGCGCGTTAAGTCTGTCATAATACACGCTCTGTTACACGCGACACAGAGCCTAACTACAGAAATCCATTTCTTTTCAAAACAGAAAACCATTAAGTTTTAAAAATGTCATTGTGCATTGCAGTGTTTACAAACCATTACAAAATCCCACTACATGCACTTACAACAACGTAATATATTGAAAAATATATCTTCATATGGTTATTGAAAGACAAAGTATACAATAGAAATGTCATGAATTTGGAACAATACAGTGATGGATTGGTTAGGGTTCGATCTCATCTTCAATAAGATCCATCCTTGCCAAACGATCAACATCAATATCCATTTGATCAATTTGTAAGGCTACGATTAAATTTATTCTACTATCGCTATTTTGCCCATTGATAATGGTACCGATGCCTTGATCATTCTCATCGTCATCACCATCATCCTCAATGGAAGGGTCATCCTCATGATCATGAGAAATGGCACGCTCATCCTCATTATCATGATCATCTACATTGGCATGTTCGACATCATCTTCTTTGCGGCTTGCCACATCCTCCATATGCTCCATATCAGTGAATGTATTATACATTACTTTGGAACGTGGTGCAATAGGGATGACATACCACCATTTACTGTCATGCACCATTGGCAGATAGATAACCTGCTCAAATACACATAATTCATTAATTAATTAGCATATCAAAAGTCAAGGGGTGTGCGAGCTTAGATATATATGTACATGAAACACATTTGTAAAAAAATGCATACCTGCTCACATTGTTGTGGCAATACAAGCCTATCTTTCTTTGTTTGCCAAAACTTTGTAGAGTCAATAGTTACATAGCCACTTGCATGGCGTTTTATCGTTGCGTTAGGCCCTTTTTCCACCACGTTCATTTGCCATTTGACATCCAAAACATACACAAAGAAGTGGCGAAAGTCAAGTCTGTATATGTCTTGGATTGTGCCACAATAATCATCAATTTTTCCATTGGCTCCCTCAAAGCTACTAATGACACCGCAATCTTGTGTATTCCTCTTTTCATCTATTCTTTGTGTTCGAAAATGCTTGCCTTCACACCATATAGCATTGAACATAGTGCACTGGACCAAAATATAAGCAATATCTATGTAAGCAATTAATGTGAATAAATATGAAAAGCCAATCACTTACAAAGAATGCAAATTTACATTTGTTCTATGTACCTTTAACATGCATCCTCGTGCATACTCCCATTCTTCCGCCGTGATATGCAGCCCCTCATCTCTCTCTGCTCTCTCCATTTCCTCATGCAACCAATCAACATGAATATCATTCGGAAGTGTTGCTAGATGCTTAGGGTACGCCTTACGAGAGCCATGTTGCCTCTGAAAGAGAGCTCTATCTGCTTGCCTTTTTGTCTTTGCATCCTCGTATCTTGTAACCCATCTGCTCATCACATCACTATTAAGGATGCAAGTGAAATTAAGATCATCAATCAATGTTCTCTCAATTACTTTGCTCTGTCCTTTTCCTTGAGGCACAATAGACGTCATCCTCAAGTCCTCTTCATTGCTCCATAGTCGCGGCAAAGAGCTATCCACCTGATCAAGAAATTCTGATATATATACAAGAGACTCTTGTATCAACCAACCCTCAGCCATGCTTCCTTCGGGCCTTGCACTTTGCCTCACAAAGTCTTTTAAGGTCTTCATGAAGCGCTCTAGGAAGAACATCCAACGGGCATGCACAGTGCCACATAAAGCAATTTCATCCACTAAATGCACAATGAGATGTAGTTGACTTGTGAGAATGGTTCGCGGAAAAGTCTCCTCTACCATACAAACCACCTCCACTGCCATAACACGCGCATCATCCAATGTGGCTGGATCAATTGCTTTGGAACTAACATATCTGAAAAATAAATGCACAGTACGTTATACCTCATGCACATTCATTTTGCAAGGTATAATGAAGGGTGATCTTACATGGGATTTACATACCTCACAAGCTCGCCCATCTTATAAATACATCTTTTCAAACTCCTGTCTGCACAATGGTCGATGCTAGTAGGTAGTATGAACTGCGCACATAAGAGCACATGTATATTTGGGTTAGGGCATTACAAAATTTAATTTCAACCTACAATAATTGGAAAACACTTACTTGGAGCATCTTGTGCCAATCGTGGGACTTCAACCCATGTAGTTGCTCAACCCCTCTTTTCTTAGTGGTTGTAAACGCTCCCTTCAACGATCTCATGCATCCAGTGGGAGTACGCAAAGTGGTGATGGCTTGCTTTACCTGCTTCTCCTCCTTCTTTGATATAATCCAGGGAGCAGGCGGAAGACGAATGTGCCCACCCTCCTCTCGTGGCCAAGCTTGACGCATACGTCCTGTGACCTGCAAGTCCTCCCGTACACTAACATTGTCTCTTTTACCAATAACATGTTCCCAAATACTAGATCCCACATTCTTGAAGATGTGCATGGGATCAAGAAGATGGTTGATCTTGAGATGGGTCCAATATGGTAGCCGGAAAAAAATGGAGTACCTACACAAGGGATTGCACCCTGTCATCTTTATTCCAACTTTAGAGACTACACAAAACAAGATTGAAAACAATGGAGATGTACCTGTTCATGCCATCTGGAGGAAGAACATTTGAAGACTCCCAAATACGCTTCCAATCTTTTGCATGAAGTGTCTGTGGATGAATGTTCCTCTTACTAGGAGCATATTTAGGGTGATCTGATGGGAGAAATCGATGATGATTATCGAATATGGTCTTACACAAACCATCAGCATACTCATGTACCAATGAAGGGCCACATATAGGACATGCATGTTTACCCGATGTCCTCAAACCTGTTAAAATAAAAAAAAAGTTAGAATAATAAAGTCAATAGTTATAATTGATATAGCTAGTAGTATTAGAGTCGGGAGGTAGTTAGAATTCTTACCAGAACAATCGCTGTATCCTGGAAAGTCATGCATTGTCCACATCAACACTGCTTTTAAGTCGAAGTGTCGAGAGGAGGGAGGCCTACTAATGTCCACTACCGCAATACCTCTCCATAGTTCCTCCAACTCATCAATCAACGGTTCAAGATAAACATCCATATGCTTGACTTTATGTTTCCCTGGAATCAGAAGGGATAACATAAGATGTCCCTTCTTGATCGCCATTGATGGTGGAAGGTTGTAATTCACCAACACAACCGGCCACACGTTGTATGCGGTGCTCTTGAAACCAAACGGATTCACTCCATCCATACCTAGGCCAAGTCTCAAGTTTCTGGGCTCTGTTTTAAAGCTGGGCCACTCATCTTCAATATGCTTCCAAGCAGGAGTGTCTGCAGGAATTCTCCACATGCCATCATCCGATCGATGCGAGGAATGCCATGACATGAGCTCTGCTATGGATTTGCACTTGAACATGTGTTTGATGCGAGGAATTATAGGAAAGTGTCGCAAGACTTTACGAGGTACATCAAAACTCTTCACATCTGTTCTATACCTTGCTTCACCACAAGTGGGACACTGTCGAGCCTCCTTATGCGTCTCACGAAAGAGAATGCAATCATTGACGCATGCATGTATGCGATCATAATCCAATCCTCCAAGAGATGTCACATAGCGCCTCGCTTTGTCTCTTGAGGTGGGTAGTCTATTCCCTTTTGGAAGCATGTTTGATAATAGCCTGCATCCAATATCATCAATTAGCCCATAACCCTAAACCCTATACTGTAAACCAAAAACCACTAACTGAAATTTGCAAGTTACAATGCTTACTTCAATAATGCGTCAAGAGTTGCATTGCTCCATCCATAAACTGTTTGTATATTGAGCAGTTCAAGTGAAGCACGTAAAATAGAGAATGTGCACCCTTCAAAAACCGGTGTCGATGAAGCATTGTAGAGATGCTCTTGTTCCATATCATTGTCGTCCACACCTTTGCGATCATCCCTAAAAAGATTCCACACCATGTCATCAAACACTTCCTCTTCCACAACTTTGTGGGGTGCAGGGCTATTGTCATCCCTTTCCCACTCATCTCCGACAACAGATCCCGAAGCTCCAGCATCATCTCGTCGACGCTTTGCATACTCTCGCCGTGCGTATGGCACCATGTTAGGGTGTGGTACTGCATCCTGCTTCAATCACAGTATATATATTACAACGCGCTCCATTAATTTGCACACCATGAGTTATTTTAATACTTTCAATTCACATCTTCTCACCTCTAAACCTGTTTGAATCCATTCTCCATACATCGAGATGTGATTCAATGTAATTCGACACGCTCGTACAATGCACCCTTGACATCGATTACACGTACACTTGATCCTTTGTGCCAGCCACACGTCGCGATCACGATGACGCATTGTCTCATCCTCACCAGAACTGCTTGAAGAGGATGATGACATGCTATGTCCAAAATAACCAATACAGAAGTAGGATCAGTTTTTAGTGAAATCATACACATCCTATGCACAAAACAATGGATACACAAGAACAATCAGTTTTTAAAAAAAGTATAAACAGTCTCTGTGTCGCGTGTATAGGCGCGTCTACAATGTATTCTGCTGCGCTTTTACACGCGCTTTTACACGCGCTTTTACACGCGTGCTTTTCGCATTTACCTACCGCGTGCGCCGCTTTCTTTCTTTCAAAAGCCCTCTTTCAAAACACTTCTTCTTCTTCTTTCTGCGTCGCTTTCTTTCTTTCAAAAGCCCTCTTTCAAAACACTTCTTCTTCTTCTTTCTTTGTCGCTACAGTACCTCTGCCTCCAGCTCTTCCAAACCCCCGAACCTGCCTCTTCGAACCAGCCTTCTCCCTCTTGGACTACCCAAAAGAAGCAAAGGGTGCAGACAACACAGAAAGGGAGAGAGAAGCAAGAATCAACGAACTCACTTTTCAAAGACTTTTCAAAGAGGTTGGTTGTCGTTTGTTTGTTTTGGCAAATCTGTCGCTTTCTTTCTTTCCACCCGTGCTATGTGTACTTGAAAGCGACAGAGGATAGAATTCACACACATTGTATATGTGCTTAACTATTTATTTCTTGACAAACGACATCCGTCAAGATAGAGGAAAGAGAGAAGAAGGAACCCTTGTGTATGTGTTTAGTCATTTCTCCCTTGATGGACAATGTCCGTCAAGATAGAGGAAAGAGTTTTTGTTTTTCATGAATTTCGTCACTAATTCGAAATGAACTTCTTCTTTTGGCTTATGATCTTCTACTAATTCGATGTTTGGTATTGTAAGAGATATGTTTATTTTCTAGAATGGTAGATATATGTTGTAGGTTATATATTGTAGGAGATATATTGAGGAGATATATTGTAGGAGATATGTTTATTTTTTATATGCATGTTTTGCTTGGTTCATTGAGGCGGAATTTCGACGCTTTGCAGATTCTTCATGGATCCAGGCTCTTCCTCCGATCCGTGGGCATACGCCACTTGGATGATGGAGATGATAAACCATTTTGGGCGCCATCCTAATCCAGTGGAGCTGACAGAGTATATGTATGCCCATCCTCCTCCTAGACTCCCAGGTCACACCGCGCCCCCAAGTACACAAGCCTCTCCACTGCCGTCTATGCCTGCGAGTCCGGCGAGACGTACCCCTGCGCATACACGCTCACCGAGGAGACACACCCCTGCACGGACACACTCACGCACACCCTCCTCTGTACCGTCACGTGAGGGCTCACGGCCACCATCACGTGCTTCCTCACAGCCACAGTCACGTACACAGTCACGTGCAGCCACCCCTAGTCATGGCTACTCCCGCAGTACAGATGAGAGCCGACGCCGCAGTAGGGAGAGCGGGAGTGGAGGATTATGTGGCGGGTGCTTTGGTGGGGGGGGTAGTAGGGCACGCGGTGAGAGAGGGCATGGAGGGAGGCATGTACGAGGAGACAGTGAGGAGTCGGAGGAGGCGAGAGAGGTGGAGGGAGAGATTTTCTACGATGTTACGGATAGGGGCGGGGTAGTCATGGATGCGAGAGGGAAAGAGGTGATGGAGTATATGCGGGGGGTAGTTTCAAACATGTATAGAAACTGTTTTGTAAAATTTAAAGATCAGGATAGCCGGTTAGTTAGGGAGGTCCTAGATAGTGTACATAGTCGGTACCCCAATCCCCCACAAGCAACATTCTCGGATGTATGGGGAAGGACGCGAATAAGGGAGATCTTAAGTAATAAAAGATCTCACCTTAAGAAACTCGCGTACGATGATGGGGTGAATGTAGCTGCGGGTGGCTATCCTTGTGAGAAACCTGCCACTGCCCACAAACGCGAGTGGAAGGAGGCAAAGAAGCGCGCAGAGGGAGGCGTGAAGAGCAGGCAGCATGTGGAGGCACGACGGATCCAGATGGAGACCATTGGATCGTCGCATTTCGGATCTGGCGGCGTCGAGTCGTGGGAGGTAGAGTTCGTAAGTAACTTGCCTCTTTATTTGATTGTTTGCCAAATTCATTGATTCTATGATTGTTTTGATCTTACAAACTATCTTGATTATGTTACAGCGACGGGTTATGGGGAGAGGGCCCACAGCCCACGAGACTGGGTATGCTCGCCGCAATAGCAGACGTGACACGTGGGCCATCTTCAGAAACGAGGGACGTATTACGGATGCGCAGTTTGACGCGGCCATGAGACCATACGGTCGACAGGTACTTGAAAACTCTAAATGAATGATTTTGGTTTATTTAATTGCATATATATGTATACTTACATACGGTATATTTCTTGAACAGGCACAAGCTGCTGATGCTCCTGCCCCTGATGATCCAGCCGCCACTGCTGATGTTCGTGCCACTGCTCCTGGTGGAGGCGAGCACCACTCATCGGAACATACCGATGCGAGCTCCTCTGATCATGGAGAGAGCACAGGGTCCTCATCATCCTCTGATTAGCTTTCAGAATACTGTAGGATGTGGTTGTACAAAAATTTTTTGTAACTGAAGCCATGGGCTTTTTTGCACCTAGCTCCCTATTTGACTTTGTATATATTTGTTCCTAATTAAAGCCATGGGCTATTTTGACATATGGACTCCCTTGTACACAAATGTATCACGTATTGACAATGTATTGAATCGTGAGTCTTGAGTCGTGTATTAAGTTTTAGATAGTAATATTGAATCGTGTATTCATAGAGAGTGAGTCTTGAAATCTAAATCGCTCTTTTTTTATGGTGCAATGCACCAAAAAAAAATCCAGAGAGTGCCTTTGGGTGGCTGGATGCTGGAACAGCATCCAGGCACCCAAAAGCACTCTCTGGATTTTTTTTTCCCTCTGCGATCGCGTGTATAAGCGCGTGTCATCTGTCAAAATCGCGTATATTTGCGCGGATAGTCTGTTAGATTCGCGTGTAAATTTGCAGCAAAACTGCGCAGAACGCGTGTATGGGGTCGTGTATTCGCGCGACTGGCTGTCACTGTACACGCGCTTTTACACGCATGTCTCTGGCCGCGATGATACACGCGCTATTACACGGGCCCGACACTTTTTTTCCCAAATCATTTTGTGCGGCTAGGAGCGCGGGTATGAGCCCGATCCCTTGTAGTGAACGGTCACCCTAGCATATCACGAGTGGAGCTCGATATCTCAACACCTTCATTCCATCTTATCTATTCTTTTGAACCCCTATGGTTTATGGCTTCACACATACACCCCTTGATAGTAGTGTAAGATCTAGGGCCATCGTTGCTCATCTTCTTTGAAATGTGGTTGTTCGATGGTTGAATATAGGCTTGGAAAATAGAAAAAAAATCCCCCCAAGGTTAGAGATAGAGATTAAGCTTCTTTTGAGTAGAAGATGAGATTTCTTAGTTGTCCACCATGGGAGCTTGAAAAGAAGCTTGTAGAAAGAAGAGAAAGATAACATTTTACAAAAAGTATCTAAAGTTTAAACCCTAGCTAACTCCTGTGACCTCTTATTTAACCAAATTAAAGTACGTTCAAATTTAGCTTGGATAACTCATGTGACCTATTATTTAACCAATATACATTCAAATTTAGCCTAGCTAACTTCTATGACCTTTTATTTAACCAAAGTACATTCAAATTTAGCCTCTTTCTTGGTCACAATATGATAATTTGTCCAAAGTACATTCAAATTTAGCTAACTTCTACGACCTCTTATTTAACCAAAGTACATTCAACTTTAGCCTCTTTCTTGGTCACAATATGGTAATTTGTCCAAAATGCCTTTAAATTTACCTTGATGTCTTAGAAATAGCTCTAACTAGGTTGCTCCCTACACTTGAAGCTCCTTGGTCTCTCCACTAGTCCCCTTTAAAAGTTGTACTCATGAACCCTCACGTAAGTTACTCATGAATATATGTACATCACATGGGTTCAAAATAAGATATTTAGAAAATACCATTTTTATATATATTTTACATGTAGAAGGGTGTAATATAAAGGGAGTATTTATAGAATAGAAAAGGGTTGTGTTTTATTCGTGAAAAATTCACAGATAAGGATATTTATAAATAGGCCTTGAATGCATGTGATGTAGAGGATATATATATAGTAACTTCATTAGAATGTGAAGTAGGGAAATCTTCATTAGAATGTGACTAGATGCAAATAGCGAAGCCAATAGTGAAGTCGCTCTAAGAAAAAAAAATATTGAAAACTCGAGCATGGCATTTTGATGCAAATAATTTGAGAGAGAGAGAAAGAGATCATGGCTTTGGGAGGGAGAGGGAGAGGAAGAAAGAAAGAGAGAGAAGGAGAACTTCTCACTGCCGCTACCATATGTGAAGAAGAGGGAGAAGTACTCGTGCTTTCTTTTTTTATTTAGTTTTTTTTCTTGAGAATGAGGTGCATTGAGGGAGAAAGAGAGGAAATGAGAGAGGGAGAAGAAGAAAGGAAAAGGAAGAGATAACGAGAGAGAAAAGATGAAAGATATCAAAGAGAGAGAGAAAGGAAGGGATGTATTTGAGCACAGCCCAATGTTTGGGCTGCCCAATCACTTTATTCTTTATTTGGAAAAAAGCAAACACAAAAGGTAAAGCATGCTTATTGTAAAATTGGGCTATTTTTGAGCTTTAAGAGGAATAAATTTATAAATACATGCTTTGTGAAGTGCTTACACAAGGAATAGGGGGAGATTGT
Organism: Lygodium microphyllum; assembly: GCF_053477565.2. NCBI lineage: Eukaryota > Viridiplantae > Streptophyta > Polypodiopsida > Schizaeales > Lygodiaceae > Lygodium > Lygodium microphyllum. Next base: position 39,112,817 of record NC_141149.1, on the reverse strand, counting down.
ACCCAATTTGTCTCTTTTATTCATGTCATGCAAGTCTATCTTCTTGCTTTTTGGGCTTAAGTAGAGTTCTTTTGTTCTTGGGGACCTTCCAGTGCTCGCTATGTAGGCATCCAGTATCCAATTTGCAGAATAGTGGTATCAGAGCAAAGCTGAGATCAAGAGCTTCCAATCGCTTACCATCTCGTGTGAGAGCGAAGCTCCGGGAATGAACGGGGCTCTATAGTTAGTCTCACGACAAACCGTCAATACCAGCGTGTTCATGGCAATGAAGAACCTCCTACTATGTTGTTGGATCTCGAAGGACCACTTCCAAAGCTTTTTCAGCAACATGTTTTTTCCTCAAAGTAGCAAAGAAGAGAGATAAGTCAATTGAAGCTTAAAAGCTTAATAAGATTTAAAAAAAAGCTTAATTCCATAATTTCAAACGATGTGGCGGCAGTATGTTTTGGATGGCATCAAATCCGTGAAGGACGTCCTTCCATCCTGATTCGTTTTTTCTTAATTCATTAAGCTTTTATTAAAGCTTAAGCTTATTAAGATTCCTAAAGCTTAAAAGTTTCAATCTAAATCTCTTCTTCTCAGTAGCTCTTCACACTGAGTTAATTTCCAATTCGTTTCCAACTTCCTTACAAGCCCATGTTTGTACATGCACTCTTTTAGAGACAGTTTCCAGCAACCAAACTGACATATGTAGTCTATTTTTCGCTTGGAAGAAGGACTATATCAATTTTCATACCCGCAAAAAGAAGAAAGATCACAAAAAGCCATATTAAAAAAAAGAAACAAAGAGCCTTGTAAACCCAACTTTGAGCTACGCTCATCCCGCTAACAAGATTTTGAGTGTGTGAGGTTGTTTGAAATTTTTCAGGATGTCCAATCAAAATATGAAAGATTTGATGGCCGAAGGTGATTTATCGGAACCAACGATGGAGCAAAAATTGGACCTAATTATGATGCGTCTTCAAGAGGAATGAAGAGCACGTTAAACTTTGCAAGCTCAACTGGCTACTCTTCAACGATCTACTTTTAATCATGATGGACCGCAACCCGAAGATGTTATACGACATACGATCGATGCGACACTCAAAGAAAAATGTATTAGGAAAGAAGCCAAGATAAGTAAAAGAAATTTTCAAATTCCGTAATTTTAATGGGCTATGTGACAGAAAAACTATTCTCACTTTTATCAGTCAGTTCGATTATTATTTCCATGAAGAACAATATGCTGAAAAAGACAAACTCAAGTGTGCTACTAACCATTAAGTAGACAGAGTATCGCCATGGTGGGCTGTTGTCGGCAAAAGTATTGATTGTCCTACTACTTGGGAGGCTTTTCAAAAGAAATTTTTGTAGAATTTTCTTCCACCTCAATTCCACAAAAAAACAATCAAACAGTGGAATCTTTTGCAATAAAGAGATCGTGAGCCTATTTCGCAATACACTGAGCATTTCTGGAACGCCTCATTGCAACTTTGAATGCTTGAATATATACCTGAGGCAGTCCACAAGTGCAAGTTTATGTCTAGTTTGCTTTGTCACTTCTATGTGGAGGTGAACATGTTCAAGCCAACGACTCTTGCGAGGATGCAATTTCTTTGGCTCATGATATTGAAGACTAAATTCGAGCATGAGAGAAGCAAAAATAACAATTCCTTACTAATGGTAATTTTGGTACAAAGCAATTCAATTCTAACTTTCGAAGATTCAATCAAAATCACTTTGCTCCATCTTCTTCTGTAAATCCTGGACATGACCCCCTGTTTTACCATCAAATAAAAATCCAAATCCTAAGCCATCTTTCCAGCCAAATCCCAACATACCTAGACTCCCAACTATTACCAATAATGTTTCCAAAGCCAAACCCATAGTCTGCTATAAGTGCCATTAACCTGTACATCTAGCGGTGAATTGTTAATCTAAAAAGCCAATTTTTCACATCAACTACTTGGGAGCGACTAAAGATGAAGACAATGAAGAAATGCCAGATTTCACAGAAGATAATGACGATATTGGTACTCTTCAGATACTTTATCAAGTATGCCAAATCCTCATTCTTTATTAATGATGAAAAGTCTTGTGCATGGTGAAGAAAAAGATAGGTTTACATGATGATGGGAGCACACACGATTTTATTTCTGTAAAATTGGTCAACGAATTGAATTTATATACTATTTCCACTCATTATTGCATCAAGGCTACATTCTTAGGTACTAGATACAAAATGGTACACAAGAAGTTCATGACTTAGAAATTAAAATTGGCGATTATGTTGAGCACAAAAATTTCTTGGTTGTACCTTTGCAATCTAGTGATATGATTTTAGGAATGCCTTGGTGTCATAAATATAACCCTAATATAGATTATTCCACACATTCAATGAAGATTCATTCTAATGAGAAACAAATAACATTACATGGTACGCACACCTTAGATAATTTTCCATTGCTTAATCACACACAGGCTAAACATGCATTAATAAAAGGTAGCAAATTATAGTTAGTGTGGGTGAATGAAATTGAAGCTAAGGAAAATCAGATGCATCCTAGGCACCCACAATTTCTTTCATAATTTAAAGATTGTTTTGTTGCTGACTTACCACATGGCTTACCACCTACACGTCCTAAAGATCATAAAATAGACTTGATTCTAGGTTCTCAGCCACCACGTAAAGCATCTTATCGACATAATCAAATTGAACATAAAGAAATTCAAACCCAAGTTGAAGAATTGTTAACTTGAGGACTCATTAGGTGTAGTAGTTCTCCTTTTGGTGCACCTTTCCTATTAGTTAAAAAGAAAAAAAACACCTATAGGATGTGCATTGATTATCATGCTCTAAACAAGATTACTGTCAAGAATAGATATTCGATTTCTAGGGTAGACGACCTCATGGATAAACTACAAGGGGCCACAAAATTTAGCAAGATAGATATCAAATCTGGATATCATCAAGTACGACTGGATACACCTGATATTTTCAAAACTGCATTTAGAACTCAATTTGGTCATTATGAATTCCTTGTTATACCTGTTAGTTTAACTAATGCACTAGCCACATTCAGTCGTATGATGAATCACAAATTTTTGATGCATCAACATTGTGTAATTGTTTTCTTTGATGACATATTGGTTTTCAGTAAGAATGAGAATGAGCATTATGAACATTTATCTTTGGTTTTCAAATTATTGAAAGAGAATCAATTATATGCTAACCCTGGAAAGAATGAAATTTTCCAAACCCATATTGAATACTTAGGACATATTGTTTCTTTTGATGGTATTAAAGTTGATACTAAAGATAGAAGAAATTTTGAATTGGCCAATATCTAAAAATGTACATGAATTACGTTCTTTCTTAGGTCTTGCTAGCTTTGACAGAAAATTTGTGAGAAAATTTTCATTGCTTGCATTGCCTTTGAAAAAATTATTAAAGAAAGGTATTGTATATCATTGGTTTGATAATCAACAAAAGTCTTTTGATTTATTGAAACATGCTTTAACCCATGCCCTTGTTTTGCAATTACCTGACTTTAATAGACCATTCTTCCTAGTAGTCACTGATGCTAGTGGATCTGGAATAGGAGTTGTCCTTATGCAAGATTCACATCCCATAGCCTACTCTAGTTGCAAACTTAAACCATGTGAACTCAAATATTCTACCTATGATAAGGAATTGCTAGCTGTAGTACAAGCTTTACGTCAATGAAAACACTACTTAATGGGATTTGAATTCATGATCAAAACTGACTAACAAAGTATCAAACATCTCCTTAGTCAGCCACAAATTTCTAACCATCATATTAAATGGGCTACTTTTATTCAAAGTTTTCATCCACTTATCCAATATCAACCCGCAAAAGAGAATGTTATTGCCGATGCCTTAGGTAGAAGACCAACTATCCATAATATCTCCATTATATCTTTTGATTCCCTTATCCCTATGAAAGATACCTATGACCAAGGCCCCAATTTTGGTATAAATTAGTTGCAAACAACTAGATTCCAATAGATTCATTATCTTATATTGATGGATTTATGTTTTATGAGAAAATGTTGTGTGTAACTGTTCCGTTTAGATAATTTGTGTTGCATGAAATTCATTGTCTCCCATATCAAGTCCATAGAGGTATTATTTCCACTTTACGTACATTGGTTGAAGATTTTTATTGGCCACAAATAGAATATGATGTTTCCAACTTTGTATTTGAGTGTTTAATTTGTCAAAGAATTAAGTGACACCATGGTAAGCAATATGGTTCATTAATGCTTTTACTGATTCCTGAATGACCACGGGAACATATTTCAATGGATTTTATAGCTAGTTTGTCTTGTTGAGATATCGAGCTCCACTCGTGATATGCCAGGGTGATCGTTGTGCATTTATGTCACCGACTTGTTAGTTGCAGATGCGGTTGGTACACCGCCCATGAATAATAGCTACATGACAGCTATCCTTATCTACTCTAGTTCGTGGCTCAGTTAGTATGCCACCTTAGTTAGTTGAGTTTGGTTTGAGACCCATATATAGGGTTCTTCTATTTCTTTGTATGAGAGTTCTTTTTGGCTTACACAACTAAGAAGAGGAAAACTGTTTTCAGCCTCCACCTTTGTGTGTATTCCCCCATTGTGCAAGCAAGAAAGCTACAAGTGAGACTCCTTCCTTCTCTCCCACAATCTTGACATGGTATCAGAGCCTTGTTCGTGGTAAGGAGCTCAAGAAAGCAAGCCAAGCTCGCGGTGTTCTGGTAAGAGGAGCAGTGTTGCTTTCATTTTCTGTTTTGGGAGCAGATCTCTGTAGGTAGGACAGCCGGAAAGTGCAAGAGTGCATTGTCTCAAGTTGAGACACCCTTCGCGGTGAAGCCATTTCGGGGCCTGTTTTGGAGGCAGAAGTTTTCTGCACGCACTCAGGAAAAGGCCTAGTTTTATGCTGTGCGACCACTGTTCTACAGGTCGGTGAAAAGTTACTGTAGAAATTGCATCATATGCCTGTGCGCAGAGACATTGGGAGTTACAGAATCATCCCTGTTGCCTGTTGATGCAAAATCGTCACTAGGAAGTGACTGTGTGGTCAAATACCACTTTCGTCAGTTTTGCAGATTAGCCCTTGTGAGGCTGAAGTTGTGTTCTTTCCAGTGATAGAATTTTTTGCAGTGTTCTGTAATGGCGTCTGATTCTCTTTCACAGATTGTCACTCAAAAGCTTGACAAGAACAACTTCCAAGCATGGAAGTTTAGAATGACGAATTTCATAATGGGAAAAAGGATATTGGGAATTCATTGCAGGAAATGAAGAAGAACCAGTTCTTCCTGATGTTCCCAATCAACAACAAATGCAGGCATTTAAAGCATGGCATGAGAGAGCCAGGAAAGTTATGTACTGGCTGTCTATCAGTATTTCAGACTCTATGATTGTGCATATTCAGGATGCAAGTACGCCAAAGGAGGCATGGGATACTTTGTCAAAAATGTATAGCACAAATACGCAAGCCAGGAAAATGCAGCTCAAGCAAGAGTTGCATAATGTGCAAAGAGAAAATATGAGCATCAATGACTACCACATGAAGATGAAGAAGATTGCAGATGCACTTGCTTCCATTGGGTCGCCAGTGGAAGATGATGATTTAGTTTCTGTGACCTTGAATGGTCTGGAAAAGGATTATGCACAGTTCCGAACATCCATTTCCGTCCGTGAAAGATTTCTTGATTTTGAGGAGTTGATCGCTCTTCTAATTTCTGAGGAGCAGAGAAATGGTGGTGCATCTTCTTCAGGAGGAACTTCAAAAGAAGCCGTCTTCTACTCAAATGCTGGAAGATGTAGAGGCAGAGGTAGAGGAGGCCGATCTGGAGGCCGTAGTAGAAATCAGAATATGTAGCAGACTCAAGAAAACCAGTCCTATGGAGGAGGACGTGGTAACTCTAGAGGCAGGGGGAGCCAAAGAGGTCATGGTGGATGGCAAAGAGGGCAAAATGCAAACACCAACGTTGAATGCTACTACTGTGGTAAAATGGGTCATATGGCTAAAGACTGCTATAAAAAGCAGAATGACATCATGAATGGAAAATTGCAACAAGGGAATTATGCATCTTCTAGTAGACAGGGTGATGACAGAAATGAGCATTTGTTTATGGTGCAGCACATGAACAATTCTGTGACAAGTGCAGAAGAAAGCAATGATGTATGGTAAATATGAGGCTTCAACAAGGTTCTTCTCCTTAATAATCAAACATTGAATAAGATTTGCATAGTTGAGAATATATTCTCAAGTCTTAGTAGATTTATTGAATATGCTCTCAACATTGAAACAACATTTGTAAAGTTGAGAATATGTTCCCAACATTCAAAAAAATTCTACAAAGTTAAGAATTTGGCGCGCAGATCGATCGCAGTATACTCATGTAGTGAATCCCGGAAGGTCCCCAAGAACAATGAACTCTATCTTTTTGCACAAATTACAATGTAAAAAGCATGAACGACAAGAGCAAAAGACCAATTGGGTTCAATCTCCCCCCATGCCTTGTGTGAGCGCTTCACAAAGCATGTATTTTATGTATATTTCCATCTTCATGCTCAATAATAGCCCAATTTACAAAAATATGACAAGCTTTTAGCTTTTGAGTTTGCTTTTACAAAAATAGAAAATAAAGCTAATGGACGGTGCCCATAGAGTCTCGCACGCCCAACACAATGTCCCAAATAGAAATAACATATCCGTGAGCATAGGCGCATACAAAATAATAATAAATAATCGATGTCTCAATAGACATGACAAAATATAGGCGTGGTGCCTATCAAAATATAATCCATAGGTCGAATACTCGCTAGACTCCAATGCTTTCCTCCACCACTGCTGCTATCTCTACACATCAACTGAAGCATTCACAATCGTTAGTAAAATAATACAATTAAACCGACAAAAGTGAATACCTAGTAGTCTTCAGCTACATAAATAAATCAACTAGTTAGAAATAAATCCTAACCTTAATTTATTACGAGTGCGCACTCTAAACTCATAAATGTTTATTAATTTAATATGCATTTTGCAGAATCACCCGCTATGGAATCACCCATGTACACACTAAATTAATGAAACGCCCGAAAAGGACAGGTGTCCCCATCAACTTCTCGCACAAAGAATCCACTTTGTGTATGAGCCCCGGTCATCAAAGTTTACGGAATCCACCGTAAAACCTCACGGAATCCACCGTGGCACGGAATCCACCGTGAAATATGCCTCCTGGCATCATACCCCCGACGTGGGATAGCAATTGACCTCAATTGCTATTAGCTCAATGTGGAGCTAACAGAGTGGGGAAAGCATTTAAGTCTCTAGCGTGCATCCATTGTGCTTCCTCTACAGGATGGTTCTTAAATTTAACTAAATATCGAGAATATCTTCGGCCAGTTCTAGTAGTCAGAAAGTCAGTGTCTATGATAGCTTCAGGTTCAAGTATTTCAGTCTCTTCCTCTAATAAAGGTGGGTTTTCATAAACAGGGTGGACAGGTAATTGGCCTCTAAATGGTCTCAATAAACTAATGTGAAATGTATTGTGAATTTTCCAATGAGATGGTAATTCTAACTTGAATGCATTATCATTAATTTTATGAATGATTCTAAATGGTCCATAGAATCTAGGAGCTAATTTGACAACTGGATGTCTATCTACACTTTGCAGTCTACGTTTTTCTATTCTCAGCCAAACATAATCATCAACTTTGAAATTCATGGCTTGTCTTTTCTTGTTGGCTTGTTTGGTATATGATTGCTGGGCTTTAGCAATCATATCCTTAACTTCATAAAAAATATTGTTATGCATACTAGCAATATCATCAGCAGTCTGAATTCTATTAGACAAAGATGCAACAGGTGTAGATAATCTATATCCATAAATAACTTCAAACGGTGCTTTCTTTGTAGATGTGTGCGGTGTATTGTTATATGCAAACTGTAATAAATGCAAATGAGTGTCCCATGTCTGAGGTTTAGAGATAGTATATGCATGTAAAAGATCTAGAATAGTGTTGTTTGTGGCTTCTGTTTGTCCATTAGTTTCTGGATGAAATGCAGATGAGAAATCAATCTTTGTGCCTAGATTAGCAAACAGGGTAATCCAAAAATTGTTACAAAATCTAGAATCACGATCTGAAATGATAACTTTTGGCAATCTATGGTTAGTAAAAACAGTTTTCAAAAATAACTGTGCTGCTTGTGATGCTGTTAAAGTTTTCTTACATGGAATGAAATATGCTTGTTTACTAAATCTATCTACAACTGTCCAAATCATATCATGGTTAGATTTAGTATTTGGTAAACCAGTAATGAAATCCATAGAAAATTTTTCCCAAGGTTTAGATGGAATAGACAAAGGCATAACTAATCCATACTGTTTACCATGATGTCTCTTAACTCTTTGACAAATCAAACATTCAGAAACGAAGTTAGATACATCTGCATCCATATGCGGCCAATAAAAATCTTCAGTTAACATACGTAATGTAGATATGATACCTCTATGACCTTGATATGGGGGACAATGAATTTCATTCAAAACAAAAGATCGGAATTGAATGGTAACACACAGTCTCTTTTCATAAAACATAAATCCATCATTATATGACAATGAATCAACATGAATGAAATTATTTTGAACTAATTTATTCCAATCAGAATGAAAAGTAATATCCTAGTGATATGTATCTTTCATAGCAATCAAAGAATCAAAAGATATGATAGAAATATTATGAATGGCAGGTCTTCTACTCAATGCATCAGCCACTACATTTTCTTTTCCAGGTTGGTATTGAATGATAGGATGAAAACTTTGAATAAAGGAAGCCCATTTGATATGACGGTCAGAAATTTGGGGTTGGCTAAGTAAATGTCTAATACTTTGCTGATCGGTCTTTATCATAAATTTTGAACCCATTAAGTAGTGTTTCCACTGTCTTGATGCTTGTACAACTGCTAATAGTTCTTTGTCATAGGTGGAATATTTCAGCTCAGAGGGTTTCAGCTTACAACTAGAATATGCTATAGGATGATTGTCTTGCATAAGTACGGCTCCTATTCCTGATCCACTAGCATCGGTCACTACTAGAAAGAATGGTCTATTAAAGTCAGGCAACTGTATAACAGGGGCATTGGTTAATGCATGTTTGAGTAAGTCAAAGGATTTCTGTTGATTTTCGGTCCATTGATAAGTTATTCCTTTCTTCAGAAGTTTGGTTAATGGTAAAGCAAGTAATGAAAAATTACGTACAAACTTCCTATAGAAACTAGTAAGACCAAGGAATGAGCATAACTCATGCACATTTTTAGGAATAGGCCAATTCAATATTGCATCAATTTTCTTAGGATCAACTTTAATTCCTTCAGATGATACAATATGACCTAAATACTCAATTTCTGTCTTAAAGAATTCACTCTTTTCAGGATTTGCATACAGTTGATTTTCTTTTAATAATTGAAAAACTAATGACAAATGCTCATAATGTTCTTTCTCATTTTGACTAAACACCAAAATATCATCAAAGAAAACAATTACACAATACTGATATTTCAGAAAGATACGGTTCATCATTCTACTAAAGGTAGCGGGTGCATTAGTCAATCCGAATGGCATGACTAAAAATTCGTAATGACCAAACTGTGTTCTGAATGCAGTCTTAAATATGTCAGATTTATCTAGCCTCACCTGATGATAACCAGACTTAAGGTCAATTTTACTAAATATAGAAGATCCTTGCAGTTTGTCCATAAGGTCATCAACTCTAGGAATAGGATACCTATTCTTTACAGTGATCTTATTTAAAGCTCGATAGTCAATACACATACGATAGGTATTATTCTTTTTCTTGACTAACAATACAAGTGCACCGAATGGAGAACTGCTAGGTCGAATCAAACCTCTATTTAGTAATTCCTTAACTTGACTTTGGATTTCTTTTTGCTCTATCTGATTGTGCCTATATGGTGCTTTGCAAGGTGGTTGTGTGCCAGGTATCAAATCAATCTTATGGTCTTCTGGACGTGAAGGAGGTAAACCTGGTGGTAAGTCTTCTGCAAAAAAATCCTTAAAATATGCAAGAAATTCCTTATGCCTAGGGTGCATATGATTTTCCTTTACTTGCAATTCATTCACCCAAATGAGATATGATTTACTACTCTTGCGTAATGCACGCTTAGCTTGAGTATGCGAAAGCAGTGGAAAAACATTAGATGCATGCATACCATATAATGTAATAGATTTTCCTTGAAAATTAATATTCATTGTGTGTGTGGAATAATCTATATCTGGATTATGCTGGTGTCGCCAAGGCATTCCTAAAATAATGTCACTCGATTGTAATGGAACAACTAAGAAATTTCTTCTTTCAGTGTATGAACCAATTTGAATCTCTAAGTCTTGCACTTCCTGTGTACCATTATACCTAGTGCCTAAAAATGCAGCTTTTATGCGATAATGTGTAGGTACAGTCTGTAATTTCAATTCCTTTACCAATTTTGCTGAAATAAAATCATGAGTACTACCGTCATCATGCAAATTAGTCTTTTCCTTTCCATACACCAAACATTTCATAGTCAATAATGAATGTGGAGTAGGCATACCTGGTAAAGTGTCGGAAGTAGTAGTAGTGTCGTCCTCATCTTCAGTGAAATCAGGCATATCCTCATGTTCGTCTTTGTCCATGGCTCCAAGATAGTTGATATGAGCTGGTGGCTTCTTTGAATGACAGTTTGTTGCGAGATGTCCAGGCTGGTGGCATTTATAGCATACTATTGGCTTGGCTTTGGTTACATATTTGCAATGGCGGGAAGTCTAGGTACATTTGGATTTGCTTGTGGAATAGGCTTAGGATTTGGATTGACATTGGATGGTAATGCAGGTGGTTTAGCCCAATTCTTGCGGAAAGATGATGAAGAAAAACGACCTGGATTAAATCTTCTAAAATTGGAATTGAATTGTTTAGATCCATAATTACCATTGGCTTGGAATTGCTGTGGTCGTCTGTCTCTACCGCGTAGCTTATCTTTAGTGTCGTGAGCTAGTGAAATGGCATCTTCAAGAGTAGCAGGCTTGAACATGTTCACTTCAGCGTAGTAATGTCCAAGAAGTCCAGACATATACTTCCGCTTATGTGTCGTCTCTGGTACGTCTTCAAGCATGCGTAGCTGTAAGAGTGCATTCCAAAAACGCTCTGTATACTGAGGTATAGGCTCACAATCCCGTTGTTGGAGTAGATCCCATTGCTTGATAGCCTTCTCATGAAATTGCGGTGGAAGGAAATTCTGCATGAACTTCTTCTTGAAATCTTCCCAAGTAGCAGGACATTCTATGCTCTTGCGTACTATAGTCCACTAAAGTGATGCTCTGTCTATCAAATGATTAGTAACACACTTGATTTTATCTTTTTCTGGATAAGTTTCCTCATGGAAATAGTCATCAAACTGACTAATGAATACTAGAACAGTCTTTCCTTCTCGTATGCCATTGAAAGTGCGAAATTTGAAACTTCGTTTACTTATCTTTGATTCCTTGCGAATGGTTTGAGCTTCAAGGGTAGCGTCGATGGTACGTCGAATCAAATCTTCAGCTTGAGGTTCTTCTTTGTCGGAAGACGCTCTTTGTAATTTTGCCAATTGCACTTGCAATGCTTGCCTAGCCCTTCGTTCTTCTTCCAATTGCATCATGATTAAGTCTAGCTTTTGCTCCATCGTAGGCTCAGGTAGGTCGTCTTCAACCATAGGATCATCCATATGTGGTTCCGTCATCCTGTAAAACTTAAAAGACCTTTCTTACTCAAAATCAGGTTAGCGGGATGAGCGTAGCTCAAATTCGGGGTTACAAGGCTTATGTGTTTTTTGGGTATTTCTTTCTCAATCTTCAGAAAATCTGCGATTTTTCCTTCTTCGAATGCTGAAAATGCTTCAATGAACCTGCATATGGGTAGAATACCTTCCAACGAACAACTTTGCAGTTCGGAGTTTTTGCACAGAAACAGCCCTTCTAGGAGTTTTGAGCACAAGTCAGTTCTGACTCCAGTTGACTAGTCTGACTTGCAGAGTTGCAGACTTAGGTGACTTGCAGAGTTGCAGACTTGCAGAACTCAGCTGACTTAGTGAACTTACAGAACTTGATCACAGTTGACTTGCAGAACTTGATTTCTGGAGTGCAGGACCTGGAGTTGCTGACTTGCAGAGTTAGGAGCTTTGAGTTGCTTAGTGGATTAAGAAGCTTTTAGCTTCTTAATCCGCCGTTGATTTTTAGGACAGGAGTATGTCCTTGGTGGATTTTGCGCCGCCCTGAACAGCCTCACGCCGCCTTCAAATCGATTCGTTTAATTGAAGCTTTGTTAAGCTTCTAATCAAGCTTACTAATTGTTAACTTTGGTCTTTGAAGCTTAATGAAAAGAAAGTTATTCTTTTTGTCTGTTTATCAATGATTTTGGTGAAGGAGATGAATGAGTGGTCCTCCGCCTGTACAGCCTGGTCCTTCGCGATCTGATGACAGAAACAGGGGTTCTTGATCGCCAGAAGTCTGCCTGTATCGACGGTTCGCGACAAGATTGACCGTAGAGCCCGATCGTTCCAGGAGCTCCGCCTTCGCACGAGATGGGTAGCGATTGGAAGCTCTTGATCTCAGCTCCGCTCTGATACCACTGGTGCACAGATTGATCGCAGTATGCTCATGTAGTGAATCCCGGAAGGTCCCCAAGAACAATGAACTCTACCTTTTTGCACAAATTACAATGTAAAAAGCATGAATGATAAGAGCAAAAGACCAATTGGGTTCAATCTCCCCCCATGCCTTGTGTGAGCGCTTCACAAAGCATGTATTTTATGTATATTTCCATCTTCATGCTCAATAATAGCCCAATTTACAAAAATATGACAAGCTTTTAGCTTTTGAGTTTTCTTTTACAAAAATAGGAAATAAAGCTAATGGACGGTGCCCATAGAGTCTGGCACGCCCAACACAATGTCCCAAATAGAAATAACATATCCGTGCGCATAGGCGCATACAAAATAATAATAAATAATCGATGTCTCAATAGACATGACAAAATATAGGCGTGGCGCCTATCAAAATATAATCCATAGGTCGAATACTCGCTAGACTCCAATGCTTTCCTCCACCACTTCTGCTATCTCTACACATCAACTGAAGCATTCACAATCGTTAGTAAAATAATACAATTAAACCAACAAAAGTGAATACCTAGCAGTCTTCAGCTACATAAATAAATCAACTGGTTAGAAATAAATCCTAACCTTAATTTATTACGAGTGCGCACTCTAAACTCATAAACGTTTATTAATTTAATATGCATTTTGCGGAATCACCCGCTATGCAATCACCCATGTACACACTAAATTAATGAAACGCCGGAAAAGGACAGGCGTCCCCATCAACTTCTCGCACAAAGAATCCACTTTGTGTATGAGCCCCGATCATCAAAGTTTACGGAATCCACCGTAAAACCTCACGGAATCCATCGTGGCACGGAATCCACCGTGACATATGCCTCCTGGCATCAGAATTTGTTTCCACTAAACTACTTGTATGTTGGCCTCAAGAAAAGTAGGCAAACCTCCACCTTGTAATTTATCATTGACCATAAGACCAATAGATGCTAGGGATCATTTACGAATACTCTTTATCTTTAATGCATAGTCATTCATAGACAATTTATCCTTCTCATCTATATGCAATTACTCATTCTTCAACTACAATTTCCCTACTTTTGTGCAAGTTTCATGGAATGTGACCAAACTATTCTAAGCGTCATTAAGGGAATCAATACCTTGCATATGACCAATCATAATATCCTACACACTAACAAATAGCCAGTGCGTGGCCTTTTGTGCTTTTTGGTTTCTATCTTTGAGAGCTTTCACTTGCATAAGACAAGGACTCTCCTTTCTAAACTTTGGCATCTCCTCTACATTGCCTTCAATGTATTCCCAATAACCTTTTCCCCATATATAAGAGGCTAATTAGTGGATCAAACTATGAAGGCCTCTCTCGTGAGAAAATTTAGAAGCTTTTCATCAATGTTCCCCTTCCCAATTTGGTATTCCATATCCATTTACATGTACACATCATCGCTCCAAAGGGAGATTCATAGCATATGCCATGGTAGTTGTGTGTGCGGACACACTTTGGACTGCTTGGATACTTCTTCTCCTTGAGAGGGTTTTCCCTTGTCTTATAAACACAGTACTCTTTTCTTTTGAGAGTTCTATAATCATCTTTTGTTCCATTTCCTTTTCAATATCTTGCATTGTTTATTGTGCTCTCACTTTATTTTCTAGCCATTATTTCCAATAGTGGTTAGCCCTAATTGCTCGCTATCTCCCTCACATAAGTATTAAATACTATCCTACAAGAGAATAAAATACTAGGATCACCCGTTTGGATTTTAGGCAAATTTTTTGGTACTTATGTTTGCAAAGTTGTCACAAAAGTATATGATTCATTTTCTTGAAGTAATAAAAAAATATGGTAACCCTTCCTATTTGGAAAGTTTCCTTTTGGCATTAACTAATGACATGTGCTAGAAGAGTTGGGTAACCATTACATAGGGGAATGCCAACTAGGCTTTCACAAAGCCTTACAAGTAAAATCAACCTTTTGTAACATGTTCTTTGACCAACATTCCTTTATAAATTTGGGGCTCTTTACTTGCTACATTTTATAGTTGCATGGATAATGTTTATGTCAATCTTGGGTGCTAGGACTTACGGAGACGGTGACATTGTGGCATCTAAATTCATTTCATAAAGATTCTAGAAATAGAAAGATTTAGTACCACATTAAATTGAAGGAACTTTATTCTTTAGTTTTTTTTAAAAAGGTCATCATGTTATAAAGGTAAAACAAAATAGAATATAAAGCATGCTAACCAAGGTAACATGCACATGTAGACAACAAGATAATTGTATTGGCAGTGCTTTGCCAAGGGCTAGGTTGAGCCCCACTAGAACATAACATCCCAATTGGTTGCCACCTATATAGCCACAATGATGCAATTACCACATTAGTTGTGGTAGTCTTATTACACCTCATGCAACCACTTAAAGCATTATCCTTATTCGAAATCAACTTCTGACATAAGTTGAAGAGTTGGGTAAACCTCACTTCTTTGTACAACTAACTTTGTTGTAACTCAAATTGAGCTACTTGGGAAGCCTACAAAACTTCCATAGAGTCCTAATTTGAGAATTGAACAATGGAATTCCCAACCACAATATTGTCCACTACATTAGAGTTATGCAAGAGCAATTGCAATGGCAACAAAATGTACACCTATCAAATAAATAGCAAGTTCATTGATTCCACAATATCACGAGATTGCATCATTACCATACACAATGTTGCCAACATAATGTACACCTATCAAAGATATAGCAAGGTCATCGATTCCACAAAATCATGAGAATGCAACATTGCCCTACACAAAGATGCCTAGAAATTTCTATTAGCATGAATGATGATCATTTGTGAGGAGGTACTTCATAACATTTCTAGGTGCTTCTTAGGATCAAGAAGGGGGATAAAATATAGAGTTAGTTAGACCAAACTAAACCAATTTTGAAACTTCAACCAATCGGGTTTGTAGAAAGGGCCAAAGATAATAGTCGACTCTGATGGGGGGTGAAACGTGCCATCATGGGGCTGGATCAATGAATTAGATCCCTTATTCTATACCCTTTGAGATACTTGAATCATAGCTATGCTTTTTGAGATACTTGAGTAAAATTCAGAAATTGTGATAGAAGATCAGGATATCATTCTTGAACACCGAATGTGTGAGACCCTTGAGTTAGGAGACATTAGATGCACCATGAAAATGTTGGGCGGCCGGTTTGCTTGCAAATGACATCGAATTTTGTCGACGTAACCATATAAGGAAATGAATCTAACCATTCGAAATTTCAATGATGAGTGCGACCATTGCCATGGTCGTTAATCAAGGGGGACGCGAGAGAGATGCAAGGAGACGAGAGCCCTCGCGACTACTCCCACCTCAAATCAACATATCGTTATCTTTTCCCGATTACGCCTGCATGCAAACTTTCTTTTTCCCAAAAAAGCCAATCGCCTCTGTGTGTGTGTGTGTGTTCGCGCGCGCGTGCGTGCGCTTCATGATGATGATCGGGACTCAGTGCTAATCCCTGTTATTAACCGAATCAGGTACTTGTGGGTCGACTCTGAATTATAATGCACCACCCCATCGATCAAGACGGCGGCAGGCGACAGGTAATCTGAGTATTATTATTGGACTGCAGTTTAAGGAATGTGATGATATCGACTGTCAAATGAATCGATCGACATAATCCATTTTCTTAATCGGTTATAACATATAATCCTTCCATTGACAATGCGTCAGACTCGTCATTTCATCTGGTTATCAATCAACCTCAGATTATGTCAGTAATAAATAAACGGTTCAAGTAATTAGATCGTAATCATAGGATGTAAGGCTGCGCAATCCATTCAGGATATAAGGTTGCAGTAATCGAATGAATTAGATAAGCTGCACAGTTAACTCAATCAATGAGGTAATTGGGTCCTAGCTATTGTACTATCTTTAATTCAAAGACATGAATTGAGGCATACGTTCACAGTTCGTTTGCCGGGTATTGCTTCTAGGTTAACCTGAGGTCAAATAACTCATCAAGGCGAGGATCGAATACTACTTCTCTGAAGCGCAACGTTAAGGGCGATTCGGCTACCATCAATAATCTGATTAAAGACCGAGAGGCCTCTAGCGCTGTGCGACTGTACTCATCCGGGCCTGTGAGAGAAGTCCAGGTAGCAGGCTCTGACGACAATAACACCAATCCTTACCCTTTTCAGAAACCTTCCCCCCTTAATCAAGATCTTGACCACCTCTCCCCTTGGGACTCATCCACCATGCCACAAAAGGAAGCTCTTGTTGTCAAGGGGGGAGCAGCCCCTACTACTGGTGCGGCTGGTGGAGGCGTCCTCACTAGGAACTTACATAGTACTAATAATAATAACACTTCTACTAACCCTAGTACCCATGTGATCCAAAAAGAAGCCCATCACCACCATCAATGGGCCCCAAGGTGCACAAGACCTTGGTGGCAAAAAAAGAGAAGATACCTCACCTGGGTCACCATCGCCTTCATTGTGGCAGTTGTTGCCATCCTCTGGTACTACCATGCCAAGCACACCCAAGAGATGGCTCGCAAGAAGGCTAAGCGACGCTGGTGGTTCTAGAAACATATGCACACACCCTTCAGCAATCCTTGAGCTTTTGATTTTGTAATGGACCTCTTATATCTCTTCACTACTCCACACGCTCTGCATTTGTTGCAACAATGGTACATGATTTTGGCACATTTTAACTTGAAAACCCTTTTATTTTCACCAATTGTGGAACTTTTTCATGAGCTTCTAACCTTGCTTTAGGAAAATCAATGTGCACTATATGATTGTATTCAACATGCTTAACAATTTCTATCAAACCTCCCCCCATGCATACCATGATTAAGAGAAACTTGAATAGATTTTAAGCATAATCCTTCCACATTTCATCTATGTCACTCATAAATATGTATTTCATCAAGAATATAAATGCATTATAATTGAAACAACTAAGTTTCAAGGCATTTGTTATGCAATTTGGTTATATGATGTCTTGATTATCGGTGTGGAGTCTAGATTTCATCACTCTTGTCATAAATCCTTAAGTATTGTCTTCACAAGTTTTGTGATTTAGAGCTTATGTTTCTCTAAAGTGTCATGTTCAGGCTTAGGATTGATGAAGACCTTAGTACATGTCTATTAACATGTACTTTCCTTTGCAAAGATCATGGTTTGCAAGGCCATGTAGTATTAGTTGATAGCATTCACATTTATAATGTAGCAAATAGATCTCAGAAAAGAAGATAATATTATTTACTTTGTCTTTCAATGCTTAGATAACTTTTTTATAGACTTATGCTTCATACTTGTCCTAAACTAGGGTATTTCCTTCTCAAAGATTCCCAAATCCTACCTCATTTTATACCATCTCCCAAAAATACTTATATAAGTCATCAAAATTTGAGAATGAAGCATGAAGTGTGCACAAAATCAAAACATATAGTACAAATCATGAGGTGAAATACAAGAAAATGACACTTAAGCATGTGATATTATAGAAACTTGAATGTTACAAAGCACTAAGGGTCTACATAACAAATTAAGAAAAAGTAAGAAGATGCCACTTAAGCATGAATTTAGAAATCGCTTTAGGGTCAATATGAGAAATCTAAGCGAAAACTTGGTAATATATTGTTAGTGCAGAAATGTAGAATACAAATCTTGAAGTTAATGTGAAAAGAATATGGCACTTAATTAGACATGTATGAAAAGAAATAATAACAATGTAGTTATATTATTTGCATGCATGTAGTATTATGGATTTATGTTGTCATATTACCATAGAAAATTGAATGGGTATAAGTAGGATAGGTGGACTTAATACTTGTGTCCTAGATATGACCAGCTTATTGCTACCTCTTCAAGTGCAACACCATAAAAATGGTTTTTTTTTTTTGTTTTGTTTCCTACCATGTTTTTCAAGTAGTTCTTGTTTTTAGTAGCTAGGAGCAATGCATATGACAAATATGTCATATATGAGTATGGGTGAGACAAGAAAACTCTTATCATGAGTATAAGGCAAAGAGGAAGTGGGATTATCACTTGAAGAAGAGACAAGGGGAAGCAATATTAACTTGACATCTTACCCAAGTTGAGTGATCTAGAGTGTGAGAAGATTTCAACATGTATTACCAACTATTTCAAGTGATGTATGCATGGACTTGACAACAAAACAAATGTACTAATTCTCGAAAACATATCTTAACATATGTTTGTGTGAGGTTTTCTTATTGGATATTCATAAGAAGTATATTATTTGAAAAATTCATTACTAACTACTCTAAGAGACAATCTCAATGATGTCATCAACAAACCTACAAGCTCTATAGAATCATTTGCAAACAGGGCGAATGTCATGATGGTGGTTATGATTCTTAATGGTGATTATGATCACTACAACACCAAATATTTTTGTAACATCAAAACTTCTAGGAACACATTGATGGAACTTTTATGTAGCTAGAATGGGATACATTGACACTACATTTGTGTGAATGATAACCACACATGAAGGATGCAATCATTGATGAGGTCAAGGAATTAATAGTGTTTTATTGGACAAACAATTTCCATTTCTTCCCCAACTAGAAATGAAGTGTGTCAAGAATTGGGAGAAAATCTTTCTCAATACATCATGTGCATCTTCTTGAGAAACCCAAGGTTAGTGTTATACTTAGCATAAGGTTTTCAATTGGCTTTATGTCTCACAATAATCATGGGATGGTGTGCTTACATCTAGCTATGTATATGTAATTAGCACTCAAAGAATTGTAACTTATAGTGGAACCTACCAATATGGTAGCATTAGATAGTTGAATCATAGAATATATGTAGCCACCTATATGGTAGCATATGAGGATGTCCAATTGTAATTGTTACCAAGATAGTTTCTACCTACATCTTTGGATGCTAGAGAGATGCTAGTATTTTAGAATATACTATCTTGGATGCTATAAATATGCTATTATTGACTCAGCTTTTAGCAGATTGGATGCTACTAGCTTGATTTAAACTAGTTTGGATGCTATCACATGGTAATTGTCCACTTGGTTGCTACTAGCTTGATAGTTATAGGCTTTATAAAAAGAACCTTGATGGATACTTATGGATGCCATTTTGCATCCATATTTGTAGATGATGTAGTGCTACCAAATGGTGTGGTAGCTAGTAACTTGTAGATGATGTAGTGCTACCAAATGGTGTGGTAGCTAGCAACTTGATAAATACCTCAAGATGCCATTATGCAACCATACTAGGTAAGACTATTCTAGCATATGGCATGATAGCTAGCATCTTGATAGATTCTTATGCATACGATTACACTATCAAAATGGTAGGTAATACTATTCCACCATACAACTCGATAGCGAGTAGCTTGATAGATGCATGAGGCTATCATTATACCGTCACATAGGTAGATAACATTCTATTGTCATATGCCTTGGTAATTAAGATCTTGATAGATGCTTGGAAGTACCATAGATGTGGCTTTGCGTATGCTATCATAATAATCTATACTCTTAACTATATGTAGGATTCCACACATGTACATTGTAGAATGTTAGCATATCTACATGGTAGAAAAATGGAAGCTACATGTTTGGTAGGGTATTGCTAGCTACCTTTATGGATGCAGAATGAAGCTAACTAAACATCAACACACTTGAAGGCATTTGTGTGGTAGTATACTAGTACTACTTGTATGGTAGCATACATGTGTCTATGTGGTGGTTACAATTTGATAACTACTTATATAGTGTGAGAGTGGTGATAGTTAACTATCTAGTAAATTCCAATTTTGGCTAATTGCCCCACAATTGTAGAGCTTGGTAGTTGTGAATCAAAATATCTAAATATAGTATATAACACTATCTATATTTTTCATTATTTTGTGGGATGTGATGGATATCTTTCTATCTTTCCATGAGAGTAACCCATATGTGAAGATTCACTAATGAGCCACTAAACAAATTACTTTTCAACATAGTCTCTTCACTTCTCTTGAGTTGCCCCTAAAGACTACACTATCACATGTGCCTAATAACTTCTCTTATCTTCTTAAAGGAGTTGGAAAAATTAAATTGACTAGTGGTACTGTTAGTTTCACACATATAGATGATCTATATGTTCCAAAGATCAAGAAGAATTCATTTTTTTTTTCACTTCCCAATATGGTCTTGATTGTGAAGTTGACGAAGGATAGATTTATAGTTCACGATCTCTCATATGGTGATATAATTATTGCATCTAGTTCACTATATGTCATAGGCTATGTAAGCTCTATAGTTACATTATAATTGTGAAAGAAATGGCATATGGAATTCTCGGGGGTGGGGGGGGGACGGGGGGTCACTCATAAATATATGTATATATAATGTGAGTTAAAAAAAGGGTTTTTTAAAATACCATTTTTATACATTTTTTACATACAGAAGGGTGTCATATAAAGGGGTTACTTACAGATTGAATAGAAAAGAGTCATGTTTTATTTAAGAGAAATTCACAAATTAGAATATTTATAAATAGACCATGAACGCACGTTTTATATATATATATATATATATAGTGAACCCCTCGAGATGCAATTCCAAAATTTTAGGCTATTTTAGGTACAAAACTTCAGCATGCAAGTTTGCTCATTTGAATTTTTCTAGTCTGCTATGTTTATATAAATCCAATAAGGCGTCTCCCTTGCCTATTCTTGAGGTACCTACAAGACACATTTGTGAAGGTTGTATATTGGGTAACATATAGTGTATTTCCTTTCCAAAGATGGTTTAGTGTGAGCTATTTGCAAACTATAGCTTGTACACAATGATATTTGTGGTCCAATTCAAATACCCTCTTTTTCCTTTGCAACTTAAATCATTGATGATTACTATAAGCATGCATGGAAATCAAGTTTGAAAGCTAAATCTATTTTGCTTTAAGAAGTTTGTAAGCATGGCTGATAATTTGTCAAGATACAAAGTGGACACTCTGTCTATTTTTGATCAAGTACTAGGGGGAGGGTATATGTCTCATAAACTTAATGCATATCTAGTTGAATGTGGGATAAAACACTAATGTACAATGCTACACACAACATATCAAAGGTTAGCTAAGAGAAAAAAAACTCTCTCATGGAGATGGCAACATGCATGGTTAGAAGTCAAGCTTTGTCCTTGAGATAGTTTTGTGCACAGGTTATGTACTTAATATGTGTTCATTAGGTATCCCCCTAGATCATTACAATCTATCACCTTTTATGAGGCTTGATATGGAAAAAAGCCATATGTTTCTAACTTGCATGTTTCTAGTTTCTTGGTTTATGCTTTACTATTAGTACAATAAGGCAAAACATTGGACAAGAACGTTGTAAAACACATTTGTGTTGGTTAAATACTAAAAGAAAAGGTTATAAGTCATACCATCTACAAACTAAGTGTATTTGGTTAGCCTTTACTTTCATGTACCAAAGGGACATATATACACTCATAGGATATCTATGATACTTTGTTGCCATTGTCGTAGCGCCTAGAGTTGAAGGTCACCATAGGGGTTTGACAAGAGAAGAATGTATGGGGGTTCAAGAGCTTAGACTTCGAAGATGGTAGAGATAAGAGAAGGGTTGAAGGCTTCAAACCAAGTTCTTGAAGATAAGAGACAGCATGGTGTAGGTAGATTCAAGGAGAGGAGTAGACGGAAGAGAAGGGGCTCAAAGAGATTGAAGATGCAGAAGAATACTCTAAAAAAGAATTAGAAAATATAGAAGAATACTAACAGAGATGAAGCATGTCAGCTTCTTTCAGCATTATGAGAAAATATAACTCTAATAGATAAAAATGTGTACAAAATAATACCTTCCTCTATGCTGCTCAGATTGCCAATCAAATGCTTCCAATGGCTCCACAAGGGGGGCTAAATACCAGGACACCTTGCCAGAATCCTACCAGATCACTCCGTCTTCATCTCCCACTTTCAGAGTGCCGTTCACTGCTTGAAAACAGCGATCGTGTGTCACCCGATTTCGCTAATATCTTTTTTTACATAAAATCCTCTCAAATTGGTTGAAAGCTATATGCTTTCTTTTACATGTCCTCCTAATCTAGAAGCTATCTATAGTTTTATGGATTTTTACAAGAGATAATATCTAGAATATCAAAAATTGACTAAAAATTTGTCCAAAAAAATCTAATATTTTAAACCATGGACACTAATACTAATGTCTAAAGTGTCATTGGCTCTCTAAATCTAAAAGGAAGCCACACTCTAGATTTTTTTACAAGGTGTGCACGTAGCGGCATGACATTCACCCCCTCCTAACCTGCACATCCTCTGGCATGTGCCAAAGACTTATGGATTTGCAGTGTTAGAAGAAGTATCTTCTGCAATGTCAATGTCTTCATCTTCTGGCTCTTCTTCTTCCTCTATGTCTTCATGCTCTTGAATTATATTCAAGTCTTCTAGCTCATATGTTGAACTTTCTCTTCATTTGAAGAGCTTGATTCTCTTTCCAGCTATGGGTATCTTCATGCTTGTTCCATCCAATTCAGCCAATGAATATGTGGCATTGTCATGAATGACCTTTACCACATATGGGCCAAACCAATGCTTTACCATCTTCCTAGAAGCACTATATTGATTGTCTAGGCTACTGTCATAGACAAGCACCTAGTCATTTTCTTGAATTTCTCTTGGCTGAAGTTGATGTCGCTTATCAAATCTTCTTTTGTTCTTTATTCTTGTTGTCTTTAGCTTCTCAATAGCTGCTTGAACATCTTCAGGCCTTCTTTCTAGCTGCCATATATGCAAAGTTAGCAAATTTTCTCTATTGATGCCTTCCTCCCAAGGTACAAGACTCCATGAGAGAATAGATTCTTCAATTGGCATAATTGGTTGTTGTCCATGCATAAGTTCAGCTGGCATATAGCCAGTCACTAAACTGTGAGTAGTCCGGTCAGCCCATAATGCAAAAGGTAGCATTTTAGGCCATTCTTTGATCTTTCCTCTACAAGACTTTGCTAGAGCTTTGAGAATAGGTTGATGACCTCTCTCACTCTTTCCATTGCCTTCAGGGTTGTAGGATGAAGTTAAAGCCAACTTAATACCCAATTGAGCAAAGAAGTTGCGTGTCTCATCAACATCCAACTCTCCTCTATCTGTAGTTACTTTACCCACACATCCATATATACAAAACACTTCTTCAAGCAAAAAATGACAAATAGCTTGAGTGGATTTGGTTGTTAAGGCTTTGCCTTCAACTTTATTGGTTAGATCCTCTCTTGCAAGCACTAAATGCTGCATATTCTATATTCTTGTAGGCATGGTTACAAGATCAATAACCCATCTATTATGTATAGACAAAGGATAAGTTGGTTGTAACCCATCTCGATGCTTGACCATAGAATACATTTGACACACATAACAGGTTTTAAAAAAATGTGCTATGTCGCGATACATGTTTTGCCACTAATATTTTTCTTTGACTTTACTAAAGGTTCCCCATATGCCTCTATGGCCAACCCACAGGCTTTCATGAAATTCCTTCGTTACCTGTTGTTGCAATCTTTTGTTACCTAAAACTCGGATAGGCACTCCTTTCTTCTTCTTTGCGTGCTTCCATAGATGTCCTTCTTTAAGAGAAAATCCATAAGCTTTCCTCTTGATATGTTTGAACTCCTCATCAGTCCAAGTCTCCTTCTTCTTCATTGTGCTCAAATATTGGCCGATCTTTAGCCAATCTTCTTCAAGGAAATGAATTAGAACTTGAGCAATGCAATGAGCATGCTAGCTTTTAGTTGACGATCCTGTTGTTTTCAGCTTTGGACCAGTATAAGCAGTAACTAAAAAGGTATTTTCAATAGCCATGGAATGAAATTCAGCAAGTATAGATTCTTCAGCTTCATCTTCTTCCATAAGCTCTTCTTCATTGTCATATCTTGCACGTGATAGCATGTCAGGAAAAATTGGATTCACCTTTCTTGCAATATGCTTTAATTCGGGGTTGAGTGACTTAATATATGCAATCCATCTTACCATAGCAATGTCGGGTGTAGAGCAGTTTGCAATCATGCCCAAGAGTGGAAGACAATCAGTTTCTACCACTACGGAAGTACCTATAAAGTATTCACGATCACACTTTAATGCTATTACAACTCCCCACAATTCCCTTTTTATTTGTGCATACCTTCTTTGATGTTCATTGAGAAATTTTGCTCCCAAACAAATTGTATACCTATTACCTTCAAGATCCTCTTGGCCAACAGCCCATCGTATCCCAATGGGACTTGTATTCATAGTAATGATGATGGGTTGACCATTTGAATAGTTAGCCCTTTTGAGAGTGGCAGTGAAATTAATATCTTCTTTAATTTACGCATAGTGAGAGTATGCTCTTTATTCCAAGAGAATCTTTGGCCTTTTCTTAATAATTGATAAAGATTTTCGGCTATATGAGCAAAATGTGGTATCCATATGAGATAGAATACATATGCACCAAGAAATCTTCTCACCTCTGAAACATTTGTGGATTTTTCTTGCATTCTATTGATGGCATCTATCTTGATTCGAGAAGGTTTGCGTCCATAGGGGCCACATAGATGACCGACCACTAGGACTTCTTCTACTCCAAAAATCGACTTAGCTCCAAAAAGGGTAAGATGTACCTCTTCTAGCCTTGTCAAAATCCTGTCAAAATCTTGGTTAACTACAAATGTCCTCAAACCATCTTTGTCAAGCTCCTCATTCTTTTCATTGACTTCACATTCCTTGATAGGTACATCATCAAGAAATGGAAGAGTAAGTTGTGGAATAAAGTCCCTTAAGACTTTGTGCATGGCATTCATCATATGGGCTACGGAGTTTGTTGCACCTTGTGGTAGAGTGTACACGCGAACCAATCCAAGAGGTGTCTTTATTGTGGTAATGTCTCGGCTTTCTAATGAAAGCTGAAATTGGTCATATCCTGAATATAGGTCTCCCATAGAATAAATTGCTCTATCTGCCAAAGCTTCAACAAACTCATCAACAATTGGGCCTGAACCAACATTTCGGATTGTGACACGATTGACAGGCTGTAGATCTTGAATGAATCGTAAATATCCATTTTTCTTAGGCATAGTAAACCATCGGTTTGAGTAAGGTGCTGAAGAAGATTCTAAAAACCTCATTATGATCTTCTCATTTAGAAGTTCCAATAATTTGGCATATGTGCCCTTGGAATGGGAATGGGCTTGAGGTTCCAAGGCACATATGGGACTATAAAAATGACCATAGGAGCCACAATATTTGGATCCACACAACCTATTTCACTTGGTTGTATAGCAAAAGCGTTTTCATGTTTCATTAGCATTTGCATAAAAGAGTGTTTTTTAGTTGGCGAAAGGAAAGAAATTCCACCTATTTTGAGCTCTTTTATACTTTCAGATGTGAACTTGTGACCAATGTTGGATCACGAAGACATGGCTGATTTGCTGCCCTATCAGCGAGCCCTTCACTTTCAGGAGGCAGTGGGACTGCCACAGGTTTGACTTTCTTATCCACTATCTCGTATTTTGTCTCCACTTGTGCTTTAGCCTTATTGAGTAAACCATTGTCTTCTTGTTCAATAAATTCTTGAATTGTTTGATAAAAATCCAATGTATATACTTCTATGGACTGATTTTCAGCCTGATTTTCAACATGAGAAGCTGCATATATTTCAGCCAATGTGTCAATAGCAATCAGTTCAAAAAAAAACCTGAAATATCTTCATTTTCAGCCATCATATCATAAGTTTTCAGCTCCCTTTTTACATTACATAAATATTTTCTTTCAGCCTTAGTCATGGCCGGAAGAGACTTATAACAACCCATACTATTGGTTGTACATACATATAAATTTGCTAGAGACATAGTTTCTGTTGCATGAGGAGGTTCAATCTTTTTACATGACGCACTACCATAGCCTCCCTTTATAGTAGTGTAGCTCGAAAACCCTTGAATTCTCGAGCATTAGGAGGCACAGGATAATCACGCAGTCAATCTCTGTTTCGATGATGGTTAACACAGACAATAAGAAATTGGATAGCTCATTCATTATCCTTGCTTCGGATTCGAGCATAGGAAGAAGCATCATCAAGAGCTTTTGTTGGGGGTAAAGGTGCCTCTGCCTAGCCGCTCGTGTATTACTATACTGACAGTTACCGCCACTGCACACTGTAGGTGGCAAGTGCCCGTCATCATCACTTTATTCTTTATTGTTTTAGTGACAGTTTGAATAAAGGAAGGCCTGGTCACACATTGTGATTGTTGGAGTTTCCATTTCTAGTCTCTCCCTTTCTTGCTCTTGCTCTCCCGCCATAGCTCTCGAGTCCAACCTTCGATCTGTCGCTCCCTTTCAACTGGTATCAGAGCTTTTCTTTCCGACTCTTAAGCTTGGTTGGTAGCATTCTCAGCATCTCGTCGACTCCCTACTTGCATTAGGTCTCCTTTCCAGCAGCCATATCCGACTCCTTTGAGCTCCTATCACTCTTCGGCTTCCCGAGCACCTTCCCGGTATTGTTGGGCACCTTCACGGCATTACATCAGAGGTATTTGATCATTTTCTTCAGGGTTTACTTCAGTTATCAGGTCTCATAGGTTGTAAACAAGATTGGGGCAGCCATTATTGAAGCTCCCTTGCTTCATATCTCACTTGCCTTTGAACAAGACTTGATGGAGCTTGTTTGAGGCCTTCCTTGGCTTTAACCGGACCCCTCCGAAGATTTTCCACCATTTTTTGCAGCCCCAGGACCAGCATTTATAGTTGGCAAAATCATGCAGCCCTCCCATATGTGTCCTTAGCATTGACAGTCACGACAGCACCTCTCCCCCTCCATTGGCACTTGGAAAGGCTCCATTTCGGGCATATGAACATGCTTTGATGCTTGGTTTTGATGGTTGATGTGTTGGCATAGCATTTGGACTGATTTAACATTGTTTTGGGACTATCATAACAGTCCACAGGCAGTTTATGATAGTGTTACAGTGACATTTGATTCTACAACTTGTTTGGCATTGTCATTTGATGCTCGGTTGGTCCCGTTTGATGCCCGGATGTTAGGGGAATGTATGCCTATTGTTTGGCAACCATTTGGAGCTGATTTTGGTGCTGAAATTATCAATTTTGAATAGTAAATCATTGATGTACATAGTTGGGCTGAAGTCATTTTACTCATGTATACTTATGCCTATGCTTTTCGGGCTATGTTTCGGACATATATGGTGATGTATTGACACTTGGGGCTCGACATAGAGCTTAGTTTTGATTTGGGATCGTTGGTTGAGCTTGAGCTCACTTTGCAAAGCATTTGGATGCTTTGTATTGGATGTACTTATGGCATGAATGTTGCTCATGTCTGATCGGTCTTGACATGCTTAGCCTATGCCATTTCTACATGCTAATTACATTGTTTGGAGCCTATTGCTACTGGAGCTTGGTCTTGGCTTGACCTTGGATTCTCAGAGCTTACTTGAGCTAATTATTGGCTTGCTAGAGTTGTATCTTGGGATGCACTTGATGTCTTATATGCTTATGGATGCTACATACGGATGCTTTACTGCCTACATGTTCGGGATGTACTATTGATGTATTGTCTTGGACTTATGTCATTTGCACTGTGTCTTGCCTTGGCTTGAGCTCTTGAGCTCGTACATATGGATTTTGTGCCAGTGGGAGCATTCTTGAATGCTTATCAGACATTGAGCAGGTGGTACTTTTATGCATTAAGCCGTTACATGCTATTGAGCAGTTACAGACACTTTAGACTTTGAGACTTTTTACATTTTGGAATGATACATCATATGTCTTGGTTCACTGTATGCTTATGAGATAAGTCTCAGTTTTGGATCTGTATCTTTGTGAACTAACACCTATTTGTGTCAAGTTTTGGTAGTGGCAGGAACGCTTTGCCCCTTTGCTTGTGGCGTGTGCCTACTCACTGGCAGATGTTTGTATGGCATACTTGGGTATTGGATTCATGCTTATCGACCGTCATATGCTTATGCTATGCCCGCATGATGCCGGCTTTGGTCTTGGCAGTATCTGATTGCATTGGGATCCGATTTTGGCACTGTTAACTCTCTTTTACTGAAATCTGAAATTTATTACAGCAAGCATATATGTATGGACTGACATGGATTTTTCATGCTGAAACACTCTGAAATGATGTACTTTCACTAGTACTTGGTGGGCAGCAGCTTTGGTTCCACTTTCTTCGCCATTTTTCCTTGATTTTGATGATTTTTTGGTCATTTTCTGTAGTAATCATCAAGCAGTTTTGAACTGTCTACAGTCTTCCAGCCTGCATTATGGCGAGTTCATCCACTGATCATGCTATTTTCAACATCACTAAGATTGATGGTACAAATTACTCTTATTGGAAGAGCCAAATTTGGTAGGTGTTGGTGCAGAAATCACAGATCAAATGTTTGAGGTTAAGTGGGCATTCGCCTGCAACTATGCCAGATGAGGAATGGCTTGAGCTTGATGAGTTATGCAAGTCCACTATTGTATTTTCTCTCACAGAATAGGTTCACTATAATGTCTTTGAGGAAGAACAGAGTGCATGGCAGTTGTGGGAAAATATAAAAAATCTCTATGACAAGAAAAGTCCAGCGAGTCAAATGTATTGGCTGAAGCAACTTATGGATCTGCGCATGAAGAAGAATGTGACTATGTTTTCTCACTTGAGCCAGTTCCATGCTATACTCAAGAACTTGACTTCGCAGGACATCACTTTTGCAGAGCATGTCACTTCTCTTTTCTTGCTTGGTACTCTTAATGAGTCATGGGATGTATTCCGCACTGCATTATGTGCTTCTACTGCTACCTTGAAATTATCTGATGTTGAGAGTGCTCTTCTGCAGGAAGAGGTTAACTGTAAGAATTTGGATGCCTCTCATGTGTCTCATGCTATTACAGTTAAAGGCAGGAATGATGGATATGGAAAGCATGGTAGTGGTAGTGGCCGTGGACAGGATTCTCAGAAATGTCGGTCCAAGTTTCGTGGGAAGTCACGTAGCAAATCCCGTGGCAGGAATGCAGATGTTACTTGTCACCATTGTGGGAAAAAGGGCCATATTAGGCCACAATGTCATGAATTGCGCAATGAAAGGCGCAAAGATAAGGGGAAAGACAAAGTGCAAGATTAGTCTTTTGATTGCGGCATAGTACTTGCAAAGTCCAATGTTAAAATTGAAGAGATCAATGTTATGCAGCTTGCGAATGTTGATGATGATGATTATATCCTAGCAGCTTCTTCTAGTGGTTTGCAGATGACAGAGATACACTCTATGTATGCATAGTGTTGGATCTTGGACTCAAGTGCGTCCTTTCATGTGACACCTTGCCGAGAGTGGTTTCATTCATACCGTATTGTTTCGGGTTCTGTGCGCTTGGGTGATGACAACTCTCTTGATATTGTGGGCATTGGTGATGTTAGGCTGCAGTTTCCTTCTGGTAGCAGTTTTGTTATGCAGGATGTGTGTCATGTACCTGCTTTGACACGCAGTCTCATGTCAGCTAGATAGCTTGGTGATGCAGGATATCATGTATGTTTTGGAGACTCTGCATGGAAGATCACTCGTGGAAGACTTATGATTGCGAGAGGTGCCAAGGCTGGTAGTCTCTACCCCTTGATTGTATCAACTTCTTCCCTTGATCATGTTTTGTCTATAGGTTCTATCCCACATGTATCTCTTTGGCATGCCTGTTTGGGCCATATGTCTCTGAAGGGAATGAAAATGCTTTCTAGTTTGCAATACTTACCGCCCCTTGATTATGCATGTTTTGATTCATGTGAGCATTGTCTTTATGGCAGGCAGATTAGGTCTGCGCATAAGAAGTCTGGTAGGCCACGCATGAGTGAGCCCTTGGCATTGGTACATTCGGATATGTGTGGGCCCATGCCTTGCCAGTCTATAGGTGGTGCAAAGTATTTTGTTACGTTCATAGATGATTTTTCACGGAAAGTTTGGGCTTATCCCATTAAGTTGAAATCCGATGTCTTGGATGTGTTTCAGAGATGACTTGCATTGGTTGAGAACTAGTCTGGGTATAGGCTAAAATGCCTAAGGACAGATAATGCCTAATGGGGGTGAGTATGTATTACGTGCTAAAATGCCTAAGGACAGATAATGCCTAATGGCTGTGTTTCAGAGATGGCTTGCATTGGTTGAGAACTAGTTTAGGTACAGGCTAAAATGCCTAATGGGGGTGAGTATGTCTCACGTAATTTTGAGCAGTTATGTGATGAGAGGGGTATTAAGCGTCAGTTGACCACCCCCTACACCCCTCCCAGAATGGTTTGGATGAGCGGATGAATAGAACCATACAGGAGCATGTACGCATTATGCTTAGCCATGCAGGCCTACCACAGAGCTTTTGGGCTGAGACAGTTAGTACATCTATGCATGTCATAAATAGATCACCCTCTAATGGTTTGGATTTCCAGGTTGCAGAGGAGGTATGGACTGGAAAACCTCCCTCTTATGTGCATCTCCGTGTCTTTGGATGTGAGGCATTTTGCCATGTGCCTAGGGACAAGAGAAGTAAGCTGGATCCCAAGAGTGTAAAATGCATTTTCCTTGGTTATGGGGATGCATGAGAGATGGGTTATCATCTTTGGGATTCGCAATGCAAAAAGTCATTCGCAGTCATGATGTAGTCTTCCATGAAGAAAAAATGCATAGGCAACCTAAGAGAGTTATTGAGATTCGTAGGGTCATATTTCAGGAGGAGTTGAGAGCTCCAGCACAACCAGTTGGACAGCCTATAGCTGCAGCAAATGCTCATGGTTAGGGTGTTGGACAGATAGTTGGGCAGGCAGCAGAGCTTGTCGTCTATTAGAGACAGACGTCCACCTGATAGATTTCAGCCCTCGATGCATTATGTCTTGGTTACAGATGCAGGAGAGTCTTTCACCTATGATAAGGCTATGCGCAGGGGTGACAGTCACTCCTGGGAGAGGGCTATGCAGTCTGAGATAGACTCCCTGCATAAGAATGACACTTGGGATTTGGTTTCCTTGCTTATGGGCAAGAAGGCTTTGCCATGCAAGTGGGTGTACAAGCTAAAAAGTACCCCTGGACACCCCAAGCCAGCATACAAGGCTAGATTGGTAGCAAAGGGTTTTAAGCAGAAGCATGGTGTGGATTTTGACAAGGTCTTTTCTCCTATGGTTAAGATGACCACCCTGCGCTTAGTCTTGCCTTCGATTGCTCAGCTTGACTTGGATTTATACCAGATGGATGTCAAGACGGCTTTCTTACATGGGGATTTGCATGATGAGATTTATATGGAGCAGCCTAAGGGCTTTGCAAAACTTGGTAGGCAGCACTTAGTGTGCAAATTGAAGAAAAGTCTATATGGCTTGAAATAGGCACCTAGGGAGTGGTATCATAAGTTTGATGCCTTTATGCAGTCACAGGGCTACAATCGGAGTGCTATGGATCCGTGTCTTTACACGAAGAAAGCCTGTGATGGTTCTTTATTGATTTTGGTACTCTATGTGGATGATGTGCTGATGCAGGGAAAGCTCATGATGAGCTAGATGCTCTTAAGGCTCAACTCAAGAAGAGCTTTGAGATGAAAGATTTGGGACAGGCCGCTCACATACTTCGTATGTGCATTAGACGCGACAGGCATGAGAGACTCCTCTACTTGTCACAGAGGGAGTACATTCATAAAGTCCTTGAGCGCTTCCGCATGTAGGACGTAAAGCCTATTGGCTATCCATTACCTTCTTATGTGAAGGTATCATAGGCTGATTGTCCGTAGACAGATGAGCAGAGGGCCAGATGGCCAAGATTCCCTATGCATCCGCAGTGGGCAGCCTTATGTATGCCATGATAGCCACTCGTCTAGATATTATCTTTGCAGTTGGTATTGTGGCACGCTATATGGCTACACCTGGCAAGAAGCATTGGGATGCCATGAAGGGTATCATGAGGTACCTGAAGGGCACTGCAGATATG
This sequence comes from Lygodium microphyllum, assembly GCF_053477565.2. NCBI lineage: Eukaryota > Viridiplantae > Streptophyta > Polypodiopsida > Schizaeales > Lygodiaceae > Lygodium > Lygodium microphyllum. Next base: position 39,080,164 of record NC_141149.1, on the reverse strand, counting down.
TGCATATGCTATGGCAACCAGGATACAAGAGTCGTGGGGTACACTGACTCTGATTATACAGGACATGTAGATAGTAGGAAGTCCACTTCTGGCTATGTATTCACCTATGTTGGAGGTGATGTTTCTTGGATGTCGAGGGTGCAGAAATGCATGGCCCTTTCTACTACAGAGGCCGAGTATGTTGCAGCCACAATGGCTTGCAAGGAGGCCATTTGGTTGGGTTGTTTAGTTGTTGACCTTGGTGTTGATGCTATCCCTACACTGCATTCGGATTCTATGAGTGCTATTCAGTTAGCCAAGAATCAGTCCCAAGAATCAGGCCCAAGAATCCAGTCTTCCATGCAAAGACGAAACACATTGAGATGAGGTATCACTTCATACGTGGGATCGTTGAGGACAAGTCTGTTGATCTTGTCAAGACCTCGACTAACCAGAATCCTGTAGATTTGCTCACGAAAAGCCTCTCTACAGAGTCCTTTGCCTTCCTCAAGAGGTTGATGGGAGTGGGATGAGATGACGTCCCTCCTCATCCTGTTGTACATGTGTACATGTTGTACTGCCTTTTTTCTTTATCTTTTTCTTTTCACTCCTCACTAGGGCAGATTCGCCTTTAAGTGGGAGGTTGTTGGGGGTAAAGGTGCCTCTGCCTAGTCGCCCATGTATTACTACACTGATAGTCACCGCCACTGCACACTGCAGGTGGCGGGCGCCCATCACACTGTCACTTTATTCTTTATTCTTTTAATGACAGTTTGAATAAAGGAAGGCCTGGTCACACATTTTTACTATTGGAGTTCCCATTTCTAGTCTCTCCCTTTCTTGCTCTTTCTTTCCCACCATAGCCCTTGAGTCCAACCTTCGATCCATCGCTCCCTTTCAGCTTTTGTTTCCAAGCAGCTTGAGAAATGTAAGGTTGCCCAAGAATGATAGGGTAACTACAAGAGTCTTGAACAAAAAAGTGAAAATTGTCTTTTATGTCTCCAATAGTTACCTGCACATTAGGACATGCATCATATAACTCTCCAGAAGAGTTGTTTGCAGCTCTCATTCACCAACCTGGATCAACATCTATGGGCCATCCACCACTTTCATAGAGACTCCTTGCCATGACGTTTATCTCCGAGCCATGGTCTAAGAGTGCAATACATGGTGTTTCTCTTTCTCCAATTTTGACGATGGTCTCTGTTGTTGCTCTTGCCCAATGCGTCCAGGAGTAGTGACTGCTTGGAATGAACCGAGCCTCTTCTTCCTCATGCATGTGTTGTAGATGGCCTTCTTTTTGAGAGGTGGGCTGCCCAACTAGTTTGGACCAAGCGACCATTACATTTTCATCTTTCACTTCTTTAATTTTTTCATTCATGTTTTCTTTATCTTCAACTTCAATTGCTGCAATTAATTCTTTAACTGCTTCAAGTTGAATTCCTTGTGAAGTTAGCTTCTCTTCATCCTGCACAAAAACTCGAAGAACTTGCAAAAAATCATGCACTGTTTCTTCATCACCAATATATTGTCTTTTCCATTTGATTACATTAATAATTACATCATGGAATTCACGTTTGGAAATTCCAAGAATTTTGTCTAAGGTGAATTCAATTTTGCTTCCTAGAATTCATTCTTCTAGGACTCGTTTGAGATCAGTTTGCAGATTCTATGTCAAACTGCAATTTGTAGCCTGGTTGCTTGCCTTTCTTCTTTTCTTCGGTCTTCTTTGTTTGTGGCACATCTTCCATCTCTTGATCTGGGGTTATATTTTTAGCAAGCTTTGGTTGTTCAGGTGTTCTTCTAGTTACCCATTTTGGAGGGCCAAAAGAGGAAGGCCCTAGTTCATCTTCTCTTCTTCTCTTTTCTTCAATCAAGACTTCTTTATGATTGACGTTAGCCAAATATGCAAAAACAGAAAAAAATCTACCAGTTCTTTCCAACCAGTTATTCCTCGAATATACTGACTGGCGTTAGCCAAATCTTCTTTGGTTACTTTACCACATTCCATTTGATCTAGTGCCTGCATCCATACTTTAGATTGCACATTATATTTACATGCTTTCAAACTTGATTTAATTGGCTCAAGTTGCAGCCCATAGGTAGCTGCATCAATTACTGCATAGGCATTCTTTACAACTAAATCTTCGTATCTTTTCATTTCACCATTGCCAAAATTTGGCTCCAGTGGAAGACCAGTTTTAGCCACATTAATTTTTTGGTCTTTCCAAAAGACAAGCTTCTGTGCTTCAGCCTCACAGAAGGCATAACACACTCTCTTGTCATGTTGTTGGCTGTCACACCAAATACAACGCCTCTTAAAGCCTTCTCTCATGGGTCTTTGAGTTAATGCTCGTCCTCGATCTTCGACTTTGACATCCAACTTCTCTACTTTGGAACTAATTTCTGTAAGATTCAGATGAAGGTCACACATGCTTTTAATGAGTTCATCCATTACATCATTTTTAGAAGGAACAGAAGAAGAAAGAGCTGGTTGATTAGTCAAAGGAATAGGGGATTTTGAAGGTGGAACAAGCTCCATCAATGGAGTTATTGAAGTTGAAGTAGAGCCCAATCTTAGTCGCATCCGCTCTCTTCGAGCAATCATGTTAACTGCATCAGTAATATCTATCCATGCAGTCTTGACTCCTGATTCGGAGGTATCATCTTCTAGGCGATCAGCAAGCTTCTCTTGCAGAATGGGATCTGCAGCCTTAAATAATAATTCAATCTTTTGACCTTCCATACTTTGTTGGTCTTCAGCATCAAGTTGTCCAAATTTACTTTCAAACTCATGGTATAGAGCTATTGCAGCTAAACCTTTGTTGGGTTTTTCAACCCATTCAGTGAAACATTTCTTCGTCACTAGGCCAGAGTCTTCTAAGAAGAATTCTTCACGTAGGGCTTTTTTGAATGCATCCCAATCTGCATCTTATTGAAAAAGACCATGGATTCTTTTTTGAAGACCATGCTTGGCTAGTCTGGCAAAATAACGGCTCCATGCATGTTGTGATACACCAAAGAAAAGCATTTTTTCAACATATAAGTGAATAAAAACATAGACATTCTGACCATTAAATTGTTTTAATTCATGCCCAACTTCCTCTATGGCCTTGATGCTAGGAGGCATATTTCATGGTGGACTCCGTGCCACAGTGGATTTCGTGAGGTTTTACGGTGGATTCCAGAAACTTTGTTGACCGCGGCTCATACACAAAGTGGATTCTTTGTGCGAGAAGTTGATGGGGACGCCTATCCTTTTCGGGCGTTTCATTAATTTAGTGTGTACATGGGTGATTCCATAGCGGGTGATTCCGCAAAATGCATATTAAATTAATAAACGTTTATGAGTTTAGAGTGCACACTCGTAATAAATTAAGGTTAGGATTGATTTCTAACCAGTTGATTTATTTATATAGCTGAAGAGTGCTAGGTATTCACTTTTGTCGGTTTAATTGTATTATTTTACTAACGATTGTGAATGCTTCAGTTGATGTGTAGAGATAGCAGCAGTGGCAGAGGAAAGCATTGGAGGATAGCGAGTATTTGATTTATTATTTATATTTTGATGGGCGCATACCTTAGGCATGGCGCCTATATTTTGTCGCGCCTATTTATTGAGGCATTGTATATTTTTTTATTATTTTGTATGTGCATGGGCGCACGATTATGTTATTTGTACTTGGACATTGTATTGGGTATGCCTGACTCTTTGGGCACCGCCCATTAGCTTTATTTCTATTTTGTGCTAAAGCAAACTCAAAATGTAAAAGCTTGCTATTTTGTAATTTGGGCTATCATTTGAGCTTGAAGATGATTAATACATAAAATACATGCTTTGTGGAGCGCTCACACAAGGCATGGGGGGAGATTGCACCCAATTGGTCTCTTGTTCATGTCGTGCATGCTTTTTACCTCGAGTTTTGTGCAAAAAGTAGAGTTATTTTGTTCTTGGGGACCTTCCAGCATTCACTACACGAGTGTACGGCATCTGATCTGCACATCAGTGGTATCAGAGCGAAGCTGAGATCGAGAGCTTCCAATCGCTACCCATCTTGTGCGAAGGCGGAGCTCCTGGAACGATCGAGCTCTACGGTCAATCTTGTCGTGAACGGTCGATACATGTGGATACCTGGCGATCAAGAACCTCTATTTCCATCATCAGATCGCGAAGGACCGGCCTGCAATGATGGAGGACCACTCCTACATCCTCACATACAAGTTGTGGAGTTACAGAGATAAGTCTCAATTTCCATAGACTTAAAAGCTTAAAAACTAAAGCTTACAAAGCTTAGAGAAGCTTAAAATCTTCTAACTTTCAATTCAGTGTATCAGAATATGGCCGCGAGATTTTCGCCGGGTTGAAAAAACGCCCCCCCCTAAAATTCACCGTTTTGGTTCAGTTAAGCTTAAAGCTTAATCACTTAAGCTTTCAATCATACAAGTCTCATCAATTCTGCAAGTCTTCAAAGTTCTCAACGTTCAAGTTCTGCAAGACTGCTAAATCAACCAAGTTCTGCAAGTTTTGGTACTCTGCAAGTCACATAAGTCTGCAACTCTGCAAGTTAGACAAGTCATCTGAAGTCAAAACTAACTTCTGTTCAAAACTCATAGAAGGGTTGTTCCTGCGCAGAAACTCCGAACTGCAAAGTTGTTCATTGGAAGGTACTGTTCATATACGCAGGTTTGCTAAACCATTTTCAGCACACGCATAAGGATAAAACACAGATTTTTCAAAGATTACAAATCCCACAATAGCCAAAGACGAAGATTGTGAAAGCCACACCCAAAAATATATAAGCCTTGTACACCCGATCTTGAGCTACGCTCATCCCGCTAATTTGATTTTGAGAGTGTGAGGTCTTTTGAGTTTTGCGGGATGACGGAATCACATGGATGATTTAATGGCTGAAGGCGATCTACCTGAACCTACGATGGAGCAAAAGCTGGATTTAATTATGATGCAGTTGGATGAAGAACGGCGAGCTAGGCAAGCATTGCAAGTTCAATTGGCTAATTTACAAAGATCGACTACCGACAAAGAGGAACCTCAATTTGAAGACCTTATTCGACGTACCATCGACGCGACTCTCGAAGCTCAATCCATCCGCAAGGAAATAAAGATAAGTAAAAGAAATTTCAAATTCCGTACTTTCAATGGCACCCGAGATGGAAAAATTGTTCTTGCATTCATCAGTCAGTTTGATGACTACTTTCATGAGGAAACATATGCAGAAAAAGATAAAATCAAGTGTGTCACTAATCATTTAGTGGATAGAGCATCTCTTTGGTGAACCGTAGTTCGTAAGAGTATAGATTGTCCCACTACCTGGGAGAATTTCAAGAAGAAGTTTATGCAGAATTTCCTTCCTTCACAATTCCATGAAAAAGCCATAAAGCAATGGGACCTTCTTCAGCAAAGAAATTGTGAGCCTATTCCTCAGTAGACCGAATGCTTTTGGAATGCATTACTCCAGTTACGCATGCTTGAAGATGTAACTCAAGCGACACACAAGCGCAAGTATATGTCTGGACTACTTGGGCATTACTACGCTGAAGTTAATATGTTCAAGCTGCAACTCTTGAAGACGCAATTTCATTAGCTCATGACACTGAAGACAAACTTCGAGGAAGAGAGAAGCGTCCACAGCAATTCCAAGCCAATGGTAACTATGGAACTAAGCAATTCAACTCAAATTTTAGAAGATTTAATCAAGGTCATTTTCCTTTATCATCTTTCCATAAGAATTGGGCAAAGCCACCTGCTTTACCATCCAATGCCAATCAAAACCCTAAGCCTATTCCACATCCAAATCCTAATATCCCTAGACTTCCCGCCATTGCAAACAATGTAACCAAAGCCAAACCTATAGTGTGTTATAAATGCCACCAACCTGGACATCTAGCAACAAATTGCCATTCGAAGAAGCCACCTGTCCATATCAACTACCTTGGAGCAATGGAAGATGAAGAACATGAAGAAATGCCTGATTTTGCAGAAGATGAAGACGACATTACTACTCCTTCGGATACTTTACCAGGTATGCCAACTCCACATTCTTTATTGACAATGAAATGTTTAGTGCATGGAAATGAAAAGATTATTTTGCATGATGATGGTAGTACTCATGATTTTATTTATGCAAAGTTAGTGAAAAAATTGAAGTTACAAACTATTCCTATGCATTATCGCATTAAAGCAGCATTCTTAGGCACTAGGTATAATGGAACACAGGAAGTGCATGATTTAGAAATTCAAATTGGTGAATATAGTGAAAGAAGAAATTTTCTAGTTGTACCATTACAGTCCAGTGATATTATTTTAAGTATGCCTTGGCTTCATCATCATAACCCTGATATAGATTATTCCACACATTCAATTAATATTCAATTTCAAGGAAAACATATTACATTGTATGGTATGCATGCATCTAATGCTTTTCCACTGCTTTTGCATACTCAAGCTAAACGTGCATTACGCAAAAGTAGTAAATCCTATCTCATTTGGGTGAATGAACTGCAAGTTAAAGAAAATCATATGCACCCAGGCATAAAGAATTTCTTGCACACTTTAAAGACTGTTTTGCAGAAGATCTACCACCCGGTTTATCTCCTTCAGGTCCAGAAGACCATAAAATAGATTTGATTCCTGATACACAACCACCTTGTAAAGCACCATATAGGCATAACCAGATAGAGCAAAAAGAAATTCAAAATCAAGTTGAGGAATTACTAAATAGTGGATTGATTAGACCTAGTAGTTCTCCATTTGGTGCACCTATTCTGTTAGTAAATAAGAAAAATAATACCTATCGTATGTGCATTGACTATCGTGCTTTAAATAAGATCACAGTAAAGAATAGGTATCCAATTCCTAGAGTTGATGACCTTATGGATAAACTGCAAGGTTCTACCATATTTAGTAAAATAGACATTAAATCTAGTTATCATCAGGTAAGACTAGATAAGTCTGACATATTCAAGACTACATTTAGGACACAATTTGGTCATTATGAATTTTTAGTGATGCCTTTCGGATTGACTAATGCACCTGCTACATTTAGTAGAATGATGAATCGTATATTTTTGAAATATCAACATTGTGTTATTGTATTCTTTGATGATATTTTGGTGTTTAGTCAAAATGAGAAAGAACATTACCAGCATTTGTCCTTGGTTTTTAAGTTATTAAAAGATAATCAACTGTATGCCAATCTAAAAAAGAGTGAGTTCTTTAAAACAAAAATTGAATATTTAGGTCATATTGTATCATCAGATGGTATTAAGGTTGACCCTAAGAAAATAGAAGCAATATTGAATTGGCCTATACCTAAAAATGTGCATGAGTTACGATCATTCTTAGGTCTTGCTAGTTTCTACAGGAAGTTTGTGCGTAATTTTTCATTACTTGCTTTACCATTGACTAAACTTTTGAAGAAAAGTATTGTTTATCATTGGTCCGATAATCAACAGAAATCCTTTGACTTATTGAAACATGCATTAACCCATGCTCCTGTATTACAATTGCCTGATTTTAATAGACCATTCTTTTTAGTAGTGACTGATGCTAGCGGATCTAGAATAGGAGCCATACTTATGCAGGATAATCATCCTATAGCCTATTCTAGCTGTAAAGTGAAACCTTATGAACTTAAATATTCCACATATGATAAAGAATTATTAGCTGTAGTACAAGCTTTAAGACAATAGAAACATTATTTAATGGGTTTTGAATTTATGATTAGGACCGATCAACAAAGTATCAGACATTTACTTAGCCAGCCCCAAATATCTGATCGACATATCAAATGGGTAGCCTTTATTCAAAGTTTTCATCCTATCATTCAGTATCAACCAGGTAAAGAAAATGTAGTGGTCAATGCATTAAGTAGAAGACCTACCATTCATAATATTTCTGTCATATCATTTGATTCTTTAAATCCTATGAAAGATACTTATCATCAGGACATTACTTTTCATGCTGATTGGAATAAATTAGTTGAAAATAACTGGATTCCTATTGATTCACTATCTTATAATGATGGATTCATGGTTTATGAAAAGAGATTATGTGTTACAGTTCCATTCAGATCTTTTGTTTTGAATGAAATTCATTGTCCTCCGTATCAAGGTCATAGAGGTATCATATCTACTTTACGTACATTAACTGAATATTTTTATTGGCCGCATATGGACACTGATGTATCTAACTTTGTTTCTGAATGTTTGATTTGTCAAAGAGTTAAGAGACATCATGGTAAACAGTATGGATTACTTATGCCTTTATCTATTCCATCAAGACCATGGGAACAAATTTCTATGGATTTTATTACTAGTTTACCTAATACTAAAGCTAACCATGATATGATTTGGACTGTAGTAGACACGTTTAGTAAACAAGCATATTTCATTCCATGTAAGAAAACTTTAACAGAATCACAGGCAACACAATTGTTTTTGAAAACTGTTTTCACTAACCATGGATTACCAAAAGTTATTATTTTTTATCGTGATTCTAGATTTTGTAACAACTTTTGGATTACTTTGTTTGCTAACTTAGGCACAAAAATTGATTTTTCATCTGCATTTCATCCTAAAACTAATGGACAAACAGAAGCCACTAACAGTACTATTTTAGATCTTTTACGTGCTTACACTATTTCTAAACCACAGACATGGGATACACATTTACATTTATTACAGTTTGCATATAACAATACACCACACACATCTACAAAGAAAGCACCGTTTGAAGTGATTTATGGTTATAGATTGTCTACACCTGTTGCATCTTTATCAAATAGAATTCAGAGTGCTAATGATATTACTAATATGCACACTCCTGTTTTTGATGAGGTTAAAGACATGATTGCCAAAGCCCAGCAATCATATACCAAACAAGCCAACAAGAAAAGACAAGCAATGAATTTCAAAGTTGATGATTATGTTTGGTTGAGAATAGAAAAACGTAGATTACAAAGTGTAGATAGATACCCAGTTGTCAAATTGGCACCTAGATTCTATGGACCATTTAAGATCATTCATAAAATTAATGACAATGCATTCAAGTTAGAATTACCACCTCACTGGAAAATTCACAACACATTTCACATTAGTTTATTACGACCCTTTAGAGGCCAATTACCTGTACACCCTGTTTATGAAAACCCACCTTTGTTAGAGGAAGAGACTGAACTACTTGAACCTGAAGCTATCATAGACACTGACTTTATGACCACTAGAACTGGCCGAAGATATTCTATATATCTAGTCAAATTTAAGAACCATCCTGTAGAGGAAGCCCAACGGATGCACGCTAGAGACTTAAATGCTTTCCCCACTCTTCTAGCTCCACATTGAGCTAATAGCAATTGAGGTCAATTGCTATCCCACCTCGGGGGTATGATGCCACGAGGCATATTTTACGGTGGATTCCGTGCCACGGTGGATTGCGTGAGGTTTTACGGTGGATTCCGTAAACTTTGATGACCGGGGCTCATACACAAAGTGGATTCTTTGTGCGAGAAGTTGATGGAGATGCCTATCCTTTTCGGGCGTTTCATTAATTTAGTGTGTACATGGGTGATTCCATAGCGGGTGATTCCGCAAAATGCATATTAAATTAATAAACGTTTATGAGTTTAGAGTACGCACTCGTAATAAATTAAGGTTAGGATTGATTTCTAACTAGTTGATTTATTTATGTAGCTAAAGACTGCTAGGTATTCACTTTTGTCGGTTTAATTGTATTATTTTACTAACGATTGTGAATGCTTCAGTTGATGTGTAGAGATAGCAGCAGTGGCGGAGGAAAGCATTGGAGGATAGCGAGTATTTGATTTATTATTTATATTTTGATGGGCGCATACCTTAGGCATGGAGCCTATATTTTGTCGTGCCTATTTATTGAGGTGTTGGATATTTGTTTATTATTTTGTATGCGCATGGGCGCACGATTATGTTATTTGTACTTGGACATTGTATTGGGTATGCCTGACTCTTTGGGCACCGCCCATTAGCTTTATTTCTATTTTGTGCTAAAGCAAACTCAAAAGCTAAAAGCTTGCTATTTTGTAATTTGGGCTATTATTTGAGCTTGAAGATGATTAATACATAAAATACATGCTTTGTGGAGTGCTCACACAAGGCATGGGGGGATATTACACCCAATTGGTCTCTTGTTCATGTCGTGCATGCTTTTTACCTTGAGTTTTGTGCAAAAAGTAGAGTTCTTTTGTTCTTGGGGACCTTCCGGCATTCACTACGCGAGCGTACAGCATCCGATCTGCGCACCAGGCCTTGATAGCTATGGAATCAATCTTCTTTTCATCTTGCCTTTGTTGTTGTTGTTGTAACATTTGGATTTCTTGTTGCTGAGTTTGCTGCAATATGCGCACCAATTGTTATAGACTATCTCTCAAAGAATCCCCCATCTTGGAGTTCTCTTACACCGACCTTCATGTTGGGTTCACCAATGTTGCAGCGCGTAGGGTTGAAGGTCACCATAGGGGTTTGACAAGAGAATAATGTATGGGGTTCAAGAGCTTAGACTTTGGAGATGGTAGAGAGAAGAGAAGGGTTGAAGGTTTCAATCCAAGTTCTTGAAGATAAGAGACAACATGGTGTAGGTAGATTCAAGGAGAGGAGTATATGGAAGAGAAGGGGTTCAAAGAGATTGAAGATGTAGAAGAATACTCTCAAAAAGAATTAGAAAATATAGAAAAATACTAAGAGAGATGAAGCCTATCAGTTTCTTTCAGCATTATGAGAAAATATAACTCTAATAGATAAAAACATGTACAAAATAATACCTTCCTCTATGCTGCTCAGATTGCCAATCGGATGCTTCTAATGGCTCTGAAAGGGGGATTAAATACCAAGACACCTGGCCAGAATCCTGCCAGATCACTCCTTCTTCATCTCCCACTTTCGTAGTGCTGTTCACTGCCTGAAAACAATGATCGCCGGTCGCGTGATTTCTCTAATCTCTTTTTTTACATTAAATCCTCTCAAATTGGCTGAAAGCTACATGCTTTCTTTTACATGTCCTCCTAATCTAGAAGTTATCTATAGTTTTATGGATTTTTACAACAGATAATATCGAGAAGATAAAAAATTAACTAAAAATTTGTCCAAAAAAATCTAATATTTTGAACCATGGACACTAATACTAATGTCTAAAGTGGCATCGGCTCTCTAAATCTAAAAGGAAGCCACACTCTAGATTTTTTTACACCGTGTGGGCGTAGTGGCATGACATCGTGTTTTAGTGGTATACAACCATATGTAGTACAAATGAGCTAGTGTTTCAACCCATGTAGGTTTTCCATGATTTCATAGATCAGTCCATTTTTTATGCAAATGTGAATGATACACTTCCTAATGAGTGGAGATTGAAAAATGTAGGAGTATGACAAAATGGTTGGTATAGGCATTACATGAAAATAAATTTGATGCATTTTCATCGAGTCATACATTTTTCTATTCTCATAGTGCCTCTTATGCACCATATTATTATGCATTGGCTATTTCTAGTCTATGTGATGAGGATGAGTCCATTTCACTTGAAGAGGCAAAAATTTTAGGAAATTGGATGGCTGCTGGCAATGTAAATATGATGTTATCGTCAACAATATATTTGGTTTCTATGTGACTTATGCAATGGCTTTTGTCAAACTCCTCTCTCAAAAAAATCATCATCATTGGGTGATAAAGTCCTCACTTTGAGAGGTACCTTATCACATGTTAGACGCCTATAGTCAATTAGCTCCTGGCAAAAAGGCCATCAATACTAAGTGGGTTTACAAGTTGAGATATATGAAAAAATGAAAGTGTTAATACTTATAAGACTCAACTCATGGCAAATGATTATGCTCAGTAGAAGGGCATTGACTTTGATGGGACCTTTACTTCCACTTATTGTATAACAACAATTCATATAATTTGTATATTACTAGCTCATAATGCTTAGAGTTTATACCAATTAGATATTGAAATTGCATTTCTAAATAGTGATCTACATGAGAAAGTATACATTTTTTAGTAGTGTGGTTTCTATGGAAGGGGCAAGAAAACAATGTGTTCATATTGAAAAAAGAATTCTATGGTTTGAAGTATACTCCTCAAGCTTGGTATATGAGAAAATACATGAAAACTTGATTGCACATTGTTTTCAAAAGAGGACCGTAAATGCCAAACATGAGAGTGGTGTGCCTCTAATCATTGTGGTTATATCATTACAAGTTTCTCACTAGTCTTAATGAGATTTGTATTACTAATTTTAAGGCTAAACTAAGATCGCTTTTCAATTTATCAAATTTGGGTATACTACAGTATTATTTGGAAATTTAGTTCAAGCAATCTGATGGAGGTACTACTTTGTGCCAAACAAAGCATGTTGAGACGTTATTACAAAGATTTGGTATTAAATATTATAAGCCTATTTCTATCTCCCAAGACAAATTTGAAATTTAAATTTGATGATGTAGGAGACTAGTTTGATATCTTTCTCTATGAGCAAGCCCTTGGATGCTTGATTTATGTATTCATTACACAACTTGGCATTCAGTTTACAATCTCACAAATGAGAAGGTTTATGCATAGCCCAAGCATCAAGCATTAGCAAGTAATAAAGTGCACCTCTCACTACTTAAGTGATACTCGACACCTTGGGATGTTTGATCACAAGGGGAATCATTACCGCCAAATTTACATGCATTATTGGATTCTGATTGGACTAATTACTAGGACATTTGTATATTGGCAAGTGGTTTTGGCTTCATGCTTGGTAACTCATGCATATCTTGGTTGAGTGCAAGAAGTTGCTCATTATGATCACTTTTAGTTGTGAACCTAAGTATTGAGCAACTTGCATAGCTATGGTTGAGTGTGTTTGCCTTAAACTCCTTTTGACTAATTTGGATGCTAGATAATATTCTCTCACCATCATCTTCATTGGTGGCTAGAGTGAATTGAGAGTTTCATAGAATCTCCCATTCCATGTATTTGCTAAGCACATTGAGATACATTGTCATTACTCAAGGAGAGAATCTCTACAAGAGACATTAGCTCAGCCTATGTGCCAACATAAAACAACCTTGTAGTTCCTTTTACAAAGACTTTTCCTCATGAAAATTTTTGAGGTTTCTAGAAAATTTTGGACGTATTACCCTTTGTGGATTGATCTAGTCCATTAGGCTTGGCATTTTCCTATAAATGAGTGCCAACTCTTATTCATACATCACTCCTAAGGGGAATTTGTTACTATATTTTGGTACTAATGTGTGTGAATAAACTTATGACCAATGTGGTACTTTTTTCTCTTTCTAGGTATTTTTCCTTTGGCCTTGTGTATATGCTTATTCACTCTTGGGCATACTTAGTCTCATGGCCTCACGTGTTGTCATTATATGAATGTGTGTGCTTGAGTGCTTAGAGGCCTAGAATATAGTCAACTCCTTTTTTATTTATATTTCATGTGATGGTGGTTTGTGGTTTCTTTTATAATGGAAACTAGAAGGTTGCTTGACATGACAAAACAAAGTGAAGGGTATATGGTTAATAATCTTAAAGGAAAGTAGCAGCTTACTAGGGGAGCACTGAAACAAATCTTAGAAACAAGTAAACCCCAACCAGAGTATAGGATGGAAAAGGAAAGTTATGTGCTACACAATTAGGGGAGTTGGGGATATCCACATAAAACCTAAGAACTATTGGCAACCTAATAGTCATGTGATGGACTAATTCTAGCCATGGAAGAATTGATGCCCTCACCTCCATCATGTAGGTAGAGTAATGGGACCCAACAGATGTTATAGAGTTGATTTTGCAAGATCATGAACACATAGAAGAACCCAACTCCTTAGAAGTTATGACAAAAGCTAAGTAGAAAACATTGAAAATAATTAAGAGAAAGTTTGCTAGATCACCCTAGTAATGAGTCCCGGATGTGTCTTTTTCATAAATGAAAGAATCCAACCCCTTAGTTAGGACAATCCAATCTTAGTGTTGGAACAGTGGTATAAGGCCCAATATCTTAGATCATGGCAGAAAGAGCTAGCTGACTACTAGTATGAAAAAGTGTTTGAAGTGCTTAGGACAACATGAGACTATGAGTCTTAATAAAAATTTAGAAGGAAGCTTATAGATATGAGCATGGATTCTTGGGTTGCCTTTTACAATGCATTACCACTTGAAAGAGGATATTCAACTTATATGCCCTATTTGCAAAGACATGGAATCGATTATGATCATAAAAAACATGGGATGTATGACTTTCCCCTTATATTTAATATTAATGCCCATAATGCCCATAGAGAGGAAGACAACATTAAGTTTTAAGAAAAAGATTTAGTGACCTTGTTCAAGTATATCAAAATTTTCATATTGCCTGAATCCAAATTTTTTCACTACATACAATTACTTGCGAGTGCTCCTGACATTTTTAACCAAAGGATAGGAACATAGGAAAGATGGCCTACACACACTCTTATTTTATGAAAACATAGAAATTAATAGATATATCATGGAAAGTCTACTCCTTCGAGCAACAATGCTACCAACTCACTATTTCTAGTTATTGGAGGATATAATAGTTGTGGTCTTCCATATGCAAAGATAAAGCACACTGAGGTGCACTATCACTTCATTAGGGAGGTGATAGTGGACAAGTTTGTTGAGCTTATTAAGATCTCTAGTGATGAGAATCCTATAGATCTACTCACTCAATCTCTCTCAATGGAATGTTTTACCTTTTGTAAGAATATCATGGGCATAGAATGAGATGATGTATGTTCCTAATCTTGTTGAACTTTATGTACATTTTTACTTTCTCACTTTTGTCAAGTGTAGAAGTTCACATTGTACTCCATGTGAGCATAGTGGTCTACGTCCATAGATCGAATGCTTACATGGGTGAGGTAAGTGAGGACATGCATTAGGAAGTTATTGAAGTCTATTCGATTACCAATGTGTAACTCCTCCTCCGTCAACATGCAATCTAGATAGGGGTGGGTTATGATGTGCTCTTCAAGGGGTCAGCTTGTGAATGGTGATCAACACCCTATCAGAGGTTGGAGCTACATAACTGTCAGGATTGTGGGAGAGAAGGAAGGATTCTCACTTGTAGCTTTCTTGCTTGCACAATGGGGGAATACACACAGAGGTGGAGGCTGAAAACAGTTTTCCTCTTCTTAGTTGTGTAAGCCAAAAAAGAACTCTTATACAAAGAAATAGAAGAACCCTATATATGGGTCTCAAACCAAACTCAACTAACTAAGGTGGCATACTAACTGAGCCACGAACTAGAGTAGATAAGGATAGCTGTCATGTAGCTATTATTCATGGGCGGTGTACCAACCGCGTCTGCAAACTGACAAGTCAGTGACATAAATACACAATGGTCACCCTGGCTTATCACGAGTGGAGCTCGATATCTCAACACTCCCCCTTAAGCTCAATCCCAATTCTTGCACACCAAGCAGGTCTCTGAACTTGCGCAGCTTCTCTGCGCCCAATGCCTTCGTGAATATGTCAGCTACCTGATCCTCTGTGCTGACATAAACTAGATCAATAAGACCTAGTAAAACCCTCTCTCGCACATAGTGATAATGCACCTCAATGTGCTTTGTTCTAGCATGATAGACTGGGTTATTTGCCAAGTGTATACTACTCATGTTGTCACAATAAATGACAACTGGCCCATCTGTAGACTGATGCATATCATAAAGTAGCTTATGCAACCAAGCTACCTCACATGCAGCTATTGCTGCACCCCTGTACTCAGCCTCTGTGCTCAACAAGGCAACTGTAGGCTGTTTCTTGCTGCTCCAAGTGACTGCAGCACTTCCAAAAGAGAACACATATCCACTGGTAGATCATCTATCAAAAATACTACCAGCCCAATCAGGATCAGTGTATCCATGCAACTGTATCTGAACGCCAGTCTCATAAAATAGTCCATACTGCAATGTGGACTTCACATACCTGAGTATGCGTCTAGCCGCATCCAAATGTGGTTTCCTTGGAGCCTGCATAAACTGACTTACCAATCCAACAGCATAGCTCAAATCTGGCCTAGTAATAGTCATATAAATCAAACTTCCTATTATGCGTCTGTACATAGTAGGGTCTTCTAGAAGCTCACCTGCATCTGTGCTCAGCTTCACATTCTGCTCCAAAGGAACTGAAATAGGCTTACAGCCTGTCATCCCATATTTGGACAGCATGTCGAATCCATACTGCCTCTGCAAGAGCTGTATCCCACTTGGTGATCTAATCACCTCAATGTCCAAGAAATAACGCAGCTCTCCCAAATCCTTCATCTCAAACTTCTTCTTCAATAGCATTTTCACATGAAGGATATCTTCATCACTGTCACCTGTCATAATCAAATCATCAACATAAATGACAAGTAGCATAATACCTTTCTCTATTTTTCTCACATAAAGTGAGAAATCTGCCTTGGAAATCTGAAAGCCAATAGTGACAAGATACTGTCCTATCTTGTCAGACCATGCTCTAGGTGCTTGCTTCAAGCCATACAAGGCTTTCTTCAACCTACAAATAAACTCAGGATGAACATCATGCACATAACCTGGTGGCTGCTCCATATAGAGCTCTTCTTGCAAATCACCATGCAAGAAGGCATTCTTTACATCAATCTGATGTAAAGACCGTCCCTTTGATGCAGCCATAGCAATGAATACTCTTACGGTAGCCATCCTTGCAACCGGACTAAATGTTTCTTCATAGTCAATGCCATATGTTTGTGCATACCCCTTGACTACTAATCTTGCCTTGTATATGTTCACAGAACCATCTGCATTGTGCTTCACCTTATAAACCCACTTATAGCCAATTGCATTCTTACCTTTAGGCAAAGGTACCAATTCCCATGTAGCATTTGCTTCCAAGGCATCCATTTCTTCATCCATGGCTTTCTCCCATTTTTCTTTTCCCATGGCTTGCTCAAAAGAAGTGGGTTCTGGTTCGTGTATCACTTTGACCATATATGCATAGTGAATGGCTGTAAATCCATCATATTTCAGCCTATCCACAGGATACCTAGCTCTCGTAGACCTGCGCAAAATAGGTTCACTCCCAAGTGTTCTCAAAACATCCCTAGTCTTCCTTACTCCAGGTGTAACAATAGAAGGAATACCCAACTCATCATCAATGCTCTGTTCTGAGCCACTGGATTCACCGTCCACATAAGAGTGACCTGCATTCACATCAAACATGGGCTGATCAACCTTCTCTTTTCCTTTTCGTGATACCTGCATACCACTATCTGCATTGCTTTGAGAAGATTCTCCTGATCTCAATCTGCCTGTCCATGGCGAAGAATGTGAACTACTGCTAGAGGACGCTCCAGGTCCACTAATATTTTGTGACTGCTGCTGTGAATTATGTGCAGCATTACCATTTTCTGCATCTATATCATCAATCACATTTACTGGTTTATACCAGCTACTCATCTCATAAAAAATAACATCTCTGCTCACTGTAAACTTACGAGTAGAAGGGTTATAGCATCTATACCCTTTTTGCTGCAGAGAGTAACCAATAAAGATGCACTTCTCAGCTTTTGGATCCAACTTGGATCTCAACTCATCTGGCACATGTACATAGGCAATGCAACCAAAAATTTTCAAATGAGAAATATCTGGTTTCCTACCAGTATACCTCTCCTCTGGAGTCATCCCATGTATTGCTGCAGTGGGAGTCCTGTTCATTATATAGACTGCTGTAGCAACTGCTTCAGCCCAATAAAAATCTGGCAAGTCTTTTTCATTGAGCATGGCACGAGACACCTCTCCAATATGCCTCTTTTTCCTTTCTGCAATTCCATTTTGTTGTGGGGTATGACTGCATGAATATTGCTGCTTTATGCCATGCTCCTGCAGGAACCTTGCAAACACATTTGAGAGGTACTCTCCCCCTCCATCTGACCTTAGGCATTTTATTTGCAGACCTGTTTCTTTTTCAGCCATAGCTTTAAGAGTTTTGAAATGCCCAAAAACTTCACTTTTCTTTTTCATAAAATACACCCAAACTTTTTTGCTATAGTCATCAATAAAAGTGACAAAATAATGACAGCCTCCAAGAGATGTAGCTTTAGTAGTCCACACATCAGAGTGGATTAATTCCAATGGCTTCTTACTCTCTTGAACATGTCTAGGAAATGGTTTCCTTGCATGTTTTCCAAACTGATAGGCTTCACATACCTTATGTATTTCTGCAACCTTGAATTTTGGCAATCCTGCAACAATATTTTGGGTCTGCATTGATTTAAGTCGTTGTACATTAACATGACCAATGCGTTTATGCCAGATATCAATATCTACAACTACACTGGTCCCATGTGCAAACATTGCTACACTCAATTCAGGCATGTCTGCATCCAACGTAAACATTCTGCCCTTCTTCTTTCCTTTTGCTATTAAGCGACCTTTATTTTTCATATCCTCAACAAAGCATCCATGAGGATTAAATCTGACCTACAAGCCCTGCTCAACCATTTGACCAACAGAAACCAGATTCTTGGTGATATTCGGGACATGAAATACATCGGACAGGTATTTCTTTTTCCCATCCTGCATAGACAAAGGAAATTTTCCAATGTGCACAATAGGATGTGCAGTATCATCACCAGTCTCCACAAATCCTGGTTTTTCCATTTTCCTTGCATCCTCCATCCATTCTGCATGACCTGTCATGTGGTTTGATGCACCTGAGTCAACATACCATACATCATTGCTTTCTTCTACACTTGTCACAGAATTGTTCATGTGCTGCACCATAAACAAATGCTCATTTTTGTCATCACCCTGTCTACTAGAAGATGCATAATTCCCTTGTTGCAGTTTTCCATTCATGATGTTATTCTGCTTTTTATAGCAGTCTTTAGCCATATGACCCAGTTTACCACAGTAGTAGCATTCAACATTACTGTTTGCATTTTGGCCTCTTTGCCATCCACAACGACCTCTTTGGCTCCCCCTGCCTCTAGAGTTACCACGTCCTCCTCCATAGGACTGGTTTTCTTGAGTTTGCTACATATTCTGATTTCTACCACGGCCTCCATATCGGCCTCCTCTACCTCTACCTCTACCTCTTCCAGCATTTGAGTAGAAGACAGCTTCTTTTGAAGTTCCTCCTGAAGAAGATGCACCACCATTTCTCTGCTCCTCAGAAATTAGAAGAGCAATCAACTCCTCAAAATCAGGAAATCTTTCACGAACGGAAATGGATGTTCGGAACTGTGAATAATCATTTCCTAGACCATTCAAGGTCACTGAGACTAAATCATCATCTTCCACTAGTGACCCAATGGAAGCAAGTGTATCTGCAATCTTCTTCACCTTCATGTGGTAGTCATTGATGCTCATACTTTCTCTTTGCACATTGTGCAACTCTTGCTTGAGCTGTTTTTTTGGCTTGCGTATTTGTGCTATACATTTTTAACAAAGTATCCCATGCCTCCTTTGGCGTACTTGCATCTTGAATATGCACAATCGTAGAGTCTGAAATGCTCATAGACAGCCAGTACATAACTTTCCTGGCTCTCTCATGCCATGCTTTAAATGCCTGCATTTGCTGTTGATTGGGAACATCAGGAAGAACTAGTTCTTCTTCATTTCCTGCAACAAATTCCCAATATCCTTTTCCCATAAGGAAATTCGTCATTCTAAACTTCCATGCTTGGAAGTTGTTCTTGTTAAGCTTTTCAGTGACAATCTGTGAGAGAGAATTAGACGCCATTACAGAACACTGCAAAAAATTCTGTCACTGCAAAGAACACAGCTTCAGCCTCACAAAGGCAAATTTGCAAAACTGACGAAAGTGGTATTTGACCACACAGTCACTTCCTAGTGATGATTTTGCATCAACATGCAACATGGATGATTCTGTAACTCCCAATCTCTCTACGCACAAGCATTCAATGTAATTTCTACAATAACTTTTCACCGACCTGTAGAATAGTGGCTGCATAGCACAAAACTAGGCCTTTTTCTGAGTGCGTGCAGAAAACTTCCGCCTCCAAAACAGGCCCCGAAATGGCCTCAAATAAAAAAAATAGGGTCGCCAAAGGGCTAAAGCCCTCTTCCCACAGCATATACTGCCCTCTTGCTTCACCGCAAAGGGTGTCTCAACCTGAGACAATGCACTCTTGCAATTTCCGGCTGTGCTACCTGCAGAGATCTGCTCCCAAAACAGAAAATGAAAGCAACACTGCTCCTCTTACTAGAACACCACGAGCTTGGCTTGCTTTCTTGAGCTCCTTACCATGAACAAGGCTTTGATACCATGTCACGATTGTGGGAGAGAAGGAAGGAGTCTCACTTGTAGCTTTCTTGCTTGCACAATGGGGGAATACACATAGAGGTGGAGGCTGAAAACAGTTTTTCTCTTCTTAGTTGTGTAAGCCAAAAAAGAACTCTTATACAAAGAAATAGAGGAACCCTATATATGGGTCTCAAACCAAACTCAACTAACTAAGGTGGCATACTAACTGAGCCACGAACTAGAGTTGATAAGGATAGCTGTCATGTAGCTATTATTCATGGGCGGTGTATCAACCGCGTCTGCAACTGACAAGTCGGTGACATAAATACACAACGGTCACCCTGGCGTATCACGAGTGGAGCTCGATATCTCAACAATAACTTGGGTCATACTCTGAGGTTTTAATGATGTGCCTTTTCTTAGCATTGGTCATGATTTGTTAACCCTCAAGCTCCCATTGAAGTCAGAGAGCATACCACTTTTGCAAGAAAGAGGAGTCATTGACAACAAGTTGTTTCAACTCTTCAATCTCTTGGTCTTTGTGGTGGGATAGTATTCTTGTCATATGAGGTGATGAGTCATCATTTGTACGCTTTCTCGTAGGAAATCTCAAAGGGAATCAGCTCCTCAGTTGTGTGGGGAGCCTTAACAAATACAAATTTTGATTCTTCCCAAGAGTAAGGCAGCGTATGTACCTCCATTGGCCAAAGGCCTAGGTCTAGTTGGTCATAGCTTTTAGCAAGTGTAATAAATGTAACGTCCAAGCATAAAAGGAAAGTAGCCAAGTCATCCACTGTATTTCACCTAAATCTAAGGCCAAGGTAAGAATTGACTGTCACTCATAAGAGGTTTTTAGACCTACGAGAGGTTGAGGTTTGACTATGATAGAAAAGTTTGCAACTAAGGTTGGAAATTTTGGCTACTTTTGAGGGAGCGGTGCATCCACTTGCACATTAGGCATGGGTTCCAATCTAGATGTTGTGTTTCTAGATGCTTGTGAGGCCCTAGGGGCACTAATAGTGCTAGGTTGAGGTGGTTTGAAGGCATCAGGCTGGAGTTTTGATTGATAGACTTTTTGAGGCTCTACAGGCATAGTGGATTTGGGCTCTATCAGCTCTACAACTTGAGTTGTATGGGATTTAGATTTTGGATCTCTCACGTGGGCTTGTGTGGCCAGGGTTGAGAATTGCACTTGAGTAGTGCACTTGATAGTCTTGGTTTTGGGCACCCATATCCAGATATTACCCTCGTAATAGCCTTGCGCTTGTGAGAGTAGACTTTTGATCCCGAGATGTGCCTAAAAGTTGCCAAAAAATCCAGAATTTAGGGAAAAAATATTTAACATCAAAGGTGGTGGTTGCAGCTAGGACGATTTTAAGTACTAAGTGAAAGACGGGTTTTAAAAGGCGCCCGAGCGACACTTGTGGATTTTTGATCATTTTTCCAACTATCCTGCGGTATGTCGGGAGTTGCTAGTCAATGAGAGATGTCAAGCCGGATGCTCAGGATTTTTCAGAGCTCTAATCGGAGCCCGGACGAGAAAGTGGCCACAAATTGGCAAGATATGAAAATACAGGCACCCAAATTTGCGCCCTCATCCATGGGGATGGTGATTCCAGGCTGAAAGCAACCTATGTAACTGACAATGGGGCTTATCTTCTCCCTCTGGGCTGATGCTATCACTACCCTTCGCGCAAGGAATGGTGGACTGAATGAAGAGAACAGATTCTACTCTTCTCTCTCCTCCCTCTCTCTCTTCCCTACTATGGGCTGTTCATGTGTACTCTCTTGAAAGAGGAACCGGTGAAGGAGAATGGAGGAAATGGTGATGAAGATTGATAGAGATGCTGAAGATTGAAGTGCAGCATTATATTGAGAGCAGTGGAGGCTTCGTCGTCTAGTTATGCATGCATTCAAGGTGTCTCGGGTTACGTAAAAACACGGTATGACCATTTTTATGAAGAAAATGAAGGATTTTTTATAGTTTATGATAATAATTATGTTCTTATTGGATGTTTTTTTTTTTGTGTTGTTTGCATCATGAGTAATTGCTATTTATAAGAAAATCTTGGTTTTGCAATGATTGACATGCTTTATTTGATTCCTGTGAACCCGAAATGCAGTTTTTAAGTGGCAAAATGGTAGTTTTGCCGTAAGAGAAAAGTGTTCCCATAGGAAAAAAATGGAAGATAAATTGAATGTCGGAATGTTAAAGTGATTGGAATAAGGAAAACCAGAAAATAGCATATTTTATTACGAAATAAATCAAGAAAATGAAAAAAATAAGGGAAAAAATAGAAATACGTCTTGGGAAAATAAGGAAAAATACAATGATTGTTTGTGGATGTGTGGTAGTGGTAAAGCATGAGGTTTGGCCTTAGTTTGCCCTATCTCCTTGTCAAAGTTTGTGATTTATTGCCTTTTATACATCAAAACATGACAAAATGAACCTCTACACCTATGCAACGAAAGCAATATCTAAACGTAGGGGGTTGGGATGTTTGAATGGTGTGATTTGTGTGCTGATTATTGCTGATTTTTTGATGCACATCATGTCATAGAGTCTGTGGTATGTTAATTAAGAGGATCGTAGCACGAGTGATCTCGGTGCTATCCTTTCATCGCCGCAACGGGTTAGTGAATGCCTTATAAAGCATGGTTGTGCACCACGTGTTGTTGATTTTAAAATGATGTTTGAGCACTTTAGAATCATTAATTTTACATGTGCATGATTGATCATGGTATCAGAATAGAAAAACCTGGATGCATAGCACCTGTTTTCAATGACAATGACCCACGCTTGAGTGTGGAAAGGCATCCTAAGCCATAGGATAGACGTTCATTTATTGGGGAATTATTTAGTAAGGAAACATGGTATATCTCCTGGAGACGTTTGAAATGAAAGAGTGGAGTTTGTTCGTTTGTTCTATATGTTGAGCAGCACGTCGAGGGGCTAATCCCTGCAATATAGGAGAGCTGCAGTGGGTCCGTGGTGTTTCTACCGAGAGGTTGTCTCCCATGTATGTGATTATCATGGCATTTATTGCCAATGTGTATGGGTTCTCCCTCTGTGGAGTTTATAGAAAGGGAAACGTTGGATTACAAAACTATAAAACTATAAACACATAGATTAGGCTTTAGGATAGTCTATCCTTCAGCAGCCCCAGCAGATAGACGCTCCTGGCCCACGAGGCTGTGAGGGTATGTTTGTATGTTATGAGTATGAGGTTTGGCTAGTGCCATAGCTAGTGCCGGCCCATTTCAGTTCCCATCAGTGGTGCATTTGCCAGGAGCTGCCAATAAGTGGTGGTTCTTAAATTTAGGGTTTGTAGGGACCGAAAAGCTAGTTTATGTCCTCTGATGAGAACCGTTAAGTCGAAATACAAAAAGCAGAACGTGCTGAGAGGGCTAGACGGCGGTTAGAGATTTTAAGTCGCTATTCTCCTCAAAGGAATAGCCCGATACGCATAAGAGGCAGTGGTCTTAGTAACCCAACTACTGCACATAGTCCTTTAGGTGCAGAAGGAAGCGCAATTTCTTCCTCTCTTTTACCAAGTCAATGCACTTCAAGTGGGGGTGTGATTCCATTAGTTCAAACTCCTATTGTCAATTCAATTGTCGTCATGGCACAACCCATTGCAATTTCTACAGGGACGCTGGATCTGCCAGCTTTAGGAGTGCCTTTGCCCATTTTTAATGGGTTAGCCGAAGAAGATGCGAAGTTTCATATTTGCGAATTCCAAAGATTAATGTTTAATTACCACATCCAAGATGAGGGACATCTTATGATGTTCTTTAACATGACATTAAAAGGAAAGGCTGCAGTATGGTATCACAGTATAGAGCCTAGAACCATAACTACAATCGACCAATTTTATGTAGCTTTCCGAGGAAAATCTGCCAGTGAAAGAGGTGGCCAATACTGGTTGCGTGTTTTGAATGTAACACGCCAAGATCCCCATGAGAATGTGAAAGCTTATGCCAAGAAGCTTAAGGAAGTGTTTCATAAGTTACAAACTTACATTCCTATTCCGTCGGCTGCCCAATTGCAATACTTCTTGCATGGATTGGATTTCAATATTCAGGTACAATTGAGTAGTGTGGCTTTGGTTGATATAGACACCGCCATCATGCGGGCAGAAGGAGTAGAGTCACGATTACAAACAGCCTACTCCTCTCAAATCAATCTTAATGCGGGTTTAGTACTTGGAGGCAATTTACCATTGACAAATGGAAGTCAAGGGTTACCTATGAATAACCCTAATGGGAGAGGAAGCATGGTTCAAAATGTACCTTTGCTACCAGCCCCTCCCAATGTGACTATGCCTATGGCTAGTCAGTTGGCTCCACCAAATGTTGGAGGCCAAGTTTCGAACCCTAATGTTGTTTCTGTGAGTCAAAAACTAATGCCCAATCAAATTGTTAGGCCAATGGAACGACGGATAGACGATCAAGGCTATGAGTTGAGTGCCTCTAATGTCCTTAGTGAAGTTAAGGATATGATGAAGCACTATAATGATATGATTTCTCAACAATATCGGCAAATAGCTGTTGACGTCAATTTCCTGAAGAAGCAGCAGAATATGATAGGGAGTCGACGTCCTGAAGAGGGTGGTCCCTCAAGATTCAGCTGTAAGTGGTGTGGCGGACAACATTTTCCTAGAAACTGTCCAAATGTTAAATGTGATATTTGTGGGAAGTTGGTCCATTTAGCCGCTACCTGTTGGAGTAAGATTAGTTCCCTCCAAAAAGGGAGTAAACAACCAAGTCCAGTTAATCATAGAGCGCAAGGTAATAACCTCCAGCAAAATGATGGATCAAGACAAATACTGCAAAGGGGAAAGACCACTATAGAGGAGTTGCCACAAGTCAATGGAGTCAGCCTTATCGAGGCTGTATGCGTCGATGGCACTGAAACCTCTAACCTACGAGTCATGACAAGAGGCCAAAAGGTTAAAGAGGGTGATAAGCATAATGGAAAACTGATCGAGGAAAACCCTAAGCAAGGGGATAAGGGAACGCAAGTCCTAAATCCTGGTGTGGAAGGGGGACCTTTAAGGCCTGTTGACAAAAAAATCGATCCTAAGAAGGATGAGGAAGTGCCAAGAAAGAAGGCAAGAGCTAAAAAAGAAGCACCCAAGCCGGTCCCGAGACCAAAAGAGAGAATGTTTTGGCGAGAAAAGAGAGCTTTGGCTACCTATCATGATTTTGATTTAGCAAGTTCTCTTTGTGAAGTAAAACCAGATGTAAACCTCTTACAATTGATTAAATTATCCCCAGGAGTAAGAAGGAATTCAAGAAGAACCTGCGTATTGGGTGTATTTTAGAACCTTTGGGCATAGCACGCATTAGGGCCAAAAACGCTTCAAAAAATGCACTTGTGTTAATCATGGGATTAAGGAAAGGGCCAAAGAGAGTTTGCCACGTGTGCAAGAATATGGTATTCTTGTCTCCTCTTTTTTAGAGATAGTGGAGTCCATTTCGTGATTCTCTCTTCTTTTTTAGCCAAAACCCCTAAAGTTTGACATGTTTTGGAGTCCCAAAGATGTTATTTACTTACAAATCTGACAAAATACGTAACAGAGATGTGATGAAATTAATAATGAGTTTTATGAAAGTCGAGAGATCTTTCAATATTGTTTTTGGCGCCCAATACATACTCATTTGTGTTCTTGGCGCTACTTTTTAGTTCATTCACCCCTCTTTGAGCTTCTTTCTCTGCGCTTTCATTCTTTTCATGGCTTCCTCCAAGCGCCCTTCTTGTTTAATACACTCTTGCACAGTCTATAGCCAGGGAGCAAATGGAAATTTTGAGCCCAAAACCTTTGCTGTAAACGATTGGGTTACCATGCTGCCATCTTGCAAGGGCTCTTATAAGGTGAAAAGAAGAAAACGAGATGATATAAAACATCACTGGAAGGGGCGTATCATTGCCTTCAAAATTATGCCCGAAGGCTGGTTTGTCAAGGTGCAACATGTTTACATGGCCAAGGATATGCACTTGCCTCCAAATGAACGTGTTCCCCAACAAACACATTGTAAGTTATTAGTTGAATAACGTATATAATTCTTTTCCATTTATGCAAGTTCTAACAAACGGTTCGTCATTGTAGATATCTTTCCGTCAACAAGTATTGAATGGCAACCTGTGGAAAGCCTAAGTGGGACTTTCCATGCCATTCATAAGGTATTGGCAGACATTATTTATGCCGATCAAACTGTGTCTTTTTTTAGTGAATGCAAGGTTTTTATATATTATGCACAGTATGTGGTTCCCTCTAAAGCGGATAGGTATGGGAATATCGAAGATTTGCCATTGCCAAGTCTTTCATCTCTAAACTGGGAGATTCCTGACAAGGTAACGATGTAGAGTTTCAAATTCAAAATATCTCAGGATATTAAAAAGTCCATGACAGCTGGAAGGATCTCAAGAAGAATACGTTTATCATGGTTTGTACCCCTCCATATCTTCGTGGATTGCTTCAAAACAGCAAATTTACAAAGAATGAAGGTATCGTGGCTAAGTAGAAACTTTTCGGAAGAGGATTTGGACAACACTATAGGGACGCATTGGAAATCTAGAGAGTGCGACCATAAGGGTGATATCTTGAGGTGCAGTGCATGCCCTCAATCCTTGGCTTTGGCTTACAATATCCCTCGCCAAACTCTTGCTTTGGGCTTTGATTACAGGAGATACAAACTAAGATTGGGTATTTGGGTTCCCTTGGATTCCGATACAGATTACACACCATATAAACTTGCGGTGCACGTTTTACCGCATGAAGAAGTAAAGAAGGTGAATGTTACTTCCAATTGGAGTCTGAAAGATGTGAGGGATACCTTGGAATTGCTAGACAATACATCTCCTAGATCTAAGTTCAAAGTGAATGGCGTAACAATTGGTAAAAGATCCGAGCACTCTTTCTCTTGTACGAGTTGTTTGTCTCCCACAATTGTGAGTTTTGAGCCTTGAGAATGAAAACTTTGCAGGAATTTATATTAATAGACTATCCTTAAGATATTTTTTAGTGGGAACTCATAAGCTATCATGAAGCAAGTTGCCTTTCGAATGTATATAAATAAAATGTACATTACATTCGATTTATAAGTGAAAAATTTCATTACACCATGAGGTATAAAAATTTCATATAAATGTACAAAGCCAAAATAATAAGGCTCGTGTATGGTTATGTTTGCTATTTTGATTCTTTATCGATTTCTTCAAAGATATTTTCTCTCATAGGGCCTTTCTTTGATTGTTGAAAAAATTTCACATTTACAGGTAGTCTCTTTTCTTGGGGCTTAAGAGGGGATGGATCAAATTTCAGAGGAGAAAGCATTCGCATTCCTTTTTTTTTAGACTCTACAGCAGTGGTCCCATTGCCTTTGCCCTTGCTCTTGCCCTTACCATTGCCATTGTCCTTACCCTTTCCCTTGCCCTTTCCCTTACTTGTGCCCTTGGCCATTGAAGTTTTGGGAGGAAGAGGGGAGTCAGGATCATATGGTGTGATTGCCTTGTCCAGAATCAGCTCAATGCATCTCTCCCTTATCCACCAAACATATGAATCAGGATAGTCTCTACACTGTAAGAATAAATGTTATAAGTTAGTGAAAAGAAATCATGATAAGGGTTACACAAACATCAAATGAAATTAACTTACATTCACTCCTTCTATTTGTAACAACTTTGAATCCACTGTTCTGCAAATATTTGAGATAACTCTCCATCCACAAGAATGCGCATCGCTTTGCAATGGAACTTTTTGTAGAAGAAATGTATAAGGCCTTTGAGGATCAACAAGATCCTCATATGTAGTATCCAAAAATGTAGAAACAAGTCTACCATCACTGCAAAAGGAAGCTTTGTAAGTTCAAAATATTTTTTGTAAATAAAATCAAAGTAAGTAATTTTCTTTCAACATACATTCGTGCTTGACCATGAACACCGCTGAGAGAGTTCATAAAGATAATTTCTCTTGTAAGACAATTAATGTAGATGAGACTCCAATGCCCTCTGCAAATTCATAAAAGAGGTGAGTAGAAGGGTGAAAGCAAATGAATATAAATTTTCATCTACAGAAAAAGAAAAATACATTTCTACATAAGGGAAAAAGATGTGGTAATTTGTCACACTATCAAAGCTATGAAAAAACGGTGAAATATTAGAACCAGATTTTGCAAATAGTTCCACAGAGAGAAGTGGATCAACAATATATATGGTTCTACGGATATCGAGAGTGAGAGAGGAGACCAATGCCCTGCAGTCAATAGCAAAAGCTATTCAATACAAATTACATCCAAAATATACTTGAACCTATAAGAATTTACTTACGCAAAAAAAAAACAAAAAATATAAGCCTTACCTTATGCAACAAAAAACAACAGAGTTAGATAGTTGGACATCCCTTTTTTCCAACATGGGCTTGTCCTCGGGAGATATACTAAGATATTCCTCCTCAGGTTCCACAGAAACATTCACAAGTATCTGCCCATACACTTTGCCCATCCTCTCGTTGGTGACGGGAGCAAGTGATGCGGCTTTCCTCTTGTAAACTTCATCTTCAATTTCCAACACCTCCTGATTTTTTTCACTCAAGAAAGACTCCTGCTGGGTGGCACCCCTTGTAGAGTAAAGGTGAGTTACATCCTCAACATTTAGCTTTTTCTCTTTCCTAGACAATTTCGGGGGAATGTTAAGGATTTCAAGGGCTTTTTGATTGTTGGAAGGCAAGGGTCTCAGCACTTTATCGAACCTATACCTCATTTTGCTGATGATGCTAAAATCCTTATTCATAAGGGTGATTCTATGAGCATGGGCGGTAGCAATATAAGCATCGTTCATGAAATCAATAACAAAATCTTCTGCGGCCTCTTGCAGGGCAAGAATGGTTGAGAGTTGCCACTTCTTATTTAGACCAGAGACAATTGCCACTTGAGACAATCTATCAGAGATCTCTTTAACGACTCTTATAAAAGCAGCCTTTGGAATAACATGTTGTGTAGCTCTCTGGGCTTTCTTGATCTCACTGAAACATCTCTGCATATAGAAGAACCGGGACTTCCTCTTTCTCTTTTGTGGCTTGGGAGGTTCAGTGGCTTCAGCAGATGTAGGCTCAGGTGCAATTGTAGGGGATGAATCTTTCACAGGGCAAGTATCACCCTTTGCTTCCTCAACTTCAGGAGAAGAAACATTCACTACACTGAAATTGTTTAACTCCATGGAAGATGTTAGGCCAACACCTGGTGTAGGGGGGATTTCTATGGTAAAATGCTCTGGGGCCTGTGATGGCCCAGCTTCAGCAAAATTTGAAGAGGGCTCCTCCTCAAATTCATCAAATTGTAACTTTCTTCTACCCCCACTGTCCTTCCCATCCAAATACACTCTTCTTGGAGTTTGCTTTGTCCTTGCCATCCAGAGAAGCAAATACAAGAACCAGAAGGACAACAACTAAAATAGCAAAAATCTATAAACACAACAGGCTAAATGGCGTGAGAAGGGACGAAAAGAGAAATTTCGATACACGGCGATATGAACAATATGAACAGTATGGAAGTGCGCCCTCGCTCCGTATTGGAGATTACAAGAGGAGAAATGCCCAAATGGCGCGATAGGATGAATGTGAAGACGATGGAACCACGCCCTTGCTCCATATTGGAGATGACAATGCTAATACGGCACGATATGGAGAAAACGAAGACAACGTAGAGAAGCCCTTGCTCCGTATTGGAAATGACACAAGGCCGATATGACGCGAGGGGGAGGTTACAAAAGTCTCGGACGAACGTTCTCGCTCCGTATCGGCACACCTTGTTTTGACTAGCGAAGCAAAGGACTCAGCAAAAAGACCACCGATATAATGCGAGAGATTAGAAACGCAGAAGATGCAAGACTTGGATCGCACCGTATCGGCAAGCAAGGCAGAAGAGCTCGCGAAATGTAAAGTGTACACGTAGGAAAAATAACCCCTTATATACCCACGTCAATCATGACACGTGTCGGACACGTGTCTAACGCTAATTGTGCCACGTGTCTGCGCATATCGTGCATATGCTATGTGTGAACTAACGACCGGTCCACGTGCTTGCCACATGTTTATCGGCCACGTGTTGGCCAACGGCTACTGCCACGTGTCGAAGCCCAACGGATAGTGCTAGGTGGTATAATTCCGCGCCTACATAAGGGTGTGTCCCTAATCCATATGGCTTTTTTCGATTTTTTGTGGACCTCTGTCTCTTATCCTAATACGGCGCGAGAGTGAGTGTTTGTCTTCTTTGCTTTTGTCTGTTCGCGTCGTTTTGGAGGTTCTGCAAAGTCTTCCTTCAGCTTCCCTCCTAAGCTCATAGTGCCCAAGCTCGGGTGATCACGGTTGTAGCTCTTTCGTTAAGGTTATTGCTGTAATCACCAATACGGCACGAGGGGGCACATCCGTCTGAAGCATTCCGGTCTTATCGCGCCATATCGGCACAAGTTGGAAACATGTCTGAACCCACAGAATTCCTAGGCTCTAAGGTTTTTCCAGGAACTGGTAAAAGAAGAAGGCTTTCAAAAGGCTCAAGGACATCAACATGTGATGAGCCTGTGCATTCTGTTTCTTCTCCATGCTCTGCCACCAGTGTGAGAATGCCAATTACATCTCCAGGGAAGCGAACATCGGTAATGAGAGGTCAAGGAGTATCAGAGCTTACTGATATCACTCCATCAGAGAGGCTTCTTGATTTTATCCTTCAGAATGGAATGGATCTCTCATTCTATGGAGTTGTGAAAAATGTCTTTAATCCTGATTGGGACCTTGACAGTGTTTTGAAATCTTGTAAAAAATATATTTTGGAGGACTTTTTGGAGTTTGAAAATCTTGCAGGTCCTTCTGTTGAAGTTGGCACAATTGAATATGTCCATGTTCCCATTGGGTCAATAGGAAATGAAAAGTCAGTGTTTACTAAGAAGTGTGGTGCCCACTCTCTGGAGAGGTTTTATTCAAGAGACATATTGTGCTCCACTCATTCCAAAAACTGCAAGATGATGAGAAAATCTGATGCTTTTATTGTTTTCACCCTTTTCAAATATCCTGTGAAAGCTGAGGAGCAACAGTTGGAAGGAGCAAAGTTTGCCAACTTTTGCATGTTAGATTATCTGGCAGATGAAAAGGATACAGAGGAGGTTGTAGATGCAGATTTTGAGGCTTCTATTGCTGAGAATTTGGATGTTGCTCACTTCAAAGCTGAGACTATCATTGAGGAGGGCCAAGGAGATACAAACCCTCCAACTGATGAGAGTTCTCACCATATTGTTCCGTCTCTACCATCTATACCTTTCAAGGACAAGGAGTACTATTCAAAAACTTTTTAATCTCAGGGAAGATTATTGTCTAGCAATTATTGCAGAGGCTTCTGATGCTGCAAATGGGATAATTGACACAGAGAATGAATCAAAGGAAGAGATACTCAAACTTGATAAAGAAACTCTAGACGATAAGTTTATTGATGCTGGTGAGGCCCTCTCTCTTTGTTTTGAAAAGGCCAAAGAAGCTGAAAAAGAGTTGAGTATTACTGATGAGGACTTTGATCGCATTCAAAGCGAACTTGGGATTTCCAATTTTGGAAGAGAGGAGTCTGAATATGTTAAAGAATTGATTAACACCAATGAGACAGCATCATCAATAAATTTATGGAATCCATTTAAATTGGAGTACTATGAAAATCAAGTGGTAAGATAATTTTGAATTTGCTTTTACACATTGGTAGGTTTACATTTCATGCTCATTCAGTATGGGTTTTATTTGCAGTTGGAGATTGCTGATACAGATAACTTCTTGGGACGTGGCAAAGGATCGAGAGCTGCTGGTAGTACATTCAAAGACATTGCACTCGGCCACTACTTGGCTAGGATTGACCCTGATTGCTTTTTAGTACTTCATAGTAGTTTCTTAGAGGATGCAGCATGGCCCATACTTTGTATTAAAGCTCTTACAAGGCTTCTAGGTTTCTCAGGATTACAATATAATGCCCACAAAGTAATGTTTTTGGAAAAGACTACAACAATTAGGATTTTTGGCTACGGTCCAGGTTACTCTGCTTCTAGAGTAGGATACTTTTTGGCGTTCACATCCTACGCCTTGGTTGCAAACTGAACTGATGTAAAATCTATAGCTAGCTACAAGAGAAAAAAATTTCTACGTTATAGAGGAAAGATTCCTGAGGAGGAAGAGAATGTGAGAGTTTTGGAAAACTAACTTTGTATATATTCTTTCTTATATATAAAAGTGCGATTGCTCATGTGTCATTGCCGTCTTTTATCTGCATTCTTTGAAGTTGTCGTTGAAAAAACCAATTGAATAGCTCCTCCAAAGCATTGCTTTTTGTAACTCCTCCCCCATGCCTTGTGCTTCGAATATAACTTGTGTGTGCTTGATAGTGGGATTTTTCCATGCCTTGGTTACTATAAGTTGCTAAGGAGCCATGCTCCTCCACAAAGTAAGGTCCATGAATATGAAGAATATGCTGCAATACAAAGTAACACTAATTTTATACCAATTGAAAAACCTGTCAAAATAAGCCCATATTAAATAATTGTTACTTTACCAGATAAAAAGTGATATCTTTTTCTCCCCATGTCTCTTTTATCGCCTGAACAAGCTTTGTGATTGATCTTTTGAACTCTTCCGCATATGTATATGTTGTCTTATGTTGCCTGAGGAGTTTTAGAAAAACATCAAGGTGTATCCAGACCTCCATTCTAAGAAACGCAAGCCTCGGTGTGCTTGCAACATTTGTTGTGATCTCACATAGCTCTCTCCAACACTCCCAAGCCGCATTCACCTGCCTTCCTGAATGGTTTCCTAAGAATCGTCTAGCTTTTGAGCCTCCCATAGAGACATCGGCCAAGATATCTCTTGTTTTTCCTGAAAGTATTGGATCCTTTCTCAAGTGAACTTGGCCCCCATGAAATCCCATTTTCGATAGTAATGCCTCGCATTTATCAATACACTCATCTGATAAAGATAATGGCTTAATGGAATATGCGTAGTCAAGATGCAACCTGAGAAGCTTATCGATTATTCTAATCTCTGCATGCAAAGTACAAATATGAACATTCTTAAGAGAGATGGAAAGAATGGGATCCCAGATGTCTTCTATGTTTTTAAATTTACTCAAATCTATAGAGTCTCTATTTGGGGCTCTTCTTACTGGTCGCAAACTACTCCAATCTTTGGATCCAATACTTTCCATGCAATAAATGCAAGGATATTTTGCATTTGCACCATTTGTCAGAGAGAGAACCAGGGAGAGAGAAAGAGGAGAGAGAAAGACTGCAGAGGAGAGAGAAAAACTGCAGAGAGAGAGAGAGAATAAGAGGGATGAGGAGAGAGAAAGACTAGAATTGGAGAGAGAAAGACAGGAAAGATGAAGAAGCCATGGAAGCTTAGAGCAAGAAGGGAGAGAAAGATTGTAAATGTATTGATTTGCCAAAAGATGTGGAAAATTACAACTTCTCTCCTTATATACCAATGTCAGTGTGACATGGCATATTATCAACATTTTAACTATTTCCAATTTCTTACAATCCATCCCTTCCCAAAAGTTTTTGTCCTCAAAAACAAACCTAAAATACTAGAAAAGGATAGATGAAACAGAGTACTACTCTGATACAAGGGCTACAAAAATAGGAAAAGCACTAGTTTGTACTAAGTAATGGAGAGGATCATAAGTGGGAAATGAAGGTGCAAAATCCTGCTCAAAACCTCCTGGATCAAAAGGTATTCCATCATAATGATTGTCCAAGAGAATAGAATGTCTCTCAACCACATACTCCAATCCACCCGGATCAAATGGATACGATGAAGTATCCCCATAATCAAATCCATGATCACATCCAAAATCCCCTGGATCATAGGGAAGCACAATGCCATCTTCATATTCATGTATGCCCAAATCATATATTATATCATCATCAAACATGTGCCGGTCATCATAACCATGATCAAGGTACTCATTATCAAATGCATTCAATGGCTATTGTAGACCTTGATTAAGTGTAAACTGATGCCCAAAAATATCATCATGAGATTTCTCTAAGAGTCTAAAACCTTCAACATGACCATCTACATCTGTAAGTGTTTCATGTGATTCATCAACGAAGATACCATCAGCTTGTACATCTTGCTCTTCATTGTTCACTCCTTGTACATCTTCTTGGACTCGTACATCTTCTTGGTTTTCTTCTTGGTCATCCTCTTGTTGATCATGTTGTTCATTATCCAAATCCTGTTGTTGAAGAAATGGATGCTCATAAGCATAAGCATGTTGACCATAGTAACCATTCTGCTGCCAAGGTTCAATGGGATGA
Organism: Lygodium microphyllum; assembly: GCF_053477565.2. Classification (NCBI taxonomy): domain Eukaryota; kingdom Viridiplantae; phylum Streptophyta; class Polypodiopsida; order Schizaeales; family Lygodiaceae; genus Lygodium; species Lygodium microphyllum. The sequence goes on along the minus strand of NC_141149.1, from coordinate 39,045,552 downwards.
TACTCATCACCATATACATGTTGTCCATAAGCATAAGCATTTGATTCAGGTGTACCATCAGCATATTGATGCTGGCCATGAGCATAACCATTTTTTTGAATGCCTCTTCTTCCAATGATCCCATCTCCATGACCATTTTGGTTGGATGGCTGAAGTGGGACTGAAGGGTCACTGTTTGAACAAGCCTTCTCATTAACTTCTTTTGATGCCACTTGCAATTGTAAAAGTTTAGAGATTTGTGCCATGAGTAAGTCGTTGGATATTACCAACCTATCAATAGAAGCCTTGGTCTGATCAGTAGATTGAACCATCTGATCCATTCTTGACAAGATGGCCTCATGTCGTTCCCTATGTCTCAGCTCATGGGCACACAAAGTATCAATGAGTATACTGATTTGCATCCCCAAAGCCTATATATCCTCAGATGGTGGTTGGTTCATGGATGTTTTCCACAAGAGAGCTAAAACATGTTGATCAGAATTCTACAAGTTCTACAGATTCAGCGATTGAAGAACATGGCTCTATTAATGAGGCTTTGGTTGCTGCTCAAGCATGTCAGGTCTACTGAGTTGGCGTATGTTACAGCTCTTAGCAAAATGTTGGAAGAACTAGATGAGTTGAAAGTTAAGCAGACATATGCTGCAGAAAATGAGTTCTCTTTAGGATGTATGTTGCCACACTTAAAACTCCGAACTCTGCGTATCAGAAACCGAATGACAAAAGGTGAGTTGCAGAGCAAGCTTTCTGAGATAGGAAAGCCAGCTCTCTCTGGATAGGCCTGTGGTACAATGCAGTCAAAGCCTTCTGAAGGCACTTCCGCTAGCTTCAGATGCTTCTATCCACTCAAATGGTTCAGCTGTTGTCAACAACCAGCATCTTCTTCTGTAAAACAGAAAATTTGCCTCTCAGCTCAATGTTATTCTCTAGCTGAGGTTGATCAGCACCTGTGGAGTGCATGCTAACATAAAGTCATTGATGTCGAATTCGAGTTTGACACAGCATAGTCCTACAGGAGATGTCCGGCTGGAACTAGGCCACAACTCACCAAGGACTAGGATTTTTGAAAAGGATTTTGCTTGTTTATCTCTTAAAGATGGTTTCAACGTTGCTGCATCGTTTAGTGAAGTTACCGGGGATCTGGAAAGGAGTGTCCTCCCTGTGATGGATGACCGTTTTCATCTGAGAAGTTCACTTAGTGAAAGTGAAGCAATGCCAGGTGATTTTGAGTAGAATAAAGATTGAGCTTCACTCCCAGATCTTCTGAAGAGTACCATTGTAAGCCCGGATGCATTAGAAGGCAAAAGACCCAGAGAAATTCCTGATGAGGGGACTTTCAGGGAACCTGAAAGTCATTCCAATGGTGTTGAGCTAGCTGCATCGACCATTGTCAACAGTGACACATCTGGGAACAATAAGGAACAGGTCAATTTGGCAGCTGGAGTGAAACTGAAGCATGGAGATGTTGACAGCTCTTTTGGTTTGGGCCACATGAGTTTTGGTGTAATAACCAACAAAGGCTCAGATTCGGTGATTAGTGAAAGCAGAGACTCTTTTCCTCAAGCACCTGGTAATACTTGACAAAGCCATGATGTGGAATTCAGTGGCTTGCAGAGTGAGAATGTGGTTGAGGCTTTTTCATCAAATGTGAAATTAGATGGAGGCAGTGGGAAGAATTCTGAGCCTGTAGTGCCACTGATGGATTGTTGTCAGAAAGAGTCAGGTCTTGTTCTTGTTGTGCACAGCTCTACAGGCTTAGAGCTCAGTCCTCTGGATGTTTCAACATCTGAAGTGCCCTCTGTCTAAGGAACAAACAAAAGTTGGCCAAGCTCAGAGGTCAGGCCTTAACATAGCTCAAGGAGAGCAGGATGAGCAGGGAGATGAGAATGCATGGATGGAACAAGATGGTCGTCGTTTGCAGATGCAGGAACAACTCCACAACACTTCGCCTTATCTTGGTCAAAGGAGTACTCTCACCAATTGCATCCCTTCGCCCTCTTAATGGTTGCTGTCTGCTCCAAAATCAGTAGCACCATTAGCAGGTTGAAGCCAACCAGTTCCTTCTCCAGCCTTAATGAATGACTGAGTGGGAGGCTGGCCAGATAGTGGTTTTGTATTTTCCTTCCTCAAGTCCCCAAAGCAAGGGACTGAGCGACCTAGAGCTGCGATGACTGTTGGAGAAACAAGCACTAGAGCTCTTTCTCTCAGGCGCAGACCTTGGAACATCTGCCGCAGGATGAAACTAGAGAAACCGAGTCGGAATTGCTCTCTCTATGCTGAAATCTTTCAAGGCCAAAAATCCGCCGTTGCTCATGGGGAAGCATACCTCAGAGTTCGACCATGCGCGATGGCTATTCGAGACCAAGGGTACGTATGGCTATGGCAATGCAGTATGGTCCAAAGATGCGGCTACCTTGGTGGCGAAACTGCGCCTCCTGATTTCGACAAAGGCTGTCGAAGTGACGAAAATGCACATCAAGATGAACCGCTATATGGTGAAGCTCAATCTCAGCTTTCAAGTCTTACAATATCCAAAATCAGAAAAGTCAGGTTCATGAAATGGCAGCATCAGTGCCTTTGATGCATATGCCTTCTCATCTAGCTGCACATTCAACATAGGACAATCAGGGAGGTCTCCTCCAGGTTGAGATCCGTCAGCACACAATCAACTTCCTTGTGCAGGAGCTCCTTAACCACCGCAGCCCGCAGACGAGACCTCTGCCAGGCCGATGTAATCATGCTCCTTGAGCACGGACCCGCTCTGTTCTGAGCTTTCTCCACTCAAGGTATTGTCTGCCTGACCTCCATTGGAGCTGCCTCCGGGAGGGGAAATGATCACAGAAGAAGCACTAACGCTCGGCTCCAAGGATGCATAACCGGTCTGCAGCACAAAAGGGGGAATACACTGGAAGATTAAGATCTGTAGTCAGCGTAAAGAAGAGGCAGGGGAGGGCCTGTTGTAAGAAGTTGGATGAGGGCTTGCTGTAAGAAGTTAGATAAGATGAACCGTCTTTAACACATTATTAAAAGGAAAGGAATGTATCCACTAAAAATTCTGATTCATCGTGTCTTGAAGCAGAGATGTTGTGTAAACTCCCAAGAAAGCTGACATTAATGCTTCTGCCATTAATGCTTCTGCATGCAGTCCTTGTGATCTGGAGGTGTAAACTCCCGAGAAAGCTGCCATTAATGCTTCTGCATGCAGTCCTTGTGGTCCAGAGATGCTTTGGAAACTCCCCTACTGCTCCCGTACTTGTGTACCTGTGACTCAAAATTCCATGTAACTAGAAAGTTGTAACTAGGTAAAATGAGGGACTAACTGGGACCAAGAACCAAAGGCTCTGATACCACTTGTCAGAGAAGAACGAGGGAGAGAAAGACTGCAGAGGAGAGAGAAAGATTGTAGGGAGAGAGAGAATAAGAGTGACGAGGAGAGAGAAAGACTAGAATTGGAGAGAGAAAGACAGGAAAGATGAAGAAGCCATGGAAGCTTAGAGCAAGAAGGGAGAGAAAGATTGTAAATGTATTGATTTGCCAAAAGATGTGGAAAATTACAACTTCTCTCCTTATATACCAATGTCAGTGTGACATGGCATATTATCAACATTTTAACTATTTCCAATTTCTTACACCATTACATATTCCAAGCATACATTTGATAGTTTTCAAATCAGCACTCATATGCCATTCCACATTAAATTTACCAACCCCATCAACTACCAACATTTCGCCTTCACTTTGAGACTTAATGATATTTGGAATACCTGTATGGTTGAACAACCATTTCAACGTTTGATGATTTTCAATTGGTACCTGGGCTGCACCAATCCACCAAATCTCCATCTCGGATTGGATCTTATGCAATGGAGCTTGGCCCTCACCATTGCTATGGTCCAATGCCATGTTTATGAGGCAAATGCTAATTCTTTCCATCTTCTATCCCTTTTGAATCTGTGCTTCATCCAACTTCAAGGCAAACTTTAGAACACCATAACTTTCTTCTACTGTGATTTTATACATGTGAACCATTGCAATTTGCACATTTTTTAGATCAACCCATATATTGTTAAACGCATTGTAATAAAAAATTGCCTGTTTTTTTTGTTTTTCATAGGACATAGACCTTTCGATGTGAATGTAATCTCCAAAAACATGTGGAGTCTTGCGATTCATGGCAATTCTTGCAGTCGAAACTGCAAGGGCTCGGGGCAATCCAAATATAGTTACCCTATTGCGTTTAAGATTTTTAAACCATAATCTAGAGATAGCATCATAACCTTTTCGACTTATACCCATAGTATCACATGTCTGTACGATTTCATTTTCTTTCACCGTGCCTTTTAAATCCTTCACTAACTCTTTGAGAGTTGGACCTCTCAAATCCGCATTTTCGGGTGACTTAAGAATCCTCAAAATATCTTTCTTATTCATGGTTTCCTTCAAAAGTTTGATTCTTTCCTTATTCTCTCGGATATTTATGCCTAGTATGTTAGAGACATATTTCTTTGTAAGATTTAGTCTCCTTTTCTTTGTTCTCTCACACAAGCTGGTTATATTTTTTAATGGTCTCTTCCTCTCTCTAAATCCTACTGGAGTTTCTCTCAAGCGTGTTAGCTTATCCTGCAATGACTTGTTAACATTTTTCAAAATATCAATCTAACTTGTCAACTCTAAAATATTTGTTTGTGTAGTTTCTAGTGCTTTTTTCATTTCGTGCATTTGAGCTATATATGTGTAAGACGTAGAGTATAACCTCATACAGTAGCCAATCATTCCATTGTAACCTTCTCCAGCATATCTTATATAGTCATGGACATTGAAAAAAGGAGGTGGTTTACCTGTAGAAGGATCCCTGGGATAAATATTTCCATCCACCCACAAATCTATATGCTTCATTCCTTGTGTTCGCAACCTGTTGGCTTCAATCTCATCTATCAATACTCGATGATGTATACTTCTCCAAGATGTGTAAATCGGATCTAGCTGAATAGATAGCTTGTATTTACGTGTGCTTGCGCTTGTGTTATTTGAAGTAGTATTGCTAGACATTCTAGTAAATGAACCGAGCAAGAATTTCACAGTGATAGGAAGCAAGTGCAACAAAAGGAATGGTAAAAGAGAATAGTGTGTAGAAAGAAAATGCGGGAGCAAACAAATGCGAAGTTCATACGAAAATCTCAAAAATACAAAATCTCTCAAGTTCCAAGACAAAAAAGGCCGAAAAGGTGACCCCTGATCTGGATTAAAAGATGAGGGAAATTAATGGTCGACCTCTTCAATGAACCAAATATTCCCTCATTAATCACATCTGGACAACCAAATTTAGAGGTTTTATTCTTTCTAAACCTCAACTAATTAGCAATTAATCACTTTCTTACAAGTGCCATTTTTGAAGCGATTTTGGCCCTAATGAGTAGGGGAAGATTGGTTTGATCATGCTGAAAAGAATTGCCCTAGGGTTCCAGCATACGTGGATGGAATATTAGTAGAGCATGCTATCGTAGACACTGGGTCCTGCGTCAATATCATGAGTTTGGAGTTGATGGAGAGGTTGGGTCTAGGCATCCAAAAAGATAGCTCCATCCTTCTTAGAATGGCTAATGATAGTCTAAGGCAACTAGAAGGTTGCGTTACTAAAGTCCATGTTACAGTTGCAAGTGTAGAATGTTTCCTGGACTTTAGGGTGATAAGATTTGCAGGACATCCTAGCTAATCGAGTCTTGCTAGGTAGGCCTTGGATTTTATGAACAGACTGTCAAGTTGATATACCCGCCGGTCGAGTGGTTCTAGGTAGAGGTGTTAATCGAGTAATAGTCGATGCTTACCATGAGTCTCCTCAGAGTGAGAGAGCTCCTTTATCCTCTACTGAATTAGAAACAGCAGATAATCCATCTAGTAGTGAGACATCATCCAGTGATGAATCTAAAGAGCGGTCCACTACAGAGGATATTTATCATATAACTCTAAATGAGCCGATAGAGCCGCAAGATAGGATAAGAGATGCAGATTGAGTTAGACCTTGGTACGCCGAATGATTCGCGGCCAATTAAATTAGGTTCCATGCTCAGTTTAGCAAAAAGGGAGGACTATGTGTCCTTGATTCAAGAATTCCGCGATATCTTTGCTTGGAGTTATGACGAGCTGAGAGGCATTCCTCCCAGCCTAGCTGTTCATACTATTCCTGTAAAAGAAGGCAATCGTCCTGTGCGTCAGAAAGTAAGGCGTATGCCTTTTGAATTAAGGAACGAGTTATTTGAGGAGTTACAGAAGTTAAGAAAAGCTGGTTTAATTTTTCCTATTCAACACACAGAATGGTGTTCACCAGTTGTCATCAGGAAGAAGAAAAACAACCAGATCCGACTATGTGTAGATTTTAGAGAGCTAAATAAACAGACGGATAAGGATTACTACCCTTGCCATTTATTGACCAGATTTTGGATCAATTAGCGAGTAGGGAAATATATTCGTTCATGGATTGCTTTGCGGGATACAACCAGATGGCAATTGCAGAAGAGGACAAGTTGAAAACCACTTTTATTACTGTCTTTGGTACTTTTGCATACCATGTGATGGCCTTTGGTTTGTGCAATGCACCTGGATCATGGCAACGAACATCAGACAAGACCTTTGGTGACATCTCCCTAGATGAGTTGAAAGTATTTATCAATGACTTGGGGGCAGCCACCACTGTAAGGGAAAGGATGTTGATTATCTTAAGAAAGTGCCTTGAGTGCTGTAGACAATTGTGTATTGCTCTTAACCCATGGAAGTGTCTTTGGAGTGCCTTATGGGCTATTGCTAGACCATGTGGTCAGTTCAGTAGGGATAGCAACTGACCCTGAAAAGATCAAGGTTATAGTCGCTATGAGTCCACCACGTACTCCGAAAGAGGTACATAGCTTTCTATCATCGATAGGGTGCTATCAGAGGTTTATAAATGCCTTGGCAAAAAGGACGTTGCCATTAACAAACTTATTATCCTTTAGCTGTCTATTTGTATGGAGCGACCCTTGTAAGGTAGCTTTTGAGGATGTGAAATAGGAGCTAGTAAAAGCACCAGTTTTAAAAGCACCTAAAAGAGGCGAGGTATTTTACATATTTTCAGTAGTCACCATGCATAGTATCAGCTCTGTTGTTTAGCCCAAATCAGGGAGGAAAAGTGGTATCATCTACTAGCTTTTGCTAGTTGAAAATTAGGCATATCAGAAATTAACTACACCTACATGGAGAAGTTGTGCATTGCGATGGTCTTTGAGACTAAAAAATTCAGGCACTATATTCTCGATGAGAAGGTAGTTTTTTATACAAAGGCGGAAGGGCTTAGATTGCTTATGAACAAGCTGCAACCGCCTGATCATTTAGCAAAGTGGTTAATCACTTTGCAGGAGTTCGATTATGAGATTAAGAGTAAGCCACCAAAGTTGCAGGGGATTGTAGAATTCATTGTGGATTTCGAGGAGCCGAAAGAGACTTTGGTTGAGGGAAGTGATATTGAAGAAATGTTTAAAATTGATACAGCTTCTATCCCATCTTGGTATACTGCTATCACACATTATCTATCAACCGGAGAGATTGGAGCTGGTTTATTAAAATCAGAAAAGAGAAAAATCAGACAACAGGCTTTGAAGTATTCCTTGATTGCAAGAACACTATATCGGCAAGATGCTAATGATATCTATTGCCGATGTGTGATGCCTGATGAGGTTCCTTTCATCTTGGAAGAGTGCCATGACTCTATGTGTGGAGGGCACTTCGCTGGACGATTGACTGCGTAGAAAGGTTTAAGAGCTGGATATTGGTGGCGGTCCATCTTCCAAGATTCCTTTGAGTATGTTAAGAGATGTGATACGTGTCAAAGACATGACAGCAGAGAGAATAGGAAACACCCACTTACGCCTATCATGGCTATCCTTCCATTTGAGAAGTGGGGCATTGATTTTGTAGGTCCTATCACCCCATCGTCTACTACCCAGAAGAGGTACATTATAGTGGCAGCTGATTATTTTACAAAATAGTCAGAAGCGCGGGCGATGAGGCAGGACAATGCAAAAGAGACTGCAAGTTTTCTTTTAGAGCAGATTATCTGCCGTTTCGGTCCACCGAAAGAACTAGTATCGGACCGTGGAACTCACTTTTTGAATAAAGTGATCAAAAGCTTGACTGAAGCTTGGCAAATCAAGCATAATAAAATGACCCCCTATAATCCGCAAGCCAAGGAAAAAGTCGAAAGTACTAATAAGCAACTTGTGGGTATCTTGTCTAAAATAGTCTTTGAGAAGAAACGAGACTGGGACAGGAAATTGTATGTGGTAGTATGGGCATATAATACAACATTCAAGCGAGCTACTAGCCATAATCCATTTAAATTATTTTATGGGGAAGAGTGTGTGTTACCCCTTGAAATCGAGTTGCCAACCATATGGTTTGCAATTAACCACTCTTTGGGAGATGAGGATTCACTCTTTGAACATTTCACGACCATAGCCCACCTGGATGAACTGAAATTGCAGAGCTTATTACACTAGGAGGTAGCTAAACGTCGGATGAAGCAGTTGCATGACCTTAAATCAAAGAAGTATACCTTTAAAAAAGGCAATTAGTTCTGTACTATAATGCCCATAGGGAGCTGTTTCCAAGGAAGCTAGAACCTAGATGGGATGGCCCCTACAAGATTGTCATGATAGGGAAAAATAGGTCTACAGCTCTATTAGCTAATCTACAGAGAGAAAATTTTAAAAATAAGGTTAATCTTAATAAGATTAAACCTTATTATTTTTGAGTATGCTAATACAAAAAAATGCATTGCAGGTCCATGCTAGGGCTAATTTGAGACCTGTAAAAGAGCTTAAAGCTAGTTAATGGGTCAGTTAGTTCCTTATTTGGAGCACCCATATCTGGAGCAGAGATACCATCAGGGGAAACTTATCTGGTGGAGCAAAGGATACAATGTGATTGAGCAAGAAGACGAAACCTTTATGTGGGAGATCAAAGTCTTCTGCCATCACTGCTTACAAATGTTGACAAGTATCCCTGTTGAGTTTAATGAAGACGCTGGGATGGAGCCGTCGGTTCATCCTCTAAACATGCTAAATTTTGAGTTACGATGAAGGTAGCTGCTTATCTCGAGGTAGGATTCACTAACAATCTGGCAAAGTATAAAGCCTTGATTATGGGACTGCATATTTCCAAACAAGGTGGTATTCATCTTTTGTTACTAAAAGGGGATTCCCAGTTGATCTTGAATTAGCTGGATGGGACATAGACAGTGCGGAATCCCATTCTTCGTATGTATCATCGAACTGCGATGACCCTACTTGAGGAGTTTGAGAGAGTGTCTTTTCAAGGCTGATTCCATGGTAGTGAAAAGCAGTTTGCGGATTCACTGGCAAACCTTGCTTATGAAGAAGACCTTTTCTTCAACTGTGGTCCTAGTTTGGATATTGCCATCAATAATGAGAGAGGACCCAATTACTTGTGGGGAATGTTATCAGAGCATGCAATATATGGCAGGTGATGGTTGATATGGGTGATGCAAAGAGTACCGAGACCAATCTACCGTTGTTATTCTGGACCCATAGGTTGATTAGACAACATGTTATGCATACGCCTCTTGCTATATATGCATGAGGGATGGGTCATAATCTTATGCATTTAGTTTAGGGTTATGAGCCTTATTTTTCCTCCTTGGAAGAAGCATATTATTGTATATCTGTACTATTTTGGGGAGGGATGTGTAGGTGCTATTATGTTTTATTTCGTTAGGCCAAGAGGGCCATTTTTGTGAGGTTTTAAATGCTTTATTTTATTAGGCTAAGAGGGCTAGTTATCTATTTAGTACAGGTGCGGTTAATGGTTTCTTGTTTTAGTCTTGTGCTAGACAGGTTTAAATAAGAGCTTGGAAGGAGCCTATGTCACATGGAAGCTTCTTGTGGCCCTATCCAGGTGATATCTCTCCTTTATGAGTACTGTGTTTTTATGTTATATGTGTCTGTGTACTTGTAGGGGATTTTCTTTTCTTGTTGGGGACCGGCGTCCAAGGCATGAAGTCCCAGGTTTAGGTTAGATATGTCTGAGGGAGGTCTGAGTAGTCGTTGCCTCTTGTAAAGACATTGCCAGGCATTGAAAGACTTATTTTAGAAGGGAGTTCTAGTGACCCTATTCTGCTAGCCTGCTAGGCAGGCATTCTAGGGGTTCTTGTTAGTTGTGAGGCAGTTAGAGAAGCCTACCGGAAGGAAAGATAATGATGATAGAGCATAAAAAAGAAACCCTGAATATCTCAAAGGAAATAAATAAATACAAAGGCATGTAAAAAGGGAATCTAACCCCTATAAAAATAGAAAAGAAAAGAAAGGAAAATGTATAAGTAGTTGCTCATTCCCTTGCGAAGGCCTGGTAGGTTCTTGGGGACGAGTTAGACCCGGGGCCGATGCCTTGTCTTCCTAGGGGTGGCGTCTTGCTGGAAAAGAAGAAAGTAAGGAAGGTTGGAGCGAAAATAAAAGTGAGCGTCAGAAAAGGATTAAGTGTCGCCTTGCGAGGGCTTGGTAGGTTCTTGGGTATCGAGATAGGACCTGAGGCCGATGTCCTGTTCTCGTTGGGTCACTACGCTCAGCTCCCTCCTTTTACATGCCCGAGTATCGAAAAATAAAAACCTAAAAGAAGAAATGTGTTAAAAGAAAGTACTTCTTGATCAGGCTATAGGAGTCCTCACCTAGTAGGAGCTCTTGGTTGTGTTGTCCTTAGTTAGGTAGGTAGTTTAGACCACCACTTTGGGCAACCTCTTTGATAGTTCTTTTTAGTTTGGCCGTATTGGAGTAGTCGGTTAGTGACTAGCTTCAGATCTTCTATCAGATCATGCTAGGCCTACTCCTTGTGGATTTCATGCCTTGGTTTTGTCAGGGGGTAGGGTGAGCATTGTGCTATGTTTTAGTATGTATCTCTTTTGTATCATCTTGATGCTTCCCTTGGTTTTTTTGTACAGATTTGTTGTGGGATTCGACAGGCTGAGTCGCCCTATCCCGTGGTCATCAATGAAAGCAGAGTTTTGAGCCCAAGATGTGCCTAAAATTTTCCAAAAAATCTAGAATTTAGGGGGAAAATATTTAACATCAAAGGTGGCAGTTGTAGCTAGGACGATTTTAAGCACCAAGTGAAATACGACTTTTAAAAGACGCCCGAGCGACACTTGTGGATTTTTGATAATTTTTTCGACTGTCGTGCGGTATGTCAGGAATTTCCAGTCAATGCAAGATATCAAGTCGAACCCCCAGGATTTTTCAGAGCTCGAATCGGAGCCCGAATGAGAAAGTGGCCACAAATTGGCAAGATATGAAAAGATAGGCGCTGAAATTTGCGCCCTCATCCATAGGGATGGTGATTCCAGGCTGAAAGCAACCTATGTAACTGACAATGGGGCTTATCTTCTCCCTCTGGGCTGATGCTATCGCTGCCCTTTGCACGAGGAATGGTGGACTGAATGAAGAGAACAGATTCTAGTCTTTCTCTCTCCTCCCTCTCTCTCTTCCCTATGGATTGTTCATGTGTACTTTGTTGAAAGAGGAACCGGTGAAGGAGAATGAAGGAAATGGTGATGAAGATTGATAAAGATGATAAAGATTGAAGTGCAGCATTGGATTGAGAGCAATGGAGGCTCCGTCTGCTGGTTATGCATGCATTCAAGGCATCTCGAGTTACGTAAAAACACGGTATGACCATTTTTATGAAGAAAATGAAGTATTTTTGATAGTTTATGATGATAATTATATTCTTATTGGATGAAAATTTGTTTGTGTGCGGTTTTATCATGAGTAATTGTTGTTTATCAAAAAATCTTGGTTTTGCAATGATTTTCATGCTTTATTTGATTCTCGTGAACCTGAAATGCGGTTTTTAAGTGGCAAAATGGTAGTTTTTCCGTGGGAGAAAAGTGTTCCCATGGGGAAAAAATGGAAGATAAATTGAATGTTAGTATGTTGAAGTGATTGGAATAAGAAAAACCAAAAAATAGCATATTTTATTGCCAAATAAATCAAGAAAATGGAAAAAATAAGGGAAAAAATAGAAATACGTCTTGGGAAAATAAGGAAAAATACAATGATTGTTTGTGGATGTGTGGTAGTGGTAAAGCATGAGGTTTGGCTTCATTTTGCCCTATCTCCTTGTCAAATTTTGTGATTTATTGCCTTTTATACATCAAAACATGACAAAATGAACCTCTACACCTATGCAACGAAAGTAATACCTAAACGTAGGGGGTCGGGATGTTTGAATGGTGTGATTTGCGTGCTGATTATTGCTGATTTTCTGATGCACTTCATGTCATAGAGTTCATGGTATGCTAATTAAGAGGATAGTAGCACGAGTGATCTCGGTGCTATCCTTTCATCACCGCAACGGGTTAGTGAATGCATTATAAAGCTTGGTTGTGCACCATGTGTTGCTGATTTTAAAATGATGTTTGAGCACTTTAGAATCATTCATTTTTCATGTGCATGATTGATCATGGTATCAGAATAGAAAAACTTGGATGCATAGCACCTGTTTTCAATGACAATGACCCATCCTTGAGTGTGGAAAGGCATCCTAAGCTGTAGGATAGACGTTCGTCTCTTGGGGAATTATTTAGTAAGGAAACACGGTATATCTCCTGGAGACGTTTGAAATGAAAGAGTGGAGTTTGTTCGTTTGTTCTATATGTTGAGCAGTGCATCAAGGGGCTAATCCGTGCGATGTAGGAGAGCTGTAGTGGGGCCACGGTGTTTCTACTGAGAGGTTGCCTCCCATGTATGTGATTATCGTGGCATTTATTGCCAATGTGTATGGGTTCTCCCTCTGTAGAGTTTATAGAAAGGGAAACGGTGGACTACAAAACTATAAAACTATAAATGCATAGATTAGGCTTTAGGATAGTATGTCCTTTAGCAGGAGATAGACGCTCCTGGCCCGCGAGGCTGTGAGGGTGTGTTTTTATGTTATGAATATGAGGTACGGCTAGTGCCATAGCCAGTGCCAGCCCATTTCAGGTCCAATAAGCTTGCAATAAAGTCTTGGGGACCCATCGCAGCTTCACTATTCGTCGATGCCTATAGTTTCCTCTTTGCCTCCTAGGTTTTGAGGGTGAATTCCTAGCCTTGGGAGGTCATATTTGGTTGCTTCTTGGTGGTGGTACTTGATGTTTAGGTATCCACTTGAACTTGGGTTCATAGACTTTGGCTTTCGTCTCCACAATTTGCTAACATTGAGGCTTGGTGAGTTGTGTCAAGTCATGAGCCCCCTCCTTAGATTTGGTGGTGGATTTCTCTATCGGTGGATTTTTGGGCTTTGATGGAGCCATGTTGTTCTTGTTGAAAGCTATCACAATGTGTACATTTTCGATGGCATGGTGAATGCACTCTGACTCATAGTCGATGTGGCAATGGGTGTGTTTTTTAAAGGCACATCCTAGTAGTGATTCCTTACTGGCACCTTTTGTATTCAGCAACACATGAATTTCTAGCCATGTGAGGCCATGTTTGGTTGCTTCTTGGTGGCAGTCCTTGATGTTTAGGTACCCATTTGAACTTGGGTTCATGGGCTTTGGCTTTTGTCTCAACGATGGTTCGCTGACATTGAGGATTGGTGGGTTGTGCCAAGTCATGAACCCCTCCTTAGACTTGGTGGTGGATTACTCTATAATTGGTGCATTTGTGGGATTTGATGGAGCTGCACTACCCTTGCTAAAAGCTGTTAGGATGCATACATTTCCGATGGCATGGTGAATACACTATGACTCGTAGTCAACGTTGCAATGGGCCTGTTTTTAAAAGGCACGTCCTAGCAGTCATTCCTTACTATTGCCTTTTGTATTTGGCAGCACATAAAAGATTATGGATATGCTCTTAGACTTGATAGAGGCTACAATTTTTCACTTTTCCAAAAGTGGGTATGATTGGCCCCCAAAAGGGTTGAATTTGGCACTCATGGGCTGTAGTTGTGGTTGGCTAATTTGAGCCCAATTGTATAGAAGGCCTATTCTACCATATAAATCAACCAAAAAATAATGAATTGAACTAAGAAAATAAAGAAAATAACATGAAATGCTTCAATCATGGTCATGCCATAGACATCTTCCATTATACCATAACACAACATAGCCATGGAAGGTGAAATCAAGATACAAGAAACAAAGCTTGGTACTCACCCCAAGATGGTGATGAATAAGAAACATCTAAGAAAAATAGTGTAAGTGCTTCCTACTTTATCACCTCTTGCCTTTTTATAGTCACCCTAGTACTATCATGTTTAAGGTATTTACATGATTTATTTTTGGTAAAGAATAATGAACTAATGTGGCTAATTTGCTTCATTACAAACCATCCCTTCCTAAAGATGGTTTTGTCCTCAAAACTGAAGATAATGGGGTGATAGATGAGTCATTAATGAAGCAAATCATGTTGATAAAGATCTAGAAGAATGTGGAAGCACTTTCCATGAATTGATCTCATAATGAACCTAAAACAGTGAAATGACTTTTTGTTTTCCAAACCCGGCTGAATTCGTAAAACTGCCATAACTTTTGATTGGAGTGTCCAAATTGTGTGTTTGAGGTATATAAATGAAGTACATAACCTACATCATTAGTGCATACCATTAAAATGACTTCTTGATGTCACTAAGGCAATTTAATTCATGACAATATTTTTATATAGCAAACTACTCCTATAAAGACTATCATAATTCTTCCTATAATAGCCATAGAAAAGCATCAAAGTATGAAGAGGGTTGCCAAATGGACTCTTCCATAGGTAGGCCCTTCCATTTAATCAAAATTTTAGTAAGTGTTCGGTTCCTAATAACCTTCTCGTGCTTCCCAATTATTTTCTTAGGATCATAAACAATAAGTCCTTCATCAAGTGGTGGAAGCTCTTCAATAACTTGTGTATCTGATCCAACATATATCTTCAATTGTGATACATGGAAAATATTATGTATGTGCATAGTAGAAGGTAATTTGAGCTTATATGCAAGTTCTCCAATCTTTTCCAACATCAAGTATGGGCCATAAAATCTATGAGCTAGCTTGTTGTGCCCTCCTTTAAGGGTAGCATAATGAGACATTGGAACTTTCAAAAAGACCCAATCTCCAACATCAAATTCTATGTGCCTCCTCCTATCATCAGCATAGGATTTCATGACATATTGTGCCTTCCTTATATTCTCTTTACATTGCTTCATAAGCATTTCCATTCTATCTAACTCATCCTTTTCTTGTGGATTAACCTCTTCATGAAACATGGCTAAAGGAATTTGAACCTTGTATCCATAGAGTGCCTCAAATGGAGCCATCCCAATACTCATATGATATGTATTGTTGTAACAAAATTCAACAAGATGCAACCAATTATCCCAAGAGGATTGAGTGTCATGACAGAAATGTCTCAAGTAGACTTCCACCCAACGGTTAACCCTCTCAGTTTGGCCATTGATTTGAGGGTGGTAAGTGGTACTTGGAGTGAGAGTAGTACCCATGGAATTAAACTAACTCTTCCAAAAATTTCCTATGAATCTAGTATCTCTATCTAACACAATCCTCAAAGGCATTTCGTGTAATTTGAATACATCTTCCATGAATTGATCGGCTCGCTGAAAATTGCATCTTTGTAGGAAGAAAATGGGCTGAAAAAAGATACTATTCCAACCATGCCTTGTGGTAGGGAGGCTCTAATGAAATCCATAGAGATATTGGTCCACTTTCCTTGTGTAATTGGCAAGGGCTGAAGGAGATCGTCTAGTAATAGAGAAGAATCTTTATTTTGTTGGCATTCTAAACAATGGGAAACATACTCCTTCACATCTCACTATAATCCCTTCCAATAGAAACTTTTACGTACTTGTCAAGGGTCTTGAAGAGGCCAAGATGACCAGCCAAGGAAAAAGAATGCATTTCTTAAAGGACTTTCAGCTTAAAATTACTTTGAGGGATCAAGTAGACCTTCCCTTTATACCATAAGAGACCATTATGCCATTTGAAATTTGGGTGGTCTTCATTTTTCCCTCGTAATTTTTGCATAATTGTGGAAGCATGCTCCTCCATCAAGTATTCTTCTTGTATGCCATTTATCCAATCCTTATATATTGTAGAGATGGTAGATACATTACAAGCCCACATTCTAGAAAGTGCATTCGTCACTATATTATCTTTTCCAGCCATATATCCAATCTCAAAATCATAAGATTGAAGGGTTTCCAACCATGTTCTGTAAAAATTACACGATGCAGCGAACAGAATCTGAGAAAGAGATAGAGATGGAGAGTACACAATAGATAAGAGGGGAATTAGAAATTTTCTTTAGCTCCAAACAACTGATACAGAGATGGCTCTGTCCACCTGTGCACTTCCATGGTGAAGCTTAAATGGCAATCTAGACAGAAGATAGGTGAAGAGCTTAAGGCTAGCTGGAACAACTCTGATTGGGTGAAAGATAGATGATCAATGGCTATGAAGGGGTTTAGCTTTTATAGCATGTGAAGGCAGTTATGTTGGCGTGACCGACCTTGGCATATGAGCCTCCACTAGTCGGCCAAGGAATATTCCCTTTTTACTACTCAGTCCAACCCAAAGATTAGACCCACAATGATCACCTTTTTACCATCCGGTCACATAGACATCATCTGATATACAAGTCAAGACTCAACCAATGTCCGGGCTCACATTTGGCTTCTCCTCATAATGGGGGCCTTACAACTTTGAGCACCATGGATTATTGGTCGCACCTTATGAGGGTGGGGCATTGAGCATATCTAACATCTTCTTTGATTAGGAGACAAGTTGGGTTGAGAAAGAAAGTACTTCAATAACCTATGATCACTTTTCACCTTAAAGTGGCTCCCATAAAGATAATGATGCCACTTTTTCATCGCATGTAATATAGCCAACATCTCTTGCTCATATACATGCATTTGCCTCTCTTTTTCATCAATGTTTTTGCTCTCATAGGCTATGAGACCATGTTCTTGGGCTAAAATAGCTCCCAATCCTCTTCCACTAGCATCCGCATAGATGGTGAAGACCTCAAAGAAGTCAGGGTAGCATACCAATATAGGTGCTAAAATGAGGAGTTTCTTAAGCTTATTGAAACTTGTGTTGAAACTTGTGTTGGCTATCGGTCAATGGGGCAGCCACATGTGCATAACTCTTTATGAACCTTTGATAGAAAGAAGAAAAGCCAAGAAAACCCCTCAATGATGTGGTATTTGTTAGTGTGTAGGCCAATCCTTAACACATTGGACCTTCTTCAGATCAACCTTGATACCATTTTCTCCAACAATATGCCCCAAATACTCTACTTCTTTGGTCATAAATGTGCATTTAGATTCTTTTGCAAACAGTTTATGCTTCCTCAAGATATCAAACACCTCTTTAACATGCTGTAAATGCTCTTCTTTGCTTTTACTATATATCAATATATCATCAAAGAAGACAAAAATTGTCTTAAACAAGAGTGGCTGAAGTATTTTATTCATCAATGCTTGAAATGTGGCTGGAGCATTTGAAAGAACAAAGGGCATAACCATAAAATGATATAGTCCCCTTTTAGTCCTAAAAGCTATTGTTTTATATTCATCTCCCTCCATACGTATTTGATGGTATCTCGATTGCAAATAGATTTTTGAAAAGACCTTGGCATCTTTCAACTCATCCAAGAGATCATCGATTCTTGGTATTGGATACCTATTGTTGATTGTGGCCTTATTCAGTTCATGATAATCTATGCACATATGGAATGATCCATCCTTCTTCTTTACCAAAAGAATGGGAAAAGCAAATGGAGATTGACTTGGTTGTATGAGACCTATCTCAAGTAATTCTTTTACTTGGCTCTCGACTTCTTCTCTCTCCACCTTTGAGGGATGATATGGAGGATTTTTTATAGGCTTGGTTGTATGAGACCCATCTCAAGTAATTCTTTTACTTGGTGCTTGACTTCTTCTCTCTCCACCTTTGAGAGATGATATAGAGGATTATTGATAGGCTTGGTATTTGGAAGCAAGTCAATGGGATGATCCACTTCACGTTTGGGAGGAAGAAAAGAGGGAGGCTAAAATAGATCATCATAATCTTTTGAAAATTTGCAAAGGCAAGGATCCATGTCCTTGGGAAGTCTAGAGGGTTGATTTGAAGAGGATTGATCCTCATCAATCTTACACAAGAGAAGAGTGAACATATATGCCTTTAGCATTGATTTCTTTCTTAATCTCTTGGGACTAATTACCTCTAACTTCTGCTTCTCAATCCCTTGAAGAATAACTTGCTGTCCATGCCATTGGAATTCCATTTGCACCCTTTCCAAATCCATGGTAAATCTGCCAATACTCTTCAGCCAATTACAGCCAAGTATCACATCTATGGGGCCCATTTCCAAAGCAATAAGACTCACCAAAGTGGTACACGATGAAGATAAAGTGATAGGGACATTAGAGAAAATCTGGTTATTGCACTCATAAGCTCCATTTGCCACTTGAGTCTATAGAGAGGATGGCATTTCTTGAATGCCCATCAAGAGACTTAATGTTTATGAAGCTATGAATACTCCCGATGTCAATAAGAATATGAGCCATTCTTCCATTGATGTAGCCTCTAAGGCGTGGGTATTATCCCCTTTAAAACAGTTCTATGCATAATGGGAAATTGAACATAACCTCAAAGAATCCAAATCAGTCTAAGGAAAACTAGATCAATCCTATAATATCCACCCAGGTCAAATGGAAAACCATCCATGGGATCATAAAACTCCTCATGGTTGTCCTCTTCATGGTCATGCATCTCTTCAAGAGTTGATGGGATTTCAAGCTGAAATACATTGCCGTCATTTGCTTCAACATCCGAATCTTCCTCAAAGATCATGCTTACTTTGTCATTCTTGGCTTTGCATTTTTCTTTATGATCGTGAAACCATTTTTCTCCACATTTTTAGAATAGTCCTTTTGCGTACATTCCCTCAACTTGTCATTGGAAACATGTTTGCCTTGCACCAAAGGAGCTGAAAAATTTCCACTAATTTCAATCCTTTTTCCATTTGATCTATTTTTAGCATGAAATTTGAAATTAATGCCCTGTTTTGACCCATAAACTATAGGAAATGAAAGAATCTTGTTGTAGGTATTTGATTGCTTTCCTCCATACTATAAATCAGTCTTTGTCTACCCAAAATTAGTAGCTATCCTAGTGATTTGGTTTGGCTGATAATGATGGCTTGTTCTTGGCAAAAAATTCTTATACTTTTGACCATATCTTTCAGCCAATTGTATAGTTGCTTGTAAAGGAAGAAGGTTTCATGGCTCTAACTTTTAAAGATAGAGAAGATTCAACCCCAAATATGTATTTATTTAGTTTGGCATTGTTGAATACTCCATCTAGATATATAGAGAGGTTAAGAAATTGGTTAGAATAGTGTCTAATCGATAATCCCCTTTGTTCAAGAGCATACCACTTCTTTTCTAGCCTCTCTTTTTTGATAGGAGATACAAATACATTGATCGTTGCTCTCTGTAATGCTTTCCATGTCATCAAATCATGACTAATCCTTGACATATACCTCCACCAAGTATGTGCATATCCCTCCAAGTGTAGGGGTACAAACTTGAACTTTGCATTTTTTGGTCTGAAGAGAAATACATATCAAGTTTGTCAAACCATTCTTCTAATTTAGTTGGAGGCTGAATATTTATTGTGGCATTTGGTTGTGGTTGCTACCCACTAACTTGATGAGGCCAAAACTGATTAGAATGAGGACTTTTCTTAGAAGACTAATTGGTAAGCATGATTATTGTTGACATGCTGCTGGTGCCCATAAAAATTTAGGGTTGAATTGACATGACCATGTCCATTATAATGGTACTATCCATGAGAATTATTGCCCCCACTTGCTTGACCATGATATGATTTTTGTTCTTCAAAATTCTCTTCATGGATAGGTTTTGGGATGGTTGATGGTTGAACATAGAAAGACTTGTAGAAAGGATCACACTCATGTGTGTCTTCATCATGCTTAGAGTTAAGATGGATACTCTCTTGTGCGTCTTGACCACGAGAGCTTGTGCAAACCTTTCGCTAATAATGAGGTTGAAATTGAGATGGTTGAGGTTCCCCAATCTCATAACACAACCTTTGGCATTGTGATCCTTGCCTACTCCTCAACAATGGGAGGGATTGGAACTATTGTAGGTAATATTCTCTTGCTTAAGAGGGCCACAAGTTTGTTAATGCCTGAATTCATTGCTCTTATATCATTGGATAGTTTGCTGAAATTTATTAGAATTTGTAGATACACGAGTTGTGTCAGCCCCATTCACTTGATTGTTGATTGTGCATCATGAGTTGAACTCATTTTCGCCTCCTCATTATCATAGCTCACATGGTAAATAGCTTCTTGAGAGGCTTCATGCTCTCCTTCCTGCTGGTAATCCTTTAGTACTTCATTGATAGTATCCATAATGGGATCCTTCTTCTTGTATTTGGCCATAGTTGATGATCTGTCTCCTGAATATATAACTTCAATGAAACTCACATATATTGAGTTTCAGTGATCCAAATGATGAACTTCTTGGCTCTATTCAAAACTAAGAATGTCTCCTTTCCAATGAGCTATCAAATGTTGAAATGATCTTAATACAATAATTTCCATAAGCAATTTTCAATCGTGGCTATCTGCGATTCTTTTGCATCCTACAAGGACTGAATAATCTCTTCAAATACCCAAAACAAGTTGACTAATCCCACTGTGACTATAAGAAAGTAATCCAACAATGAATCCTTGTTTGCATTTGCTGCCAGATTCTTCAATGCTAAATTGAAGTACTTCAATGCATCAATAAGCATACATGCTGCTCTGCATATCTCTATCCATGTTTGCCAAGTGTTTCATGCTTCATACATTTTTCAATACATCATGGAGTCATTTTCCAAGTACATCATGTTGTAGGCCCATGTACATCACTCTTTATGTCGATACTTGCACCTAAATTGAAAAATGCATGGGACTCGTGACTTGAGGGGTTTGCAAATTTCCCTCTCAAGCCAATTTGTGATTCTCTTCAGGGTCCTCGTCAGTAGGGGAGGGTCACCTCACTATTGTCATATCAACTCACTTGGCATCCACTTTTCCTCGTGGGAAATGACATGGCAGATCAATACTAGGCTAATAAAATAGCATGAAATGCATGGCTTGAAAGGAAATAGGTATTCATTTCATGATATGCATGAATTTGAGTGAAATGGATTGAAAATTGAATGGGAGACGTGGGAAATACCTTTAGCAATGACTCCACGGACCTTTGAAAAAAAAAGCTCACCATTGGGCACAAATTTTCACATGACATTTGAGACAAAAATCAAACAAGGAAATGTCAAGGTTAGGGAAAGGATATATGAGAAATTTGGAGACTAAAATTTAGTTATGGCAATGAAATCAGAATGATTTGCTAATCATTACCATATATGAAAGCTCTAAGGAAAATTCATGCAATACATTCAAGAATATGGATAAACTTCTTATCAATTTAACCTCTCTTTCATCAATTGGGTAAGCTCATCAATAGGATATTCAAGAGATATTAAAATATGTTTGAAAATACCTCTTGTACTTCGCTTGGAGAATATTCTTGATGAAGAATCCCTTTGACAAAATGGCTTCAACTTAGCCTCAAATTGACCAAGCTTCTTCATTAAAAGCTTGCTCCATGTTGAATTTTCAACCATGTACCATGCTCTTCTCCTTCAAGCTCCATAGGTACTCCATTGAACCAAGTTTTGTTGATTGTAGCCAAAATCCCCAATGTAAAGAGGGTCTATGTTGTCCATAGATGGCTAGGTTGAAGATTTATCTTAAGACTTCTTTCTCAGATCACAAAGAGATGCTTGCAAATGAGAACCTCATTGATCCCACTATCCATCCAGTTCAAGAATCTATCTAGCTATGAATGAAGCAATTCAAAAGAAATTGAACAGAAACTAGGAGTCTTTTATGGCAAGCGGCTTGCCCAAGAGGTGAATGGTGATGCTCTTGGTGAGGAGTTCAAAGGGCATGTATTCAAGATCATTGGGGACTGTGACAAGTAGGAATTTCCTATGAAGTAAGGAGACTTGATGAAGGGTTGTGCAAGTTTATCAATGCAGAGAGATACTTCTTGCTTTAGAGGATTCAGAAGATATAAGGGTGAGCGGAGATGCAAGTTGGTTAGAAAATGCATCCTCAGTCCAGATTTCTCTATACACTTGCAAAGGAAGAGGAGAAGGATTGCTAAGAAGAAGGAACGAGTAGCTAAAGCCAAGCATGAATCAACTAGAGGGTGGCCGCCTGAATATGACGTTGTATAGGAAGATCTTGTGATCTATCTAGTTATTCAACCTCTTCATTGTATTTTGCCATTGCATCCGATAGTGAAATGGTTTGTTTTCTCCTGAGGATCAATTTTTTTTTGTAGATTGAGGAAAAAGTAGCGACTCGGAGCAAAGAGGAAGATATGTGCCTGTAGAAAACTAAACAACCAACATGAACTCATCAATGCCAATCTCCCTTGCATGCAGTTTTGGGATGAAAGCTGCCAGAAATTACTAGCATCTTGATGATCAGGTGCCTCTTGATCTGATGATAGTGAATGGTCTTTGACGTCCCATCCAACAAAGAAGAAAAGAGATTATGATATTAATCCTTGATAACCTTTGTGTCTGAGATGCCTAAAATGTAAAGAAGGCCTATGGAAGATATGAAGTCCCAATTGGAACAACATGAAGATATGCAGGACTCCAAGGTTGCATTCTGCCTATCCTTCATCAATGTTTGAAGTACCTCCCTATGAACACCAGTTCTTGTGCCAGACTGATGCCTTTGAAATCTCTAAAACAAGCAACACAATTGAAGTAAAACCACCATAAATGGTGTTTGTAGGTAAGATTTGTTGATGACGAAGCTTGTTATGGAATGTCTTTATAGGATAGAAGCCATAGAATCAAGGTAGGAGTAGAATTTTTCCATGGAATCCATGAAAGAAAGCTTGAAGAAAGAGAAGAAACCATGTTTTTCAAAAAATTAACTCAATTTTGGTCTCCATTAAAGATTGTAGCCTTCATTTTTTCCATCTTACCCTAAATTTTGGTTTAAAATTTGGTCACGACCTGCCAAAATAGCTGGAGCCTACCATTATCCAGCGGTTCATGCCAAGAACCTCAATCTTAGTCACAATTTGTGATAGATCTCCATGTCTGATCATGGTTATGGAAGAACTAGCTCCTATGACTAAATTTAAACTGCGGTTTTCACTCTCTGCTACAACTAAATCTAATGCATGAAAATGACTTCTGACAGGATCTAAACTAATGCTCTGATACTAATGTAATGAATGTCTATTCTACCATGAAAATCAACAAAAAACTAGTGAACTAAAATAAGAAAATAACATGAAATACTTCAATCATGGCCATGCCATAGACATCTTCCATTATACCATAGCACAACATAGCCATGGAAGCTAAAATCAAGATACAAGAAAGAAAGCTTGGTACTCACCCCAAGATGGTGATGAATAGGAAATCTCTAAGAAAAATAATGTAAGTGTTAAAAAGCTTCCTACTTTAGCACCTCTTGCCTTTTTATAGTCACCCTAGTACTATCATGTCTAAGGTATTTACATGGTTTATTTTTGGTAAAGAATAATGAACTAATGTCGCTAATTTACTTCATTACACTAATGATCATGAGTTAAGATATTAACATTAGCTCCTTCATCCATCAATGCATGGAAGGTATGTGTCCATTGGGTGGTGACTGTTATATGGTAGTAAGAAGGATCCACTACTTCTTCATCCTCATCTTCAATTTTCATAATCATGGAAACTTGGACTTTCATAGGGGGCTCTAGTATGGGAGGCTCGTATAATGGATCTATGGGAGGGTAGTGCTTCTTTATGCATCTACCATTGAAGAAGCCTATGCCCTCTCCATTGAGGGTCTTGAGCTCCAAATTGTTGGTTCAAGTGATGATGCAAACTCGAAAGGGCCCTAATCCCCTAAAATTAATTTTTTGCTTGTGGCCTTTCACTGAGTATAATAGCACGAGGTTTCTCGGATCGAAGTATCACTGCTTGACATGCTTCTCAAACTAGCTCTTACATCATACATTTTCACAAATAAGTGCATGGGTTACTAGAATGTAACGTGTCCACTTGTAATCTTCAGGACACATCTTAGCAGTCCATCGAAAAGGATGTCTAGAAAGCTCCACCCGGTACTCCCATGGAATGTCACAATCTAGGTCTTTCCGCGTCTGCCACATAGCGGAAGTATTCTGGCCATTTCCACTTAGGACCTACTTGAATTAGGGTTTTTCCCTAATGGTCATTTCCTAAACGGCAACTAGCGTCGAACCCCAAGAAAACTAATTTTATTACACAGAAACACCAGGTCCAAAGCAGATTCACGTTGCA
Organism: Lygodium microphyllum; assembly: GCF_053477565.2. Lineage (NCBI taxonomy): Eukaryota > Viridiplantae > Streptophyta > Polypodiopsida > Schizaeales > Lygodiaceae > Lygodium > Lygodium microphyllum. The sequence goes on along the minus strand of NC_141149.1, from coordinate 39,021,098 downwards.
CTTGGTTCAAGGAGAATGGGAAACGAGAGGGATGCAAGGCTTGACCTCTCTGCCATAAGGTATACTCCCATTCTATTCCCCTAAAACAACGTAAATCGCGATTATTATAGCTTAGATTCTAGGTCAGCGCCCTTGGTGTCCATGTCCTTTGAACGATCTTCTTGCTATCCATCACGATTGAGAAAAGTTCTCGCCCAACTGGGACCACCCATCCGTAGGACAGACCTATGGCCACATCCTCCGCACTTTCCTCAGGTTGTTTTAGTTATTTAATTACCTAACACATTTAATTGGACATGTATCAATCAGCTTCCTTAATTAGCCCATTAGGTAGTGCTCTTAAAAACTGTAACAAGCACAGTCATTTCCATTGGTCCTTATTTTTGGCCAACTGCTAAGGAGTGAATCCTTCTTTCCGAATGCATCCAGCACTTGATCCAAGATCAATTGTGACTTGGCAAGATCCCCAAGGTTTGTCTATTAACCCTTATCCCTAGGTTAGGGCCGTACCCTATTAACCCAACTTTAACCAATAACTTAAGTTCTATTAGCAATAAATATGTTATTCCAAATTACTGATTGGTCCTTTGCTTCCAAGCAAATATCTAATCCCCATATCTTGGTTACTTTACCTAAGAAAAGGTACTATATCAGGACAATTATTCATCCTCTTGTAAGATAAACTTGCGTAAGAATCTGCCAATCTTATTCGGAGGAATTGGCCATTCCCTTGTGATCAAATCTCAAGATCATGCAACTCTGCAATTTGTTGCACAAGTGTCGTATCAAACTATGGGACTATTTACCCAGCGAGTGGAGTCTTATAATCACGAAATCATGATTAGATATAACAATCCATTCCTGATTGCATTAGGCCGACATTTTTGATCCTAGGGTTCCAAGTTCAAATTGAGTTTCATCTTTTTCAGCGAGATATCCTTAGGGTAGAAGCCCTAGATCGTCTCTCGCAAGTACATCCTATTGTCCCTACATTCCGTGAATGTGGCCAAGTCTTTAGGTTTAAGAGTTTCAGCTTTAGCAATAAGAGCAATTAGGTAATGTCCTCAACGTGCTAACCCTAGTTAGCTCTTTGGGATATGTTGCATTGAATTAACCCTTTCTAAATGAGTCCCTCACAGTTTTTAGATGTTTAGGTTTAAACCAATTTAACTCGTCTATTCTTGAAGATAATTATGCTACCATTTCTGTAACCACACAATTCATGGTCTATGTGTAAGTTGATTTATAAACCCTAACTTTTCGGGTTAAGATCAAAGCATAGGTTAAGTTATAGCATAATTCCAATTGATCATCCTATAACATGCAAACAAGATTCACGCTACTAAGCTTTAGGATTTTATGTTTAAACATGCACCCTTTTTCTACTTTCTTTTCCGAATGAATTTGTCGTATGCTGAACTGACACACCCTTTTGTTGATTTAAGTTTTTAGGGCACTTGCCTAGAGTTAAATCTTCTTCATGCAGCCCTAGCAATTTCCTACAGTTGCTAGTAACTTTCTTTAAGAATCATTTTGAAAAAGATGTTCAATAATGCGATATGCGTTTTATTCCTTCCATGCTTAATCGAAGTGTACTATCATCATTCCGTTTTGTAAAAATGGACATTAATTAGTCTAATTTCATTACTTTGCAATGCATAAAAACGACTTGCTAGAAATGCATAGAAATCTTATACTCACTTTATTTTTTTCGTTTTATTGAAAAATACTAATGACCAAATCCCTCAATTGTGATCTATTAGCCAAAGTATCTTCAATTTAAAAAAAACATGCATCCTTATTCCTCAAATGATCCATGCATAATTGATTTATTACGACGTAAATCAAAATTAGGAAGAAAAACTTGGACTTGTGGTGAAATGTCCACATGGATGTTAGTAGACGATCCTCCTGCCGTTGCGCCTTGTGCTTTCTTAAGGGGCCATCACAAATTTGGTGTTTCCGCCTTGGACGTAGATTTATGATGTTGGCGGTCTCCTTCGCACGCGAAAATCCCTTTGTGATTCCACTATCCTTCAGAATCGAACCTTAGAAATGGAACTTATGAATTTTCCCTTCCTTTCATAGAAGCTTCGGGGGTGCAAATTGTCTACACGGAAAGGGGGAAAAGAAAAAAGCTTTGTGGTATGCAAAATGGGAAAAAGGTAGCTTAGAAATTCGGGTTATAAAGACCCCTTTGGAAAGGGTTTATAAAATTCCCTAGGAAGGCCTTTTAAGATAACGTGTGAGGGGGGAAATCCACGAGAAGGGATTTGAGGACTTGTGTGGAAACCTCACTGGAAGGGGGTTAGGTGGAGTTTGCAAGGGGATGGATGGAAAAATCCGGGGGGCAGGGGGGTATAAGAACCACAATAGGGGGCTTTGGATTCCGGGGGGTTTATCAAACCCACATGAACAAGGCTAGGAGAAAGCCCACAATAAAGAATTTTTGGGCTTGCAATATGAAAGGGGGCTTAGGGAGCCCCCCTTGGAAGGTTCAAGAAGCTTCTAGAAAGCTTTTTCCAACGTGGAGAGTCCACGTGGAGGAGAGAAAAAGTCAATTATGGGCGGCAGCTGGCAGCCAGGGCCGAGATGGTGGCTTTGGCGGTGCTATTGCAGCAGCTGGCGGCTCTCCTCTTCCCTTGCCTGGTAGCGTGACGGGTCCCTCGACCAGTTCTCCCTCCTAACGGCAACATGGCGGCTTCAAGCTCCACTCAATGCGGCATCACAACCTTCCCTTTTCTTCACTCCCCCCACAAAGCTTTTATAGGTGAGGGGAGGGAATCCTCCCTTCCCCATGCGGCTCAATGCATGGGGTTCACCCCCCTGTGGCATCCAACAAGGATGCTTAGTCATCTCGCCTTCCCTCACTCTCCCCCAGCACGACAGTCGACTAGGGGAAGGAGGGAATAATTAAAGGGAAAATTTCCATAATTTCAAATTATTATCCTCATGACCTCGTGCTAAGAGGAGGTTCTTGTGAAGAACGCGGGAGGAATCAGAAATATTACATTCTCTCCCCCTTGGAGGATTCGAGATGTCCTCATCTCGAGATAAACCGGGGATATTGATGGTTGAGAGTGCTTTCATCTATCCAAGTGGCATTCTCCTCAGGATAATCTTTCCACTGAATGAGGCATTCTCTCAAGGTTCTGGATCTTAGTTGTCTCTCCCTAACATCTAAGATCCTATCAGGCCTTAGTTCAAGGACTCCTTGACTAGGCATTACAACTTGTTGGTCATCAAGTACATGGTTAGGACTAGGTACATACTTCTTCAATAGGTTGATATGGAATACATTATGAACCTTTAGGTTCTCAGGGAGTTGCGGTCTATAAGCATTAGGTCCTAGGCGCTTGAGGATCTTATATGGTCCACAATACCTTGGACTTAGCTTCTTGCAATCTCCTAAGGATAGAGAACTCTTCTTTGGGCATACATGAATGAAGACCATGTCTCCTTCCTCGAAGATTCTATCTTAATGCTTCAAATCCATGTATGCCTTCTGTCTATCCTTGGCGGCTTGGATGTCCTGTCTTATTGAATTTATTTGGTCATCCATCTCTTCCAACATCTGCCTTGAAGCTTCAACCCTCAAGGTTGGATCTGAGAAGTTTAGGGAAGTTCTACAGTCATGACCATATAATGCTTGAAAAGGGGTCATCTGAATGCTTTGTTGGTAAGAAGCATTGTAGGCAAATTCAACCAAAGGCAAGTATTGAATCCACCTTTTTGGCTCATGACAGCAGTATGCCCTAAGCATATCCTTGATAACTTGATTGAATCACTCCGTTTGACCATCATTTTGGGGATGGTAAGCTATGCTACAATAGAGTTGAGTCCCAATAGCTTCAAAGATAGCTCTCCAGAAGTGTGATGTGAAGAGAGAATCACGATCACTAATGATTCTTCTGGGTAACCCATGTAGCTTGAATATCTCCTTGATAAACAACCTTGCAATGTCTGAAGCTTTATAGTTTGTCTTTACTGGAATAAGGTGTGCAACCTTAGTAAGCATGTCAACTACAACCATGATGGAGTTATATCCTCCCTGAATTTGGGGTAGGCCAACCACAAAGTCTATACTAATGAATTTCCATTTCATTTGGGGAATTTCGAGTGGTTGTAACTTCCCTGGAATTTTGACATGTTTGGCTTTGATATGTTGATAAGACAAACACTTAATGACATATTTGAAAACATCACCTTTAAGCCTCTCCAATAGTAGCTCTTTCTAACTGCATTGAGAGTATTGGCATAGCCAAGATGTCATGAGAAAGGGGAATCATGAGCTTCCCACAATATCTTCTGCTTAAGTGACTGGCTTGCCGGTATACATAGCCTCGTTCTATACTAGACGAGTCCACTATTGATAGTGAATTATGATACTTAGCCTGTAGCTTTTGCTCCTGGTCCTTGATAGGGATCTCCCTCAGCATCTTATGATAGGCTGGATCATGGCATGCTTCTTCTCTAGCCAGCTCAAGTATTGGATTGTTTGGCATGGATACCTTTGTGGCTAGAGATCTAGCTATTGATGGATTTTGCAAGATTAGTGAGTTAAGGAATGCCTTGCGACTGAGTGCATCAGCAACTACATTCTCCTTTCCTAGTCGGTACTTGATTTCGAAGTCATACTCCTCGAGCACTTCAATCCACTGACATTGCCTCATGTTGAGCTTGTTCTGGGTAAAGATCCACTTGAGATTTTTATGATCAGTTACTAGAGTAAACTTGTTACCCAATAGGTAGTGTCTCCAAAGCTTTAGAGCATGGATGACAGCTAACAATTCTAGATCATGGGTAGCATAATTCTTCTCATGACTCTTCAGTTTCCTTGAAGAGTATGCTACAAGATAACCTTCCTGCATGAGCACACATCCTAAGGCAAGTGTGCTAGCATCAGTTACTACCTCAAACTCCTTACTAAGGTCTGGAAGTTTTAGGATAGGTGCAAATACCAAACTTTGCTTCAATTTATCAAAGCTGATTTGTTCGGGAGTTGACCATGCAATGGATGTTTGCTTCTTTAGTAAGTCCGTCAGAGGTGCTGCAATCAAAGCATAGTTTTTTATGAAGACCGTATACCATCCTGTCAATCCAAGAAAACTGCATATTTCTTTGACAGTTGTTGGTATTGGCCATTCTAGCATATCTCTGACCTTGGCTGGGTCCACTAAGATTCCTTCCATTGATACGATGAATCCCAAATATTCAATCTGACGTTTGAAGAATGCACACTTCTTCATCTTAGCATATAGCTTATGTGACCTCATTGTCTCAAGGACAATCCGAAGTTGGGTCTCATGATCTTCCTCCTGTTTGGAATAGACTAAAGTTTCATTGAAGAAGACGGGTATGAAGTCATCAAGATATGGCCTAAACATATCCTGTATTAACCTATTGAAGGTGGCAGGCGCATTCGTAAGCCCGAATGACATAACTCGGAACTCAAAGTGTCCATATCTTGTGTTGAAGGTCGTCTTTGGGATATCTTCTTCCTTGATCCTTATCTGATAGTAACCAGATCCGAGGTCAATCGTGGAAAAGATCTTTGCACCCTGAAGGCGATCAAGAAGCTCATCTATTCTAGGAATAGGGTACTTGTTCTTGATAGTTGATTGATTCAACCCTCTGTAAATCAATACACAGTCGAAGTGTTCCGTCTTTCTTTTTCCGGAACAGTACTGGAGCTCCCCATGGTGAACTGCTAGGACGGATATAGCCTTGGTCTAACAGTTGCTTGAGTTGTTCCTTCAGCTCAATTGCTTCTGGGATGGACATTCTATAAGGTCTCTTTGCAATTGGTGCCACTCTTGGCACTAGCTTTGATCTCATGATCCACTTCTCTTTGAGGCGGGAGTTTTGTTAACTCTTCAGGAAATACATCCGCGTATTCCTTTAGCCAAGAAGGCCCTTCACTAGACTCTTGCTTCTGATCTAACTTATTGAGCTTAATCAAGTAGACATGTAGTCCTTTTCTGACTCCTTTTATGATCCGAGATGCTTTGGCCAATTGGATTTTTGGATTTCTAGCCTCACCTTGAGTTGTGACTAAATCCCCTTTAGAGTTTTGAAAGGAAACTTGGCCCTTTCCACAATGAATGTGGGTGTCATTAGGTTTAAGCCAATCCATTCTGAGTAGATACTCATGGATACCTAGGCTTATGACTCTGAATTTGACTGAAGTCGTCTTCCCACCCAGAAAGAATTCCACCTTAGCAGTTTTCCTGGTACAAGTAACCTCACAACCATTTGTCAATTCCACAAGCAAGATAGGTGCTTCTATTGTGGCTATTCCTAATCTTTTTGCACAAGCTGGTGAGGTAAAGGAATGCGTACTGCCACAATCAATCAAGGTCTTGAAACCTTTACCTTGATAGTCCGAAAGTGTCTGAATCACAGAGAACTGGCGATTCAGCCCTTTCTTGTGAAGATCGGCATGGACTGTCGCTCTTTCAAACTCTGCTTCCATGGTCGGATCTTCTTCTTCTTCGCACATTTCCCTGTTGGCAACACAGGCGGTTCTTCCTCTGCCTCGGGTAGCGGCTCCCTGACCACGTCCAGTTCCTTGGAAAGGTGCTTGGCGATGTCCTCCTCCAAGCTTGGGACATTGCCTCTTGAAATGACCGGGCTTGTTGCAGTGGAAACAATGGAGGCTTTTACCATTGCTTTGAGTAGGGACAAAGTTGTTGACATTATTAGTCCTTGCTTTCTTTCTTTGTCCCTGATTTTGACCTTGAACTCTCTTCATTTGAGGACTAAATGCTCCTTTTTTCGGGTCATTATAAGACCAAGTTTTGTTACCTCTTGGTCTAGCCTGCACCTCCTGAATTATAGGGGCAGCTCGAATGAGTGCATCCTGAAGATCTAATGGGTGCATAGATTCGAGATGGGTATTCACTGGTGGATTTAAACCAACACAAAATTTTGACACCTGGTGTGTCATGTCCATCTGTGGCACATACTTAAGAAGTGAGACGAATTTAGAGTAGTATGTATCAAGAGTGAGTCCCAGTTGCTTCAGCTCGTAGAACTCATTCATTTTCTGCGTGCGATATGCAGGTGGTAAGTATCTTCCCTGCACGGCTTTCTTCAATTTCTCCTAGGTAATAGATCCTTTCACGATCCCTTGATCTCTACATAATTGCTTCTACCAAAGCCTGGCTTCACCGGTGAGCTTTAGCTTGGTGAGCATAGCCTGGTTGGCGAGTGTAGTACCGGCTGCTTCAAAGTAATCCTCCATGGATTCAATCCAAATTTCAACATCTGCTTGGACGGACCTGCCTCTCCCGTCAAATTTGCGTGGCTTAATTTGCTTGAGAAGAATCTTCTTCTCCTGGATTACAGCAATACTTGATGTAGGAGGCGAACTGGGAATCTGTACATGTGGTTGTACCTAGATAAAGGTTTCTTAACGTTATTACTTGTTAATAATCACAATTTATATTTCATCTTCATTTCATCTCTCAACCAAGCAATCTAACCACTTAACTTCTTATCAATTCTCATGAACAAAACAGACATTGATAAAAAGAAGTCTTATTGCATTTATATGGGCATAGCCCTTTCAGAGTACAACATCTCTAGGTATGGCAAAGTGGCTGATACATTTAGTTTGGGGAGAATAGTGTTGTATTACATTTATCTACGGGAACTGGATAATAATATGGTTTCAGGTCATGGATCTTCAGGAATCGGTAAGTCATTGGAAGATCAGGGTATCCTTTCCTTTGGAATCCATTCTTCTCATAGTGCCCCAGCACCTTGATCCTGTCAGCCAGGATTACACGGGTCACTTCCTCATATACATATGAGTTCAGCCCAACCCTTTGACCTCGAATATGTAAAGTTGAGTTCATGTGAGCCTCCACAAAAATGAATAGCTTCACGACTTTTAGGTCTTCCAACCACTTGATCCTCTTGAGGTTGGTTTGAAGGTATGCAAACCAGTGGGCAGCTATATACTAGATTCCTAAGGCGCCCGTCCATCTACGTTCCATGTACAAAGGCGAAGGATTATAGATACGCTCTAGGATGTTCATCATCTCAACTCTTTGTCGATAATCCAGGGAATGCATCGTAGTCACAACCATGATGCGGAACACTTAGAACTTGTTCCATGTTTCGCAATTCTGCAAGACAGCATCGAAAGTAAGAAAATGTTTGGAACAACAACATTTTACTTCTTCTTATTAAGATTTCATAAAAACAAATCCTTTGTTGGTTCGCTCTGATACCAACTCTAGCGTGTCCACCTGTAATCTTCAGGACACGTCTTAACAGTCCATCAAAAAGGATGTCTAGAAAGCTTCGCCCGACGCACCCATGGAATGTCATAGAGTTTGCGATCTATGTCTTTCTGCGTCTGCCATGTAGCGGAAGTATTCTGGGCGTTCCCACTTAGGACCGACCTGAATCAGGGTTTTTTCCTAATGTCATTTCCTAAACGGCAACTAGCGTCGAACCCCAAGCGAACTACTTTACGCAGAAACGCCAGGTCCGAAGCGGATTCACGCTACACTTGGTTCAAGGAGAATGGGAAACGAGAGGGATGCAAGGCTCGACCTCTCTGCCATAAGGCATAGTCCCATTTTGTTCCCCTAAAACAGTGTAAATCGGGATTATTATAACTTAGATTCTAGGTCAGCGCCCTTGTTGTTCGTGTCCTTTGAATGATCTTCTTGCTGTCCATCATGATTGAGAAAATTTCCCGGTCAACCGGGACCACCCATCCATAGGACGGACCTATGGCCACATCCTCCGCACTTTCCTCAAGTTGTTTTAGTTATTTAATTACCTAACACATTTAGTTGGAAATGTATCAATCAGCTTCCTTAATTAGCCCGTTAGGCACTGGTTCCTTCACATAATCATAGCACTTGACATAGAAAAGCAATGTCAAACAAGTTCCTTTTCAACATGTTATCATATTTATCTTTGAAATACATAAAGTCTAGCTCGTAGGCTTATCCATAATCCGCCCGAGGCTATCCAGCAATCCACAAGGATTACTAATCCAAGATTCCGCCCGTAGACTAGTATGCTGGCCCCGAGATCCAATCCCGAGTCACGTTGGCCTCTTCTGCAGGGCCCGGAAGGCGAGGGATTTATGGCCAGAGCCCCCTCTGGCACCCAAGCATCCTCCTGCTCCAAGTAGCGCTCAACGGAGAAAACCTCTCGAGGCAGGTTCATTCCACCTTCCCAGCATGGTTAACAACCCCCTTGGTTAGGGTCAAGCACGCAGTCGGGGGTAACTGAAGCTGCCTCTCCCTTCAGGCCTTCAACCTAAAGCATTTAGATATCTTTTCATCCTTTAATTCTTTGAGCAAACAAAGCAAAACAGTGCTCTTAAAAACTATAACAAGCACAGTCATTTCCATTGGTCCTTATTTTTGGCCAACTGCTAAGGAGTGAATCCTTCTTTCCGAATGCATCCAGCACTCGATCCAAGATCAATTGTGACTTGGCAAGATCCCCAAGGTTTGTCTGTTAACCCTTATCCCTAGGTTAGGGCCGTACCCTATTAACCCAACTTTAACCAATAACTTAAGTTCTATTAGCAATAAATATGTTATTCCAATTTAGTGATTGGTCCTTTGCTTCCAAGCAAATATCTAATCCCCATATCTTGGTTACTTTACCTAAGAAAAGGTACTATATCAGGACAATTATTCATCCTCTTGCAAGATAAACTTGCGTAAGAATCTGCCAATCTCATTCAGAGGAATTGGCCATTCCCTTGTGATCAAATCACAAGATCATGCGACTCTGCAATTTGTTGCACAAGTGTCGTATCAAACTATGGGACTATTTACCCATCGAGTGGAGTCTTATAATCATGAAATCATGATTAGATATAACAATCCATTCCTGATTGCATTAGGCCGACATTTTCGATCCTAGGGTTCCAAGTTCAAATTGAGTTTCATCTTTTTCAGCGAGATATCCTTAGGGTAGAAGCCCTAGATCGTCTCTCGCAAGTACATCCTATTGTCCCTACATTCCATGAATGTGGCCAAGTCTTTAGGTTTAAGAGTTTCAGCTTTAGCAATAAGAGCGATTAGGTAATGTCCTCAATGTGCTAACCCTAGTTAGCTCTTTGGGATATGTTGCATTGAATTAACCCTTTCTAAACGAGTCCCTCGCGGTTTTTAGGTGTTTAGGTTTAAACCAATTTAACTCATCTATTCTTGAAGATAATTATGCTACCATTTCCGTTACCACATGATTCATGGTCTATGTATAAGTTGATTTACAAACCCTAACTTTTCGGGTTAAGATCAAAGCATAGGTTAAGCTATAGCATAATTCCAATTGATCATCCTATAACATGCAAACAAGATTCATGCTACTAAGCTTTAGGATTTTATGTTTAAACATGAACTCTTTTTCTACTTTCTTTTCCGAATGAATTTGTTGTATGCTGAACTTACACACCCTTTCATTTATTTAAGTTTTTAGGCCACTTGCCTAGAGTTAAATCTTCTTCATGCAGCCCTAGCAATTTCCTATAGTTGCTAGTAACTTTCTTTAAGAATCATTTTGAAAAAGATGTTCAATAATGCGATATGTGGTTTATTCCTTCCATGCTTAATCGAAGTGTACTATCATAATTCCGTTTTGTAAAAATGGACATTAATTAATCTAATTTCATTACTTTGCAATGCATAAAAACGACTTGCTAGAAATGCATAGAAATCTTATGCTCACTTTATTTTGTTCGTTTTATTGAAAAATACTAATGACCCAATCCCTCAATTGTGATCTATTAGCCAAACTATCTTCAATTGAAAAAAAACATGCATCCTTATTCCTCAAATGATCCATGCATAATTGATTTATTACGACGTAAATCAAAATTAGGAAGAAAAACTTGGACTTGTGGTGAAATGTCCACATGGATGTTAGGAGACGATCCTCCTGCGGTTGTGCCTTGTGTCTTCTTAGGGGCCATCGCGAATTCGGCCTTTCCACTTTGGACGCAGATTTATGATGTTGGCCATCTCCTTTGCACGCGAAACTCCCTTTGTGATTCCACCGTTCTTCAGAATCAAACCTTAGAAATGGAACTTATGAATTTTCCCTTCCTTTCATAGAAGCTCCGAGATTGCAAATTGTCTATACGGAAATGGGGAAAGGAAAATAGCTTTGTGGTATGCAAAAGGGGGAAAAGGTAGCTTAGAAATCTGGGTTATAAAGACCCCTTTGGAAAGAGTTTATAAAAGTCCCTAGGAAGGCCTTTTAAGATAACGTGTGAGGGGGGAAATCCACGATAAGGGATTTGAGGACTTGTGTGGAAACCTCATTGGAAGGGGGTTAGGTGGAGTTTGCAAGGGGATGGATCGAAAAATATCGAGTGCAGGGGGGGTATAAGAACCACAATAGGGGGCTTTGGATTCTGGGGGGTTTATAAAACCCACATGAAGAAGGCTAGGAGGAAGCCCACAAGAAAGAATTTGTGGGCTTGCAATATGAAAGGGGGCTTAGGGAGCCCCCTTGGAAGGTTCAAGAAGCTTCCAGAAAGCTTCTACCAACGTGGAGAGCCCACGTGGAGGAGAGAAAAAGTCGATTATGGGCCGCAGCTGGCAGCCAGGGCCAAGATGGTGGCTTCAGCGGCGTTGTTGCAGTAGCTGGCGGCTCTCCTCTTCCCTTGCCTTGCAGCGTGACGGCTCCCTCGACCAGTTCTCCCTCCTAACGGCAGCGTGGCGGCTTTAAGCTCCACTTAGCGGTGTCATGGCCTTCCCTTTTCTTCACTCCCCCCCCACAAATCTTTTATAGGCGAGGGGAGGGAATCCTCCCTTCCCCACGCGGCTTAATGCATGGGGTTCACCCCCCTGTGGCATCCAACAAGGATGCTTAGTCATCCCATCTTCCCTCACTCTCTCTACCCCAGCACGATAGTCGGTTGGGGGAAGGAGGGAATAATTAAGAAAAAAAATTCCATAATTTCAAATTATTATCCTCATGACCTCCTACTAAGAGGAGGTTCTTGTGAAGAACGCGGGAGGAATCGGAAATATTACATAGAAGTTGAGTCTCTGATAGGCATTCTGACTCAACTAGGCATTCTATCCATGCCTCCTTTCCATCCCATCTCTCTTGAATGGCTACTCTGAATCTAGGGACAAAGAATTCCATGGGTAGAATGGCTTTAGTTTCATAGGTCAACCTAAAGGGAGTCTATCCTACAGCCATTTTATAGGCTATTCAATAGGCCCATAAGGTTGTCACATCAGCTTGTTATCCCATTCGTTGTGTGAAGCAAAGACTACCTTGGTCTAGGACGTTCACTAAGATCTTATTTGTAGATTCTTCTTGCCATTTCCTTGAGAGTAGTAAGACAAGGATTTTCAATGTATGATAAAAAAGGTAGATAGGAGGTGAGTAATCACTTCATTGATGAATTGCTTGCCTTGATCACTAACTAGTTCGATGTGGCAAAACCGAATTGTGAGATCACATGTTCCAAAGGATCTTAATTGTGGTTCTAGCATCAATCTTTCTAGTCGCTTGTGCTTTTGCCCACTTTGTGAGGTAGTCTATGGCAACTATGATGTCTTTGGCTTGAGAATATTGTATTATTGGACTAATTGGCTCGATGAGGTTGATTCTCTATTTTTTGAAAGGTTGCCTTGCAATGATTGGGGTTAACTCCATCTTTTCTTTGCAAACAAGTGCCTTGGTCCATTGGCATTCATTGCAGTGCTTTACAAGTTGTGTTGCATCTCGAAAAAGTGTAGGCCACCATAGTTGAGTTTGCAACATCTTCCAAGTTTCCGTGTCTCCGCTGAAGTGTCCTCCAAGAATTCCATTGTATGCTTCTAAAAGTACATCATGCATTTCGTGCTCTCACACACCTATGTAGCAAGCCATCCTACCCTAGGCTGTAGGGCTAATCTACTATCAACTAATAGGGTTGTATCTTGAGGATGAGTCAGCTAAGTTGGGCTTTGTCGATGGGTCTTTTGTTGGAAGAGAGGGGGAGAGACAGAGTGAAGCAAAAGATGAGCCTCAGCTCATTGTTGTTCTTCTTTCATTATTCTTCCATCATACTAACTGAAAGAGACTTACACACATATGTATGACTAATCAAGACTAACTATGGTTAAGTCACTGACTACAACGACTTATTGAATGTCACACATGTGTACAACTGTATCCAACTAATATCGCAGCCACACACATAAAGATAGACTAACTAAAGAGTAACAGGAGCTTGATATTCTAACACTCCCCCTCAAGCTCAAACCATATGATAAACTCCAAGTAGTTGTCTGAAGTATATGAACTTTTCTTTACCAAGAGACTTGGTAAATATATCTGCTACTTGGTCTTCAATCTTCACATGAATCAAGTCAATTTGTCCTATAAGAACCATTTCTCCAATGAAATGGTAGTGAGCCTCAATATATTTTGACCTAGCATGGTAGACAGGATTGCTAGCCAACATAACACTGGTGAGGTTATCACAATGCAATCTCACTCTACTTTTCAGCTGTATTGCCAAGTCTTTCAACAATTTCATCAACCAATCTACTTTGCAAGCCGCTAAGTAGCTCCTCTATACTCAGCTTCTGTACTAGACAATGCAACAGTAGGCTATTTCTTACTTTGCGAACTGATCATACTATTGCCCAATCCAAATGCATAACCACTAGTTGACCTCCTGTCATAACCACAACCAACCCAATCAGCATCGGTAAACCCTATCAAGTCAAGGGATTTTCCATGTGCATAAAACAACCCATAATCTATAGTACCCTTTATATATCTCATGATCCTCTTGACTGCATCTAAATGTGATTTGCGAGGCTTTTGCATGAACTGGCTAATCAGCCCCACTACATAACATAAGTCAAGACGACGGGTAATAGTCAAGTATATCAAGCTACCCACCATTTGTCGATACATGGTCACATTATCTATGCCATTCCCAACATCAATCTACAGCTTGACATTCTGATTAAGAGGTGTCTCCATAGGCTTGCATTTAGTCATACCATACTTTTGTAACATGTCATGATCATACTACTTCTATAGCAGCCATATACCTTGAGGTATAGAGACTACCGAAATCCCAAGAAAATACTTTAGTTCACCAAGGTCTTTGACTCTGAATTCAACCTTTGAACATGATTTAATTTCAGCAATGCTCTCTTCATAATCTCTAGTGATGATAAGATCATCTACATAAACCACTAGAAACATGTATCCATGATCTGTCTTCTTTGTGTGAACAGACTGTGATTTGCATCACCCAATCTAAATCCATATTGCTATAAATAACTACTAATCTGAGCATTCCATGCTCTAGGTGCTTATTTCAGTCCATATAAAGCCTTTTTCAACTTACATACATGTGTGGGAAAGTCCGGGTGAACATAGCCTTCATGTTACTTCATATATACTTCCTCAATCAAATCACCATTCAAGAAAGCATTGTTGACATCCATTTGCCATAATTTCCAGCCTTTGCATGCTGCCAAAAGCAATGACAATTCTGAGTGTTGCCATTTTAGCCACCGGATTGAAAGTCTCGTCATAGTCAAGGGCATATTGCTGTGCATACCCTTTTGCAATCAACCTGGCCTTATAGTGTCCTAATGAACTATCTAACTTGCACTTAACCTTGTACACCCATTTGCAGCCAATGGGGACTTTGCCTTCAGGAAAATCAACCAATTCCCATGACTCATTTTCATCCAGGGCTGCATAATCCTCATCCATGGTAGCACACTAGTTATCATATGTAATTGCATCATCAAACTTGTAGGTTCTTTGTAACCTGTCACACTAGCCATATATGCACATGGCAGGCTAAATAAACAATGTATATAAACCTCTCAATTGGTTTTCTGATTCTCTCAAATCTCTGTAACTGTGGCTCACTTTGAGCTTGCCTCTCATGAGTAAGTACATGACGAATCTGCCTTGCTCTAGGCGTTGTAATAGACGGAATGCCCAACTCACTATCCAAACTGTCGCTATTAGATGACTCATAACCTGTTATAAGTGGACGTGTCACATCTTCAAACATATTTTCTTTTCCCTTATTCGATCTCCCCGTCACCGTGTCAATGGACGTAGGAGTACAACTCCACAAGCATCTTGACCAAGGACTTACTGTAGGTGACCCATCACCTATAAGACCACTCATAGATGTACTCACAGTAGGTGTATTTTTAGCATTACTAGTGCTGGCTGATCCATCAGTAGCCACTGCAATAGGATTACCATACCATGATGCCAACTCTTTAAAAACAACATCTCTGCTAATCAATGTCTCATGTGTAGAGGGTACATAGCACTTGCAAGCTTCCCGATCTTGTGCATAACCAAGGAACACACTCTTGACAGCTTTAGGATATGATTTATTTCTCTTTTCATCAAGAACATGCACGTATGCAATGCTACCAAATACCTTCAAGTGTGAAATGTCAAGCTTATGACCATACAACCTCTCATATGGAGTTACATTGTGAATCCCTACTGTAGGAGTTCTATTCAACACATAGACAACAATTGCTACTGCTTCAACTCAATAAGCATTTGGCAAACTCTTTTCATTTAGCATAGCTCTTGCCAATTCCATGAATACCCTATTTTTCATTTTTGCTACACCATTTTGCTGTAGTGTATAGCTGCAAGTTAACTGTCTTGTGATCCCATGTTTAGCAAGGTACCTATCAAAGTAATTAGAGACATATTCTCTACCTCCAAATGATCTAAGACATGAAATTTTACATCTCAACTCATTTTTAGCATGCTTCTTAAAGTCCTTGAATGCATCAAACACATCATCCTTATGTTTCAGTATGTAAAGCCAAGTATACCTGCTGAAATCATCAATGAAGGATACATAGTAATGAGCACCACCAAACAAAGCATTATGAGATGGACCCCATATATCTAAATGTACCAACTGCAAGGGTCATGAGCTATTCTATACATGTCTCATAAATGAAAACTGTGCTTGCTTTCAAAACTGTCATGCATCACATACATGTCCAAAGTCATGATACTTGAACTTAAGCAGTCCAAGCACAATCTCCTTCTACTGCATAGATTTCAGCTTTTGTACATTCACATGGCCAATCCACTTATGCCATATCTCAACATCCCATATAGCACCATCATCATGTGCAAACATGGTTGTTTTCAATTCTGGAATTGACACGTCAAGAGTAAACATTCTGCCATCTCTTCGGCCTCTAGCAATCAATTTGCAGCCATTACCATATTCTTCAACAAAGCATTCATCTCTATTAAATCTCACATGTGCAGATTCTATTTTGCCATCTGTCCAACTGACAAAAGATTCTTGATTATTGTAGATACATATAGTACATCATGCAGGCTCTTTTTCTTGCCATCAGGCATCAACAACAGAACAATTTCTATGTGTTGAATGTCATGTTGGGTGTCATCCCTAGTACACACATAACCATGTGAACCTGCAACCACCTCATCAAACCATTCTCCATGGGGTGTCATATAATTTGAAGCCCATGAATCAATGTACCATCTCTCATCTCTATTCTACCTAGATGCATTCTTAGACACATGCTGCATGGCAAACAATGTGTCATCATGAGCACTGCGAGAAGATGCATAGTGCTCATGTTTTTTGCCCTTTGCCTTCATACCTGCCTACTTCTTGTAAAAATCCTTTGCAATGTGTCCATATCTGCCACAGTATTGACAATCCTTATCTCTGTTTGACTGATCATTTGACTGCCATGAACCAGATCCACCACCTCTACCATGTGGTGATATCCCCCTACCTCTAAAGCCACCAGATCCATGCTGGCCCTACGTATTTGTGCCATACCAGGCATTCTGCTGATGCTATCCATAAGCATTTCGAGTGTCTCCTCGACCTCGAAAAGAGCCACGGCCTCTGTTGCCTCTACCACGTTGGCTAGAGTAAAGAACGATGTTTTTGCTTTGAGACGTACTAGAACCTGTATTGAGCCCAAGCTTAACTTCCTCATGCAGCAACAAAGCAATAAGCTCATCCCAATCAGGGGATTCAGCTCTCACAGAAATAGACGTATCAAATTCTTTATACTCTTTGCCAAGTCCCATTCAATGTCACTACAATCATATCATCCTCAGACACACTGAAGATCCAATGGTGGCAAGCTGATCCACTATGTTCTTGATCTCTGTAGTGTAGGCCTGAATGCGTTTGCCATTCCTAGACATGTTATTGAAGTGTTGCTTTAGCTGAATCTTTCTTCCATGTGTTACATTTCCATAATTCTTCATGAGTATGTCCCATGCATCCTTTGGGGAATTGCATCCAGTAATCTGTATAACCATAGCATCTGATATACATAAGGAAAACCAATGTAACACCTTGCATGCTCTCTCTGTCCATAGCTTATGAGCCCTTTTCTGATCATTTGTCGGATTCCTTTCATGTATTTTAGGTTTAGTCTCATCACTTGTACATAAGTCCCAATAACCTTTGCCAACCAAAAATTATTCATACGGAATTTCCATAAATAAAAATATTTGTTGTCCAGCTTTTCTCCCACAATTTGAGTGATATTGTTAGTGTCATGAGCATTTGCCATAGTTGCAACTTAGGTATTTAGTGATGTATACAACTTGTAAGTATTCAACTCCTTTTCCTACAGTTCAGGACCAGTTTCTTGCTATTCATACAATTTTTTGCAATTCAAGACAATTTTCCTGACAACCTACTTGCTATAAATTGTATTCCAACAATGAAAAAACACAGTCAATTGAGCATAAACCAAGCTCAAATCATTTCAAAACATTCTATGGTAGTGTCAAAACATCCCAGCAACAAACTATGTCCATACAAGTATCAATGTTTGTACTATATGCGAGTAGTAGTACCAAATACAACCAGCCCACTACTATTACTAGTAGTCTTTTCTCTATTAAAACAAGAGTATTTAGACCTCAAAACATCCCCAAAACATCCCATTCAGTTGCCACTCTATGCAGGAGTTGATACACGTCCAACCGGTCAGAATATATTGCATGTATGTCAAGTGAAGATGATAGGTATCCTGCCTGTAGACAATAATCAGCCAATACCCTGGTATAACCAACAAAAAATCAGTCCAAAATTTGGACTTTCAGCACTCACAATATCCCAAAAAGCATCCACCACTCAAGTGGTATGATTTAAGCATTTTTCAGTAGCAAATAAGTATCATAGATACTTCAATCCTGTAGATATATTGTTTCCAAATTCAGGATAGCAACCAGTTCATTGTTTCTAGCCTACAAATAAGCTCCAAAACTGAGCATTTAACACTCCAATACAATGCTCAAATACATGATAATAAGGGCATATACATTGTTAGAATGAGATCCACCAGTGCGCTAGAATCAGCTATTGTTTACTGTAGTAAACAGCTAGTCTACATAGGTCTGTGCTAAATATCTCAAAATCTATGAGGAATTTGAAAAAAAATTCTTCTCCATAATTGTAGACCACGTCGAAAGGTCAAGAAATGAGGGCCGTTTCTCCAAAAACCATTTTGTAGCAATATATAGCTTTTGCAAAAAAATGGGCTACATGCACAGTCTCCTTTGATGACATTTTCTTTAGATCTGATATCTTGATGTCAAATGGCCATGGCCAAGCCTTCAGGCTTCAGGTATTCAAGCTCTAATACCATGCTGAAAGAGAGGGGGAGAGACAGAGTGGAGCAAAAGATGAGCCTCGGCTCATTGTTGTTCTTCTTTCATTATTCTTCCATCATAATAATTAAAAGAGACTTTCATTATTCTTCCATCATACTAACTGAAAGAGACTTACACACATAGGTATGACTAACTAAGACTAACTGTGGTTAATTCACTGACTACACTGACTTATTGAATGTCATACATGTGTACAGTTGTATCCAGCTAATGTCTCACACACATAAAGATAGACTGATTGAAGAGTAATGGGAGCTTGATATTCTAACATCTTTCAGGTAGTCCGTGTTCAAGTACTTGGACTATGTCATGTGCCCAATATAACATCAAGTCGACTCTAAACAAATCTTTCTCACCAGACACGTTAAAGAGATATGCGTCTACCAAATCGTAGGCGATACCCTATCTAGAGATTTCTCATGTGGGGATGTGAGACATGTGGTCAATCATGTAATGAAATTTTCCTTTACGCATACCCACAGAGAAGTTGAATTCTAAAAGCAGAAGTAACAATCAAGCAATGTGTCCTATAGCACAAGGTTTATTAACATGATAAAGCAAGGCTTGATGGTGGTCAATAAAGATGGTAAAAA
This sequence comes from Lygodium microphyllum, assembly GCF_053477565.2. Lineage (NCBI taxonomy): Eukaryota > Viridiplantae > Streptophyta > Polypodiopsida > Schizaeales > Lygodiaceae > Lygodium > Lygodium microphyllum. The sequence goes on along the minus strand of NC_141149.1, from coordinate 39,001,812 downwards.
GCATTGCCAACATATAATGCTGAAATTTCTTTACAGCAAATACCATAGCTAAACCTTCTATCTCCATCGTGGAATAGTTCATTTTGGTATTCATGAGTTGTCTATTGCTAGCAAAAATCACTAAATAGTGTAGATTGTGTTTGCCAGGCTGGCACAACATTGCCCCCATGGCAAACCTTGAGGTGTCAATGTGGACGTGGAAGATTATGGTCTAGTCTAGGGCTTGTAGTATTGTCATGGTTGTTAGAGACTTTTTCAACTCTTCATGTGCACGTTGACATTCCTCGATCCAATTGAATACCATCACCAATTTGTAGAGTGCTCTAGTGATTAATGCATAGTTCAACATCAATCACCTATAATATCATATATGCCCAGGAAGCACTAAACTCCCTTGTAATTGGTTGGTGTGGTGGAAGGTCGACAATAACCCTAACTTTTGAGAAGTCAATGGCAATACCGTTATTGGACACAACATGCCCTAGGATGCATCCATGCTTCACCCAAAACTTGCACTTAAGGGGGTTTAACAAGAGATGGTATAGTTTGCATTGTTTAAAGACTGCGTGGAGTTTTCCTAGGTTTTCTTTCCAACTCAAGTGAATACATAGGTCATCAACAAAAACCTCTAACTCCTGGCAAAGCATGTCCTTAAAGATGGTATACATGAGCCGTTGGAATGTGGTTGGTGTGCTTGTTAGCGCAAAGGGCATGACTATGTAAGCAAAGACACCCCACTTGGTAGAAAATGTGGTCTTATGCCTATCATCAGGATGCACTTGCACCCGATTGTAACTTGAAACTATCCAAGAAACTGTAGGCTTCCACTGTCTTGAGCATATGCTTAGTGTACGGTAATCGATAGTTGTCTCTCTTTGTTGCAACATTAACTTTCTTATAATTAATGCACACTCTAATTTTTCAATTATTCTTGAGCATGATTACAATGGGAGAGACCTAATCCTTGTGCTCAATTTCATAGATGAATCCTACTCTTAGGAGTTTGCCTATCCCCTCCTTGACTGCATGAACATGCTTGGGATTCATTGGATATGGTCGCTACTTTTCTTGGCCGGTGTTGCATCAAGTATCATGGGGATGTTATGAGTCACTATAGTTAGATCCTCTCCTTTCAACTCGTCGAGTGACCACGCGAAGATATCTATGTACTCTCATAGGAGAGCAATGAGACTTGCTTCTTCTTGCATACTCAAGTCCTTGGCAACAGGGCGTCTCCCCTTCCTTAGCCAAATTAACCCCTTTCACTTTGGCAGGTCCTTCTATAGGTTGCCTCACTTACCCTTGTCATTTGGCTCCTAGAAAGATCACTACGATATCGCCTCTCTTGAACTTCATGAACCATTTCGGTAGGTCTTGCAAATTTTTCCATTCTCTGGCTTCCAACTCCCTAGATGGTCTCTTCCTTTTCTCCTTTCACCATCGATGCCTTAGGTGGACTGGTAGGTCTCCCTTGGTGCATTTTGTATTAGGAGATCAATGTATCTCGAGGTCGCCATCTAATCTTACTTCAGATTTAGAATCAAACTCTCCGTCATCACTAGAAGAGGGAGTCTCTCTTGGTGGTCATGGCTCTGATGGTGATTACGTTCTCGATAGAGACATGACAAGTGGTTGAACTAACTGTGCTTGCTCATAGTCCATCACCCCTAAATGGTCTAGGAAAACGCAATCACATTTGGTTCTACAAACTCCCCTTTCAATTCTAAATGCATTGGTGCTCTGTGGCTTTAGGCCTACTCTGATCTACTCAATTATCTAACCATCCATGTCATATTATATTGTGTCAGTTTCCAATTATTGTTTTCATTTTCATGGAATAGCGGTCTTCATACTCATTGTGTGAACTATCCTCATTTGATTGCTTGTCATTTCCTAAGACTCAATACTCCATTTCTTTCTCATCAGTGACTTGGTTGTGTTTCTCATCGGTGACAAGCCCATGAATTCCTAGCCTTGCGAGGTTGTGTTTGGTTGCTTCTTGGTGGTGATCCTTGATGTTTAGGTACCCATTTGAACTTGGGTTCATGGGCTTTGGCTTTTTTCTCCGTGGTTTTCTGACATTGAGGCTTGGTGAGTTGTGTCAAGTCACAACCCCCCTCCTTAGACTTGGTGTTGGATTCCTCTATTACTAGCTTTATGGGCTTTGACGGAACCGTGCTGCCCTTGCTGAAAGTTATCATGATATGTACATTGCTGATGGCATGGTGAATGCATTGTGACTCATAGTCGATGTTGCAATAGGTCTATTTTTCAAAGGTACATCCTAGCAGTGATTCCTTACCGGCACCTTTTGTATTCGACAACACGTAAAATATTATGGATATGCTTTGAGACTCAATAGAGGCTACAACTTTGCACATTTCCAAAAGTGGGTATGATTGGCCCCCAAAAGGGATGACTTTAGTACTTTGGGCTATAGTTGTAATTGTCCAATTTGGGCCCAATGATCATGAGTTAAGATATTAACATTAGCTCCTTCATCAAATCAATGCATGGAATGTATGTGTTCATTGGGCAATGACTGTTATGTGGAGGTAAGCAGGTTCCACTACTTCGTCCTCATCTTCAATTTTTATAATTGTGGCAACTCAAACTTTCATAGAGGAATCTAGCATGGGAGGATTTTATAGTGGATGTGTGGGAGGGTAGCACTTCTTTATGTAGCTACCATTGAAGAAGCCTATGCCCTCTCCATTGAGGGTCTTGAGCTCCACATTGCTGCTTTGGCTAATGGTGCAAACTCAAAAAGTCCCTAATCCCCTAAACTTCATTTTCTACTTGTGGCATGTCACTAATTATAAGGGCATGAGGTTGCCTTGATCGAAAACTTGCTACTTGACATGCTTGTCAAACTAGCTTTTACGCCATGCTTTTTCACAAATCAATGTATGGGTAGCTAGAAGTTGAGTCTTTTATAGGCATTCTAACTCAACTAGGTATTCTATCCATGCCTCTTTTCCATCCCATTGCTCTTGAATGGCTACGTTCAAGCTAGGGACAAATAATTCCACGGGTAAAAGGGCTTCAATTCCATAGGTACCTAAAGGGAGTCTATCTTATAGTTGTTTTATATGTTGTTTGATAGGCCCATAAGGCTTCCATCAGCTTGTTGTCCCAGTCATTGTGTGAAGTAGAGACTACGTTAGTCAGGACATTCACTAAGATCTTATTTGTAGATTCTTCCTGCCATTCGCTTGAGGGTAGTAAGGCAAGGATTCACGATGTACAATCAAAAAGGTAGATAAGAGGTGAGTAATCACTTCATTGATGAAATGCATGCCTTGATCACTAATTGATTCAATGGGACAGCCAAATCACGAGATTACATGCTCTCAAAGAAACTTAGATGTGTTTCTGGCATCAATCTTTCTAGTGGCTCGTGCTTCTACCCACTTTGTGAGGTAGTCTGTGTGGCAACTATGATGTCCTTGGCCTACGAATTTTGTACTATGGGACTAATTGGCCCAATGACGTTGATTCCCTGTTTTTCAAAAGGGTGGCTTGCAATGATTGGGTTAGCTCCATCTTTTCCTTGCAAACAAGTACATTGGTTTGTTGGCATTCATCGTAGTGCTTTAAAAGTCATGATGCATCTCAAAAAAGTATAGGCTACCATAGTTGAGACTGCAGCACCTTGTGGACTATCGTGTCCTCCAAGAATTCCATTGTGTACTTCTAAAAGTGTATCATGCATTTCATGCTTGCACACACACCTACATAGCAAGCCATCCTGCCCTAGCCTATAGAGTTGACCTACTATCAACTAATAGGGTTGTATCTTGAGGATGAGTCACCTAATAAGTCACTCTTTGTCGATGGGTCTTTTGGGTAGTCTGTGTACTTCGACTATGTCATGTATTCAATATGGCATTAAGTCGATTCTAGAAAAATCTTTCTCGCTAGACACGTTAAAGAGATGTGCATCTAGCAGATCGTTGCCGATACCCTATCCAGCGGTTTCTCCTATGTTACGCAAGCGGTGATCGAGAACAAGCCTCACTCACAACCCGGTAACGAGATGATAAGGAGTGCCAGTTGGGGCAATTGACTTTGTCGAATACACAACACAACTTGAAAAATTCAAATATTCGATAATACACCACAAGCCACATATAAAAACAAAACAAAACACAATGCCTCTTGAAGCTCAAAACAAGTAAAAATCCAAAAGTGGGTAGAGCATCACATAACCACAACACAACGAAAATACAAACAATTCTACCAAGTGAAATATATTTTCGTACCTTAACAACCTTGAGCCGATGCTCGGCGCTTTGACACCCAAAAGCTCCAACTTCCAAATTGGCATGACAAGAGCTCCCTCTAGCATGCGATCCTCCACTCTCCTCTCTCACAAAATACAATTATAATCAAGGGGGGAGGCCCTTAACTCTCCATTCTCATCTCCTTATATAGTTTTCTATTCACACTCACACACATTAGGCTTTTTGCTTTCAGCTTTTGGCTTTTGCTACTACTTTTCACTATTTTCGCTTTTTCTGCCATATGCTTGTTTGCAACTTGTTTGGATCATAACTTCATCATTTGAACTCTGAATATAGTTGTTTGGATACTTAAAATGATCAGAACACATCTGTTCGACAAGCTTGCGTAGACAGAATTATGAAAATTCATCAAAAATGTGCAAAAATACTGATATTCGTAAATCGCATCATTTTTCTCCATCTTTTATCTTGGACGACTTATTCCCTTCCTTGGCCTATTGTTATTGTAATTGTACACACTTTCACCACACATGTCCTCTTTTTCTTCAAGAAATACTCGTTGATGATGTAAAGCATATGATCTTTTCCTTTGATCCTTGAGTCTTCAAAATAAACATTCTCTGGATATGAATCTGTTTTTTTATGCAGTGTGTCCTAGTAGGAATATGGTTTTTTGAAATGAACTCCATGCCCAATTATTCATGATTTGGAAAAATATGCAATGTTGGATCCATGATACGCAACCAATCAATCGATGCTACACGAAAAAAATATGGATACACTGAAGAACTGTGCCTAGCCTATCTATATGTGATCGTACGTCCTACAAAGTGCAAACAAAATTTCTTGATTAATTTAAAATTCATTATCCTCACCTCTCAACTCTCATAAAAAAGATATGATATACTCCACTCCACCCATCCAAAATCTCACAATCACTCTAGAAAATGATGGCCCTCAAGATGTTGACCAGATAAGAACAACCCATCTCACAATTGGTGGCATCCTTCACGACCCTCTAACTCACCCAACCTCCTTACACACTCAACCAGAGGTTCCTAACTTTGTGATGAGCATCCCAAATGGTGTGTGCAAGAAATGTGTGTGCTCAATGATAGGTGCTCTCTCATGTGCGTGTGCATCTAAAATTTAGTGCATATAGTTGTAGCGGACCTCATGCCGTGCTAATGCTCAATGATATGGTGCAAAACATGCATAATCCCAACCCATGGCATGGAAGTATTTGATAAGAACAGGAGACGACCCCCGAGTGTAGTGCATCAAAAAGTGCAACATGAAGTGCTCATGAACCCTTTATCCCCTGTGATGTGCAAGAGTCTCGACAAGAAAACATACCTAGCTCCTCAATGTTCAGTAGCTATTGACAAACACAAGCTTCATCCTGTTCAAAAAATACCAACCTCGACCAAGGCTATTAAGTTTCACGCTCAATAAATCAAACAAAATGACAGAAACAAATCCTAAGCTAAATAAACACAAGAAATCCAACTACGAAACAACCTATCACGCAAATAACTAAGCTAGCAAAAATCAATCCTAACTACAGTTAGACTAGGGGCTTTTCAATTTTCACAAAAACGCTTGGCAGTGTGACATGTGGTCATCCATGTAATGTTGTTTTCCTTTACGCACAACCACAAAGAAGTTGAATTCTAAAGTAGAACTAATTGTCCAATAATGTGCCTGTAGCACAAGGTTTATTAACAAGATAGAGCAAGGCATGGTCAACAAAGAAGGTAAAAGGCATTACCAACAGATAATGCCGAAATTTCTTTATAGAAAATACCATGGCTAAACCTTCTCTCTTTGTCATGGAATAGTTCATTTCAGTATTTATGAGTTGGCTACTAGCGAAACTCACTAGAGAGTCTAGATTGTGTTCTCTAGGATGGCACAACACTGCCCCAACAAAAAACCTCGAGGCGTCAATGCAGACATGGAAGATTATGGTCCAGTCTAGGGCTTGTAGCATTGGTATAGTTGTCAGATCCTCTTTCAAATCTTAATATGCACATTGGCATTTCTCAGTCCATTTGAATATTATGAACAGTTTGTAGAGTGGTCTAGCGATCAATACATAGTTCAACACAAATGTCCGATAGTATCCTCTATGCCCTAGAAAGAACTAAACTCCCTTCTAATTGGTTGGTGGTGCAAGGTCAACAATAGCCCTAACTTTCAAGAAGTCAGTGGAAATACCATTCTTGGACAGCACGTGCCCAAAGATGCATCCATGCTTCACCCAAAACTGGCATCTAAGGGGGTTTAGCAAGAGATGGTATAGTCTGCATTGTTCAAAGACTGCACGGAGTTTGCCTAGGTGTTCTTTCCAATTTGAATGAACACATAGGTCATCAACAAATACCTCTAACTCCCACCAAAGCATGTCCTTAAAGATGGTATACATGAGCAATTGGAATGTGGCAGGAGCGTTTGTTAGCCCAAAGGGCATGACTATGTAGGCAAAGACACCCCACTCGGTAGTAGCAAATGTGGTCTTATGCTTGTCATAAAGATGCACTTGCACCTAACTATAACTTAAAAAATCATCCAGGAAATTGTAGGCTTCCTTGCCATACACTCTCTTGAGCATATGCTTAGTGTACGGTAGTGCATAGTTGTCTCTCTTCATTGCACCATTGATTTTCTTATAAATAATGCATTCTCTGATTTTTCTGTTCTTGAGGACAATTACAATGGGCGAGATCTAGTCTGTGTGCTCAATTTCATAGATGAATCCTGCTCTTAGGATTTTTTCTATCTCCTCCTTGACCGCATGAGCATGCTTGGGATTCATCAGATATAGTTGCTACTTGACCAGTGTCGCATCAAGTGTCATAGGGATGTTATGAGTCACTATAGTTGCGGATCCGCTCCTTTCAGTTTGTCGAGTGACTAAGCGAAGACATCTATGTACTCTCATAGGAGAGTAATGAGACTTGCTTCTTCTTGCTCACTCAAGTGATCAATGACAAAGACAAGTTGGGACATCTCTCCTTCCTTAGCCAAATTAACCTCTTTCAATTTGGCAGGTCCTTCTATAGGCTGACTTGCTTGCCCTTGTCATTTGGCTCCTAGCAAGATCACTACCCTATCGCCTCTCTTGAACTTTGTGAATCGTTTCGGTAGGTCTTGCAAACTTTTCCATTCTCTAGCTTCCAACTTCCTAGACTATCTCTTCCTTTCCTTCTTCCACCGTTGATGCCTTAAGTGGACTGGTAGGTCTCCCTTGGTGCCTTTTGTATGAGGAGATCAAGGCATCTCGAGATCCCTATCTAAGCTCACTTCCGATTCAAAATCAAACTCTTCATCGTCACTAGAAGACGGAGTCTCTCCTAGTGGTTGTGGCTGATTATGATTTCATTCTCAATAGAGGCATGGCAAGTGGCTGAACTAACCATGCTTGCTCATAGTCCATCACCCCTAAATGGTCTAGCCAAGTTCAATCACATTCAATTCTGAGAGCTTCCCTTTCAATTCTAAATGCATTGGCACTCTGTGGCTTTAATTCTACTTTGATCTGCTCAATTACTCAACCATTTGTGTCGTATTCTATTACGTTAGTCTCCTATTTACTGTTTTTGTTCATAGAATAGTAGTCGTCATACTCATTGTCTGAACTATCCTCATCTGATTGTCATTTCCTAAGCCTTAATGATCCATTTCTTTCCTATTGGTGACTAGGGCCCAATTATACATCAAGTTCAGATTGTGCATCTTGGTCCACCTCCACTTGGGTTCATCCAAGAGATCCTTGAGGGGTTTGAGGTTATTGGTTGGGTTACCAGCTAGCTCGTCCATTAAGTGCTCTAAGATTTCATGGAGCTCTCACTTGTCGTTTAGGATATGGAATGCGATAGGGGTGGACTATTCACTAGGGATTCTAGCCATCATCACATAGTGGCACTAATGGTTTGTCCTTGGGCTCACCGATTGCATTAGTAGCTTGTTCATATACCTCATTGTCCAAGAACAACAGATTGATCATGGCTAACACATGCATCCAATCGAGTTCATCCTTAGGGCAGGGGATATACTTTGTTAGCATCACGTAAGATTTTCTAAGTTGAGTATCACCCTTCAACAATGCTAAGATGGTGTAGAGGTTGATTGGCATAATCTTCCATGTGTTCATTCTACCCTCCCTGCTTCCATTCAATTGCTTAAGAAGATCAGACCATTTCCCCAATCTTCTATGACTCTTGCATTCCGCATCCAGGGTCGGCCTAGTAGGGTTTCGTATTCAACTCCCTTCATGATGATGAAGTCTACTGAGAATTGGACTCTTGAAATCTTCAATGGCCAATTTTTCAACACTCCAAATGGTTTGACCTTCATCCCATTGGCCAATGTGACATTAAACCTAGCGTTCTTAATAAGACGATCACCCAGCCTAGAGCACCGCATGGCTAAGCACATTGACTCCTATCCCCATGCCTATGTTTCCTTTCCTTGTTGTGTTCCTAGTGCTAAGACTGGCAAGACTACATGTATCTCCATGCCTTCCCAAAAAGTGTTGACATGTAAGGTCTTGGGTAGCATTGATTGCAACGTTAAGCTTGATATTTGCATCATTGCATGGTAGTCATTCAAGTTAGCTGCCCCTTACAGAAGCGGTCCTTCCACCCACTTGCCATAGTGTCGAATGCTACTTAAGTAGGTCTCCTAAGCTCAAAGTTACTAGGGTGGTTAGATTGCTAGTTGCTTGCTTATCTCTTGATTTTGTGCTCCTTGGGGAATGGCCCTGACTTGCTTGTTGGAATGTGGCATTCAAGCTCTATCTATTTGGCAGCACTACTTGAGGTGCAGTGAAATCTCTTGACTTTAATCATGTAGGTGAAACCATTGTGCTCACACTAGAGAGATCATCGATTTCATCCTCCAAGATGGGCTCAGTATCCTTTAAGTGTTCCTGGGCTTCTCTCACCTCCTCCTTGACTTTATTTATGGCTTCGAGTTGGCGCTTCGGATTGGGGTACTCCCCGACCTTAGAATTCCATTTTTCCACATTCTTTGGAGTGGATGTTTTTTCCTCTATAGCTAGTCATCCACTTGTATGATGGCCTCTTCAAAGTCCCTAGCTAGTGCATTTCTCTACAAGCTCGAGTTTCTTGCCAAGGCCTTGTAGAGTTCCTCACTATGTATTCCATTGATAAAGATTGTGGGGATTGCTCTTTCAGTGGGTCATTCGTTAGTGGGGATCCTCCTATAGAGACTCAACACTTGGGTAACATAGTCTCTAATGTCCTCTTTGTCCTTTTGTACTTGACATTCATCAGTCAAACTATGAGATTTTCGGAGTATCCAACCTCAAAGAATCTCTTAATGAAGAGATTCTTGAGTTTGTTGAAGTTGTTGCACTTTGCAATGTCTAAGCTCATGTACCGTGTCCTACCGTTATCGCCTAGGCATAGGTCAAAAGCTTGTGAGTGTTGAGCAAGATCAGTGAGGCTATTAGCCTCACAGACTTGCTTGAATTGCTCTATGAAAACTATATGGGTCGTTGCCCGGTATTTGTCTAGTTGCTTTATGACTGCAGGGATCTTCGATTGGCTTTTGGGGCCTTGGGTAACTCCTAATCCTACAAGAAATGAGGTTGTTAAGGCTATCGCACTCTGCTCTATTGGCGTATTGTCAATGAGTTGCTTCGTGTTGAGAAGCTCACTCAGTGTTAATTCTTCCTCTAGTGCTCTCTCTCTCTATGTTAGGTCTTGTTTGATTCATATTCGCTAGAGCCAATACATGTTGGGACCTCTCACATCTCTATGTCATGTCACAATTTCCTAGCTTGCTACTCCTAGTTATAGGCTATGATGCTTTATAGTGCCTTACGTGCAAATTTCCTCTCCTCCTCGATGTCTATGATGATGTCCTCTGATGGCCTACCATGGTGGTCCATTTGGACATGTAGATTGTATCTACTCACCATTTGTTGGATTTTGACTGGGAAATCTCCCAAGTTGAGCTTGTCACTTCTGAGGTTCGTACTAGTTTATGTTATGTTTGCAGCCTCTTGTTCCATCAAGTTATTGATGAGGTTCATTCAGTTGGGAAATATTGCGCCTCCAATGCTATTGATCCTTCTATGCATTAAGCTTTCTATGTTGGGTCTCTCTCCTAATATCCTACAGATTAGGACTCTTGATAGCCCATCTCAACTTGAGGGTTGTCTCTTATTGGTGGGTTTGTTTTTCTTATTATGTTGGAGTGTGTTCTTCTCTTTATTACAAACCATCCTCAACTTATGTACACTCTGAGTGTGTGTTGTATTCTTTCCATGCACTATGCAAAATCAAGCTTTTAGTATGTTTTAGTGCACTTAGTGTCAAAAATAGTGTTATGTGTGAATGCGGGATGACGGATACAGCTCTCACACTCCCTTCTACTTCCTCAGCTAAGTATGGCTCCAAACTCCATTGTTGTTGGTCACTCTTAATGGTCTCTAGAGCCTCTACTACATCTTTCAGCTTGGTCAATTTATAATCAGGGTCTATCACTTGATTTGTGGGGCTCTAAGTAGGCTAGACAACTAATGAGTCAACTAGCGTTACTTTTAGGTTTGTAGGTCACACTACGCATAGTCAGGTGGCTGCAAGAGCCGTCCAATGTGTCTGGAAGGAATTGGAAGGTTTCCCTATCATGGAAGGTGCTCTGCTTTAGAAATGCACTAGATCGATCAATTTTAACTTCGAGATTTTGGTCAGATTTGACAAGGTCTGATTCTTAGTGTTCAATTCTCAAAATCAAGCGTGTCTTTTGCTTGTCCACGACTTTGATGCGGTCTGATATCCGACTTTGATGTGTTTGATTTTTAGGTAGTCTGATTTTTATGAGTCCGAGTGTCTAATGGCCAATAGTCTAAATTACATAAGTTATGCAATTGATCAAATGGGTCATAGGGGGTCAAAATTCAATTTTCCATTGCGCTTGATTGGATAGTCAACCATCTGATGATCCAGAATTGAATGCCCAAGTCTGATTCTAGGAATCATACTTTGACGACCTGGTTTGATTCTGATGGGACAACAACCATGATGGCAAGATTTTGATTTGTGGTACTAATTTAATGCATGCAATGTCACATTCACCTTTAGAAAGCAAGAATGGGAAAGGGGCCAGGTTCGTATATACCTAGAATGACCAAAAAACTCCCACACAAGTCGATCAATCCACTGTAAGCCCTAGGTATCTCCTCTCTCTCTCTCTCTCTCTCTCTCTCTCTCTCTCTCTCTCTCTCTCTCTCTCTCTCTCTCTCTCTCTCTCTCTCTCTCTCTCTCTCTCTCTCTCTCTCTCTCTCTCTCTCTCTCTCTCTCTCTCTCTCTCTCTCTCTCTCTCTCTCTCTCTCTCTCTCTCTCTCAATGCTGAAGCTAGAAATGAGCCCTCAACCTCCCTTCCTTGGGTCTTAAACTTTTGTTCTAATGCCCGAGTACTTCCCCATTTGTACTCATGCCTTGTCAATGGATTTCAAACTTGTATTTTCCCTATTTTTGTCTTGTTTTTGTCCTATTTACAACAGCAACCCTAAAGCCATTTGCTTGGATCTCTCAATCCTATCCTACTATACATGGAACAAAAATCAAAGCTCAAGTATTGAAATGATTTATCCTACTCACCAAATCATCAAAACCCAAAATACTTACTTGCATTAAAGAATAAAATTCAAAATATCCTACCTATATCAAACATTGGTTTGGGGATGAAACCCTACTTTGATGCTTGATTTGAAGCACGCAAGTGCTCAAGCTTGAATCTATTGGTCCCGACAATGGAACCAAAACTTTGTGGGAGTTTACACTCAACCGCCACCAAGACCTATGGATGGCTTATTGTTCAAGCATTTGAAGTGAGTTCTAATGGCTATCTCTCACCTAGCCAATGCGCTTCCAATCCTACAAGTGTAGTGAGCTTACCTTAAGGACCGAATGAGTCATCTCCTCCCTCAAGCATTCCAGTAGCTCCAGGATCCTGGATGCAAGCTCAACCAATCTCAAGCCTCCTCCCTCAAGCTCCACCCTCCTTAGCAGCGCACAAGAGAAGAGAAGAGAAGAGAAGAGAAGAGAAGAGAAGAGAAGGGAAGGGAAGGGAAGGGAAGGGAAGGGAAGGGAAGGAGAGAGGAGAAGATGGAGAGCTTCTCCTCCCCAGTGCCTCACCTTTACACACTCTCACACTCCCTCTCTCAACACAAGCACACACAAGCAAGAATGGGAGAAGAGAAGAGAAGAAGAAGAAGCCACTTTAGCCACACACAAAGAATGAGCTTCTCATTCACTTTTTGAGTTTATATACAAGCCCTAAATCCCTTGGGCACCCATCCCCTCTTTTAAATGATCGAGCATCTTGCCAAGGCCCTCTTTCCCTATTCCCTTCTAGGTGCCTCATCCCTTCACCTATGCTCATCTAGATTTTACAATTTGCATAGGAGGGAGCCTGACACTCTTTTATAAAATTTTGGTAAATTGTAAATTTTATTTTTTAAGTATTTCATCGGGATTAACATTGGGGCTGCTCTATCAAAGTCTAAGAAGAGAAAGATTAAGCAGCAATCACTACAGTTTTTTATTATAGCGAGTGTCTTATATTAGAAAGGTGTGGATGAGATTTATTTTCGATGTATAGTACCTAATGAGGTACCATTAATTCTTGAGGAATCCATGATTCAGCATGTCGAGGACATTTTTTTGGACAGCTTATTGCCCAAAAAGCCCTTTGTCGATTTTTTAGGATGCTTTTAGTCATGTTAAGCGTTGTGATATCTACTAGAGACACGATGCTAAGGAGAATTGTAAGCAACTATTGAATCCTATTTTAGTTATGTTATCCTTCAAAAAATTGGGTATCAATTCTATTGGACTAATATACCCTTCATCGACTACGTGGAAGTGCCATATTATTGTAGCAGTGGACTACTTTACAAAGTGGTCTAAAGCTTGAGCAATGATGAAGAATAATGCTAAGGAGATGGCCACTTTTATTATGGAGTAATTGTTTGTTGTTTTGGTCCACCTAAGGAGATAGTCTCTAATTGAGGGACACACTTTCTAAATAAGGTTATTGTAGCATTGATGGAAGCGTTGAAGATTAAACATGATAAAACTACCCTTTACAATCTGCAAGAAAATGGTCAAGTCAAGAGTATGAATAAATAGCTTGTGGGGATATTATCCAAAATAGTGTCTGAAAGTAAGCGAGATTGGGATAAGAAATTGTATGTGGTAGTTTGGGCTTACATTACAACATTTAAAAGAGCTACATGCCACACCATGTTCAAGCTAGTATATGGAGAAGAGTGTGTCTTACCATCGAAAATAGAGTTGCCCACTATGTGATTTACTTTCAATCATTCATTGGGTAAGGCAGAAGCATTATAGGAAAGGTTTATTTCTCCTACGTATGTTGATGAAAATTGATAGCAAGCTTTATTACATCAAGAGGTAAGGAAGAAGATAATGAAAGCGCTTCGTGACCTTTGGTCTAAGAAATATAAATTTGTGAAGGGTTAGTTGGTGATATATTATGATGCTTGTTATGAGCTATTTCCTAGTAACCTAGAACCCAAATAGGATGGACCATATAAAATCATCCATAAAGGAAATAATGGTTCTATATCCCTTTTAGCAGACTTGCAGGGGGTAGAGTTTAAAAATAAAGTTAACTTTAACAAGATAAAGCCTTACTACATGTAAGGGCTGATGTCAGACTTTGTGCCTATGTAGGTCCTTCATGATTCACCTTTAACTTGTCATAGGTACCAAGACGACCGGATGGGAAGAATCATTCCTTATCTTGAGCATCCCTATTTGGAACAACATTACCACCAAGGCTGAGTGATCTTGTGGAGTAAAGGTTATTAGGTTAATGAGTGGCAAGACGTATACTTCACATGGGATATTAAGGTCTACTTCCACCATTGTCAAAGGATTCTTACGGGTATTCCTATCGAGTTCGATGAGAAAGGAGGGATTGTCCCTATCGCACATCCTCTCTCTTGACTAGACTTTGATTATCATAAGTACAAGTGGGTAATCAACATGGTGTGGCCTATTCATGAAGATTGGGTCTATATTTTGTATTTTAACGGAGCTTCTAGAGGGCCCGCTAAACGTGCGAGTGTTGGTGTGGTCATTAAAGATCCCCAATGTAGGGTTGTTATAAAAACAAAAGTATATTTAGGACACTCTTTTACTAATAATATGGCAGAATACAAGGCCTTGATTATGGAGTTTAATGTAGGTTGATGTGGTGGTATCTGCCAATTATTGGTAAAAGGTGACTCTCAGTTAGTGATCAACCAGTTGAATGGGACTTATAGTATGCAAGATCCCATCCTACAAATGTATCATCGTGCAGCCTTGGGTATGTTGCATATTTTTGAGATGGTGACTTGTCAGCTGGTTCCTCGCGATAGTGGAATCACTTTGCAGATTCCCTGGCCAATTATGCTTTTGTTGAAGATATCTTTTTCAATTGTAGTCTAAGAAGCTCTTACAAATACCTTCTAACATTAGCTTAGGACTACTTTGGGGTTTTCTTGTTGAAACATCCTATTTTGGCCACCGATGGCTAGTTTGGGTCATGAGTCAGATAGCAATTGAGCACCTTCATATTCTGTCATGGATGCGTAGGATTGTTTGTCATCATATTCGTTAGATACCCCTTGCTATTTATGCAAGGGGTTAGTCAATAACCTAATACATTTAGTGTAGGGCCTATGCTACATTAGAGTTCCTATCAGGACCAAGGGTTTGTTGTAGTAATATGCTACTAAATGGTCATTTTGTGAATTATCTCATTAGGCCAAGAGGGTCATCTATTTTTTTAGTGCATGTATAGTTAATGGTTTTGTTTTAGTGCTATGCTAGAAAGATTTAGTGGAACAACCTAGAAGGAGCCTCTTGCTACGCAGAAGCTTCTTGTGACCAACTCCAGGTAATATTCTTTCTTTATGAGTACTTTTCTTTTATGCTATATTTGTTTATGTGGGGAGACTTGTTCTTTTCTTGGGGACCGACAATCAAGGCATGAAGTCCCGAGGTTAGGCTAGGTATATCTAGGGGAGGTTTGAGTAGTTGTCTATCTCCTTTGAAGACATTGTTAAGCATTAAAAGATCTATTTTTAGAAGGAAATCCTAGTGACCTTGTTCTACTAGCCTGCTATATAGGAAGTTGTTCCATGATTCCTTGCTAGTGTGAAGCAGTTAGAGAAGCTTGCTGAAGTAAAAAAAAGAGAAAATTTTAAACCTATCTAAAATATTAAAAAATACATATGTGTATAAAAAGGGGTTCTAACCCCTAAAATAGAAGAGATAAGAAAGAAACATATTAAGGGTAGTTGATCATCACCTTGCAAAGGCTTTGTAGATTCTTGGGGGGATGACTCAGATGACTCGGGGCTAATACCTTGTTTTCCTAGGGATGAGCTCTAGCTAGAAAAATACTCAGGAAGGTTGAAGCAAAAATTAAAGTGAGTGGAAGAGAAAAAGATTGAAGTGTCACCTTGTGAGAACTTGGTAGATTCTTGGGTACCAAGTCAAGACCTGAGGCTGATACCCTATGCTCTTAGGCCACTACACTCAACTCTCTCCTTTTTACACACCTGAGTATGGAAGCCTTGAAAGAAAAATGTGTTTAAAAAATATATTTATGCTAACCATGCTATAGGAGCCCTCACCTAGTAGAAGTTCGTGGTCTAGTTGTCCTAAGTTGGGTAGGTAGTTCAGACCACCACCTAGGATAACTTCTTTGCTTGTTCTTTTTAGCCCATCTATGTTGGAGCAGTTGGTTAGTGACTCATTCTGGATTTCTTTCAAATCATGATGGGCCTATCCCTTGAGGATTTTCATGCCTTGATTTTGTCAAGGGGTAGGGTGACAAATGTGCTTGTGCTTTGTTGTGTACTTTGTTTTGTGGCAGCTTAATGTTTTTTATAGTTGTTGTTCTATGTAGATCGATTCGTGGGTTTGACGGGATGAGTAGCCCTATCCCATGGTTGCCAATGAGAGCTGATTTTTGGAGTCCAATTTAATGCAAAAAAGTGTCCAGAAGGCATAAAAGACCAATTTTTCATGGAAAATGAAACAGTTGTGGATCAATGAGCTAGATTTTTCCTAGATAGATTTTGATACTAGGAATGCAAGCAAGTCTCGGTTTGTTGTCAATCGAAGGTCATTTGAACCCCCATTTAATCCCCGCAAGGTTTTGTGTTATAAAACAACTATGTGATTTGAGAGCCAAAAAGTGCACAACGGAGGTCAACTTGATAGATTTTGATGCTATGAAGCCATTTGTCTAGTTGGAACTCGAATCGGAGTTCATTTGGGCCTTCGTTCATCAGCAAAAAACCACTTGCATGCATTGTGAAAACCCAAAATTTGAATTTGATATTTTAAGATTTAAAACTTAATGACAGTTAAGAGGCTTAAAGCCTCAAAATTGAACGACGTGGGGGAAGGGGGGGCACTGTTTTTTTTTTTCCCCATTTTTTGATTTAAAAATGGGTTTTTGCACCTATTGGCATTAGGAGGAATGGAAAGGGTAGCAAGATGAACCATTTTTATGCTTCCAATAGCTTCAATCTGCATAGAAAATGATGAAGTAAATGGAAAGATCATAATCTAGTCTCTCTCTCTCTCTCCTCTCTCCTTTTGTTGTGTGTTTTCATGGTTAATTCTATGAGAGAAGGGGATGGGTTGAGATGTGAGAATTTGATTGTGATGATGTTGAAACATGAAGGATCATAGATCGAGGTTAGAAGGAGAGTCATTGGCTATTGGGAAGCATCAGTGGGCCTCCAATCATGAGATGCGTGCAATATAAAGCACGATTCTATGAGTAAGTCGTAAATTTAATCATTTTTAAATGATAAATTGTGTTGGTGAATGGTTCAAAATGGTTTTATTTGGTTGTCAATGCTATGATCTATCAAAAATGTTAAGGAAATTAAGAAAAATAAGTCATCTAATAATTTCTTTATAAACATGCAAAACTTGCAACATTATAGTTTTAAGAACAATCATGAGTTTTTGGAGTTTTGTCATGTATATGGTGTTTGCATGGGATGGAACATGATATAAAAATAATTCTTAGTAACCTTAATCAGTCCAAATAAGTTTACCAAAAAATACCAATATTTATCAATAAATAAATAGAAAAAATAGAAAAATAGGATATTGTGTCTCAAAAATAGGAAAAACTCACATTTGTGTTTGTGAATGAATGATAAGACTAAGACATAAGGTTTAGACTCAATTCAACCCCATCTTTATGTTAAAGTGGGTATTTATTGCTTTTATGAAGGAAAAATATATTAAAAATGCTCTCTAAACATACCACAGAATGCACAATCTTAAGTAGTAAGGAGAAGGTGGGTGTCAAGGGCATTACACGCAATACATGGTATCATCCTAGATGCACATCAATTGTCTTCCTGAACAATGATCTACGTTGAGGAGGTGAAGTATCCTAAGCTGTAGGTTAGTGGTTCATTTCTTTGGGGAGTATTCAGTGAGAAATATATTATGTCACCTAGTTCGATCAATTAAAAGAGTGGAGCATGTTACTTATGTGTTCTATATATGCACGGCGCAGCTTGGGGCCAATCCCTGAGGTGTAGGAGAGCTGTAGTGGGGCCACGTCAATTAGCTGAGGGGTGCTCCTTTTGTTTATGTTACATGGTGTATTACACCAATATGTGTAGGGACTCTCTTTGAGGAGTGTGGGAAGAATTATTCATTGGATTACAATCCATATAAATATGAAGTTCTACATGAGAGGTTAGGGTGGTATACCCCTTAGATGCTCCTAACCGCAAGGTTGTGAGTGGTGGTTTGGGTGCATAGTAGAGACCAATCTAATGCAATAGAGCTAGTGTGGGGCCCTTTTTGGGTCCCACAATAACTTGATACATGTGAGGCCTTATGATTAAGAGCCTACAAAGTTACTTTGTGACATTTAGAGGTGCATAGAAATTGCAAGAAATATAGTGTTTCACACTTTTACCAAATATATTATGGAGGGGAGGTATCCTAAGCTCGTTTCTTTGGGAAGTATTCACTGAAAAATATATTACATCACTTGTTTTGATCGATTAAAAGAGTGGAGCATGTTTCTTATGTGTTCTATATATGAACAGTGCATCTTGCGGCCAATCCTTGAGATGTAGGAGAATCATAGTGGGGTCACGGCAATCAGTTGAGGGGTTCTCCTTTTGTCTATGTCACGTGGTGTATTGCACCAATATGTGTAGGGACTCCCTCTGAGGAGTGTGGGAAGGGTTATTCGTTGGATTACAATCCATACAAATACAAAGTTCTACATT
This sequence comes from Lygodium microphyllum, assembly GCF_053477565.2. NCBI lineage: Eukaryota > Viridiplantae > Streptophyta > Polypodiopsida > Schizaeales > Lygodiaceae > Lygodium > Lygodium microphyllum. Next base: position 38,983,230 of record NC_141149.1, on the reverse strand, counting down.
AGAGGTTAGGGTGGTATATCCGTTAGATGCTCCGCGTGGTTGTGAGTGGTGGTTTGGGTGCATAGTAGAGGCCTAGCTAATGCCATAGAGCCTGTGTGGGGCCCTTTTTAGCTTCCAATAACTTGATACATGTGAGGCCTTATGATTAAGAAGTATTTTGATAGATATGGGAGTAGTGCAAAAAGAGCCTACAAAGTAACTTTGTGACAATTAGAGGTGCATAGCAATTGCAAGAAATCTATTATTTCACACTCTTACCAAATATATTAAAGTCCAATGTCATTTTGTGCAAGATCTTATTACGGATAAATAGGTGGATTTGGATACTGCCATACCAAAGACAATTGTGCTAAGATTTGTACCAAATCTCTTGGGAGGATTACCTTGGAGCGAAAAGCCTATCAACTTGGTATTGGACCAAAGTAGTAGTTCATTTTTGGAATGAATTTAAGGGCAAGGGGCCATTGGAAATACATGGTCCCACCCCTCATATAATTACATAGGTAATTGCTCACTCCATCTTTGTGAGCCCATATATTAGAAGTGATGAAATTATGGAGGGTATGAGAAAGCCATTCATAATAAAAATGTATGCCAATAAGATGATTTATTTATGGTTGAGAAAGTACATGAATTTAGAGCTTTTTAGTTTAGACACTCTCCTTTCTCTTTGTCTATGGGATATGGTTCATACATTGTATAAAGCCCCTTTTGGGTGCCAACTCATCCATCCTTATCTATCCACATATCTATCCATTTTCTTTGATCTAGTTCCTATACATATGCATGGAATATTCTAACACCCCCCCCCCCCCTCTTGATGTGTGATTGGTCATTACCAATTTCCACTATCATCATGGATGTGATTACAAATTAAAATTGTCCATCTAAGTCTCGTGTCATACTCATAAGAATATGGCATGACTAAAATAGTATGTAAGAAAATAACATTGGATTGAATAGGAGGCTTGTCCCCTTGGCTACATCATTGGTGCCAATAGTGGACTTTACAACTATGGGATTTAGAATAGGTGTCCATTGGATGAAGATACATCATGAGATTCATCATGATTTTGTAGTGGCTTGTTTGCATAGTTTCCTTGATTGGAGTAGCACTCCCTTTTGAAATGACCAAACTACAAATTGTGCATTAATGTTAGTCTTTGTTTCTACAATTCATTTCTCCATGATTAGTGAAGGATTGCATTTAAGCCTTGAACTTCTTGTAGTGATGAAGACATTGTCATGAATAGTGGTTGAAGTGCCTCTCTCTCTCTCTCTCTCTCTCTCTCTCTCTCTCTCTCTCTCTCTCTCTCTCTCTCTCTCTCTCTCTCTCTCTCTCAAAGGATGCCTCAATGTCATGTAGCCTCAAATCTCTTATATTAGATCATGTTTTCACTCAAATTTGATAGCCATCAACATCAAAACTTGCTATTAAAATAGCATTAGCCTTATCTTCATCGTGTTCTTTTTAGAATATCCAATTGTTGTTTAATACCCTTATACTTGTTTGAATAACTTGTGAGATCTTCTTTTGGGTTGAGGTTTAAACTCTATTTTTCTTAAAGCCACCCCCTTAAGCAAGGCCTCAAGCAACCCCTTTCCTTCAAACACCATAAATCCTTCGAAGAAAAAATTGAATAGAGAAATTATATACCTTGAGAAAATTCTTGAATATTGGACTTGAGCTTCTTGGTACTCATGAGTATCTATGGATGCCTCCCATCCTCACATTGAGGTTGTGGCTCTGATACCACATGATGCAATTATGGAGGGTATGAGAGAGACCCATTCATAATAAGAATGTATGTAAGAAAGATTATTGATTTATGGTTGAGCAAGTACATTACTTTATAGCTTTTCAGCTGTGAGCTCTCTCTTCTCTTGCCTATGGTATACATTTCATACATTGTAGGTAGCCTCTTTTGGGTGCCAACTCATCCATCCTTATCCATCAACACATCTATCCATGCTCTTAGACCTAGTTCCCATACATACACGCGTTTATGTAGTAGGTCCCAATTTCAACATGGATGGTGGTTGAGTGTTACTAGATAGCTAGAGAAAAACTATTGTGGGGGTTGGGACATTACCAACTTAGCTACATACATGTGTAGATCACTACTACACTAGGTTCTTATTTGACGACTCTATTGTAGTGTGGTTTTCATTGCTAGCCTTCTTGGTGGGGGGAGGTGCAAAAGGATCCCTTCTCTCAAGGTTTCTTACACTAAATACCATGCCTAATTTATGGGCTTGCTAAATATATAATTCAATGCTAGTCAACTTTGATCAAATTCTTGAAATAGCATGTATGCAATACTTTATTTAGTGTATCAATTTATGGCTCATTTTTGTTGTTACATGGTGCATTTTTTTGTGTATATAGTCTTTGCTCTTGTATAATTTCTGTGTGCTATCAAAGATTCCTAAGAAAAGCACACACATAAGGGAAGCATCAACTATCTATTGTAATCATATATAATAATTAAAAATTTTCATTCTCCATATTCTCAGTTTGTCACTTGATTATAATTAAAGTTTTCAATTCTCCACATTCTCAGTTTGTCACTTGCTTATAATTTCATGTACTCTACTACCTCTTGTTTGTGAAAACACGGGATCTAGAGCATGGTAGCTATGGTGGCTCATAGACATAGACTAAACTCATGTAGACACATTGACATGATTAAGACTAAGATACTTGACTGAAGTACAGAAGACAAGCAACAAATACACTATGTTGAATAACAAAATGACAATGACATTGCATTCATCTCATATGAAAGTGACAACCAAGAACAATTTTATGTAGAGATAGCAGTCTTTATCTCTATGCCTATGGGATTCTTGCAGAGCCTACATGTCCTCAACCCATCTACTCTTACAAAGAGGCAACATGGATGTGATTGCAAATCTCAAAACCCCTCCTCAATCACAATCAGAAGTACAAAGTGTGTAGAGGCTTTAGTGAAAGCAACACCTGCAAAGTGTGGGCACACCATAAACATGGCAAAACACCAAAGGTTGTCACAGAAAAGGCTGAGTGTGGGTACCATAAACATGTTGGACATACACAGGCTGTAACAGGGGCCTCACAAATTGTACAGAGGCTTTAGTACAAGGCTACATGAGGAGTTTACAAGCTTATGATAGAAGCATTTGCTCTTTTGACATTACAAGGCTAAAACAATCTATTAGAGTAGGTATAGAAGGACTGATGAGGCTTGTCCTTCTCCTGGTGGTCTTATTCTTATTCTTATTCTTATTCTTCTTCCTTTGCTGCATGGTCTTCTTCTTCTTTCACTAAAGCAAGATAGGCCTTCTAGGACCTCTTTTTGACATGGCGGAACTTCTCGATATGTTCAGTCCTTTTGCAAAAATCATAGAAAATCTGGTCCTTCTTGCCTTTGTACCTATTGCCAACATATAACACTCGGTCCTTCTTGCAAAAATCATGAAGATTTTTTGAAGATAATCAAGTCAAACTCAAGCAACAAACATCAAATTTCAAACTAGTATCTTTTGATACTTCACTGCCATTGCTTGTGCCTTCTAACACATACAAAGATCAACTCACTGTTGGTTATTCTTAGACATTTGAAGCTAATTTCCATCATGGGAATGACCAAAATCAAGTCTTTTATGAAGATGCTTCTCATGAAGAGTAACATTACTCTTGTTGCTCAATTCAACCACATGGAAGTCTTGTTTATTCCGCTTGCAAGGATGGATGGGTTTACTTATTTTGAAGAGAAATTGATGAATTTATTTGAAGATTTTGAAGACATTTTTGCTGCCTCAAAGACAATGATACCTTTTCTTGAGGGGGACATGGACATAAAGACTGATGCAACTATTGCAAGCAAAGTCAATGAAGAAGCAGATCAAGAGGATCAAAAGAACAAGAATAAGAAGAGCAAGCAAAAAAATCATGAAGACTTTGAAGTGGAAAACAAAGTGAAGTACAAGTCCAGGAAGCTAGACAAGAAGAACTGCAATGAATCGAAGATCTATGTCAAAAGAATTGCTAAAAACCGCAAGGGCCTCACTATCCTTGATCCTATTTTTTATTGAATCTTTTAGCCTTGTAATGTCTAGCCCAAATGTCTTTATCATAAGCTTGTAAAACTCCTCATGTAGCCTTGTACTATAGCCTCTATAAGGCCCCTGCTATAGCTTCTGGATGTCCATCATGTTTGTGATACCCACACTTAGCCTTTTCTGTGATAGCCTCTAGTGTTTTTCCATGTCTATGGTGTGCCACACATTGCAGGTGTTACTTTCATTAAAGCCTCTACACACTTTGTACTTTCTAGTTGTGATTGAGGAGGGGTGTTGAGATATTAGCAATCACACCTAATGTAGCCTCTTTGTATGAGACAATTTGGGATGAAGACATGCAGGCTGCAGGAATCCCATATGCACAGAAAGGGAAAACTATACCCATCCAACAACTATGAAGCATTGTACTTGACTACCACTTTTGATATATGAATGAATACATGATGATGCTTTTCTTTGTCAGTTAGTGTCAGTCTTGTACTTGTCAATCCTACACAAGATTGTGTTTATGAGTCCAAGATTCCATCTTGGAACCTAATCCACTTGTGTAACAGTTGTGGTCTTCAATCAATGTCATCATGAGTTTAGTCTATGCTTACAAACCGCCATAGCCATGCTCTAGATCCCGCGTATTTTAACAATCTCTAGAGGTGCTTGGTTCTTCTTTAATTTTTAGATTCTTTTCCTCTAATAATGATGCTTGGATATCAAAAATCTTAGGGTTTGGCATATTGGCTAAGGTTGTTGATAGATTATTATATTCAAGAGGCAAACTTTTAAGTAGAACACCAATGCAAACATCTTCTTCCATTTTAATGTTGATTCCTGCAAGCTGGGTTAGAATTCCTTCCATGTAATTTAGATGTGTGGAAAGTGGTGTGTTGGACTTCATGTCAAGCCTAAAAAATTCAATCAAGAGACCATACTTTGATGACTTAGACTGTGCACCAAACAAGGTGTCCAGTCTCGTCGATGTATCATGTGAGGTTACACAATTATCCACACGGTGGATGTAGCTGTCATCTAGCTCTAGTTTGATGATGGCCTGAGCCTTATCATCAAAATTTTTCCATGTGATTGCAAGATCCACCTCATGAGGCTTCTTTTCTTTGCCACTTGTGATGGCCCAGAGACCCTTCTTCATTAGGGTAAGCTTGATGTGGGTTTGCCAGGTGCGAAAATTGACCCCCTTAAAGCAAACTATTGGAGAGTCCTTGCCCATGTTGGAGTTGCAAGAATAGTAGAAAATTAGATCTAAAATTCTCAAATTTTAGCAGCAAAAGAAATGATCTTGAGTGTGCTAACAAGCACAAGTGCCCAAAAAGCACTAAGTGACTAGTATCAAGAGATACTTGTGGAGCCAAATACTTGGAAAATCTTCAATAGGTCTTCAAGAACTTCTAGGATCTTCAATGTTGTATTCCCCTCCTTGATTTGATGCTTGAGTAGCCCAAAAAATCTTAAATTTGATGTAAGCCAAAGCTGACACGAGTGGTGAGAGTCATTGGATAAGTCTCAATAGACACTATGCTTGAATCTTCTTGAAATGCTTCTAAATCTACCAAGATCTCCCGTCCTTGCTGATTTGATTCCAAAGTAATTGCTAGGAACTAAGTAGGATGTCAAATCAGAGTGGCAGGAGGTTCGACTTAAGTGGTAGGAGAGAGAAAATGAAGGAGAGATGAAGCTTTTGAGTTTTGGCTATGGAGTCTGCATTAGGGTTTCTGGGGGCAGCCTAGTTTTTCACTCTGTGTGTAGTGTATACTTGATCATTTTCAAAAAACATTTGATAGAAATGAAGCTTGATAGATAGGCTACCAAAGCCCCATGGTGGCATGTTAAATCATGTAGCACAAGGAGCATGCCAACGTATGGAAGCAGACAGGCGGCAGAATGAGACAATGAGCTCAAAAAACGGCAATGCTAGGCTATGGCTTGCCTAATGTGCACAATTTCCATGACAAGGTGAAGCGCCTTGAAGTCAAGGACAAATCCTTAGAAGAAAGCATGGAGAGATAATGTGTCTATTGAAATATCCAAGAGATCAATCAAAGCTATGTGATGTTTGGCTATGGCTCCCATGGAAGGTTGATGAAGATAGAGTTGAGAAATGAGGTCATTAGTTAGCCTTGAGCTGCAATGATGGAGCAGAGCTATGAGGGCAAAGAGAGGACCTGAAACATGCTAAGCTATGCTCAGATGCGCTCTTATACCATGTGAAAACAGAGGATCTAGAGCATGGTAGCTATGGTGGCTCATAGACATAGATTAAACTCAGTTAGACACTAACATGATACAGACTAAGAGACTTGATTGAAGTACAAAAGACAAGCAACAAGTACACTATGTTGAATTAAAAAATGACAATGACATTGCATTCATCTCATATGAAAGTGACAACCAAGTACAATGTTATATAAAAGATGGGTAGGTGGTAGTCTTTCTCTCTATGCCTATGGGATTCTTGTAGTGCTAGATGTCCTTAGCCCATCTGCTCTTACAAAGAGGCAGCATGGATGTGATTGCAAATCTCAACATTGTTTTTCTTATAAGATGATCATCCGTACTAATAACTTGAAGTACCTCTCCTTAAGCAATATAATGGCCAATATTAATCCTTTGTGCTAAACTAATGTGTTGGGAAAAATTTGAGCATTACTATTTGAGCTTGGAGGTAGACTATCCACATATAAACCAATATTTAGCATAATCCTCCTACAACAAATAACACACTTTAGGCAGTCAAAACAGATATCGCCCCTACATTGTAAGTGTCATTGTCTCTCCAAACAATGTCTTAGTGGAATGCTTACAAGTCATATATTGATCTCTCTTTAGTTATATAGACACATAACATCCCACATGCTTATAAATACACAAAAAACTTACACTAACAACAAAACCATTCCCTTCCATAGACACATGCATCTTTACTCATATGCATCCATATTTCCCTATACACATGTATCATTGCATAAACACTAGAATCTACACCACCACACCCACTTACAACCCTACAAAAAGACTCAATTCATATGCATACATAGTTTTAAGACCATGAAATTGAAACAAATGATAACTTAGTTATACTTAGATGTCTCGAAAAAGGAAGTCCTTAAATTCTTGGAATAGAGGTGTTTCTTAAATTGGAAATAAAATATACAATCGAAAGGTATCTCATCGACAAAGCCCAAGACCCAATATCAAAACCATGAGTTAAATCAAGTTTAAGCTCAATGCTTAAAATGCACTTATGCATAAGCATACTTATCATGTCACTGCTTGTCACATTGAAAGAAATGTTTGAATTTTTTTTTATTCTAATAAATAATTTATCCAATATAGATTAACTCTTGGATATGCACACTAGATCTCTTCCAAGGTTATTTGTGGCTATCTCTTCACCAAGGAGCCAGATTTTGGCTTCGAATTCTAGGTTCGACACCATATGCGACAAATCTCTCTATAGGGACTTGTCATTTAGCTAGAAGACACCAAGGAGACAAGAAAGCTTTGGCTATAATTCCTTGGGTATTCTAAGTCTAGCTTATCCCCTCCTATGAGTGTGGATCTCCTAGAAGGCTTGGATACTAGTTAAAGGTGAACTGGGTGGATTTATTTTAGTCTTTGTGTGCAGAGTCATGATATGTACTGCAACAATTATTATAAAAATAAGAAAGATAATAAATTTGAAAAAATATTTTCATTTCAAAAGTACTATTTCTTCCTTCTATTTGTGTTTGTGCTTAAGCTTGAGTGAAGCAATATTATTTAATGGGTTAATTAATAAATCATGTGTTATACTTCAAACTAAATTGTGTTAAGTTAATCTAAAATATAAAACTACTTTGCTGAGGGAAGCAAATGGATAGATCCCCAATGAATATTTTTTATGGTGACCTAGTCTCGATTGGCCTAGAGTTTTCATAGAAAAATTCAAACGCTAGAGTAGGATAAACTAGGAAGGATTGAACGATGATTGTCTATTGTAGCGTCTTGGATCCCACGTAGTAATGTTAGATTAGGATAAGCTAGGAATGGACAAACACTAATAGTCCAAGTGTGTCATCCTTGATCTAGAGGAATGCCATTTTAGGAGACCACAGTTGTGACTATACCTTATGGGATGATGGATTATTGTGCATTGCTCCCCTTCATTTCTCACTCTCTATAAAGCAAGTGTGACAATGGTTTCCTTTAGTGTAGTGAATGATAGCAAAGCCATTACCTCAAAACTAACACTAGAAAATACTAATAGGAGAATACAATAATACTTGAGGCTTCACTTTAGGTCAATCCTCATGAGATTGAGGTAGAGCTTCATTTGGTAGACTTGAGAAGTTTGAAATTATGAATATTTGGTTATTTTCATGGAGTTCTGAATGAAAGTTAGCTTATTTACCTCTTGATGGACTACCAAAAATTTGTGCCATCAAGATTCATTAGATAGGCGCATCACATTCAATATCAAAGCAAAATAAAAATTTGGATATGTACCTACATATTGTTTACAAAGTGTTAAAATTAGGTAAGAGTCAATTGAGAATAACTTCTTTATGATTCATTTTTTCAATCATGCTTAATGAATTTGTATGAGAATGGTGAAGCTTGAAAGCATTTCATTGTATTTCAAGCCATATTTACTTTAGCTATACACTCTCTAGATTTTGGATAGAGGGATCAATTTATGTACACCTAAGATCAACTTTATGATCCTTCTCCATTATATTGTGAAAATTATTTGAATATAGAATGGTATGTATTACTTCGTCAATACCAATCATCTTCCCTATATTTGAATAACCTTAAGTAAATATAGTGGATTGAAAATCTAAAAGTTGTTAAATATTTATTTTTTATGAAGCCAAGGTTAATGTTATTCTTTTCACAAGAGAATGCCAAAATCATCTAAGCTATTACTTTTCATAGGAGGAAAACAAATTCATCTAAATTGTTACATTTATGAGTAACTAAAGGGATTCTAGCTAATAGATTTGTTATTCTAGACTACTCTCACAACCAAAAGTATTGTAAAGAGTGATATCTAGACCTTCCTTTGAAATATAAACTCTTAGAAGATTTTGTCAAACCTCAACTCTACCACACTATCTGATAGATGGAGGCCGCTAACACTTCTTCTTTGCCCCTGATGCACTCTCTCAGTCTGATCTGCATCCTCCATCACTCCAACATCATCATTTGATTCGGATTCATCATCACAACCCTCCCCCTTCTCTCTTAGATTGATGCATATGAACAACAGTTAAGAGGAGAGAGGAGAGAGGAGAAAGAAAGACTAGAAAATTAGATTTCTAAATCCTCCATTAAAACTAGCCAAATTACAATCATCTCCTTCCTCACACTATCCTGATCAAGAATCTCTCTCTCTCTCTCTCTCTCTCTCTCTCTCTCTCTCTCTCTCTCTCTCTCTCTCTCTCTCTCTCTCTCTCTCTCTCTCTCTCTCTCTCTCTCTCTCTCTCTCTCTCTCTCTTTAGAATGATCAAGACTGGAGTATCATTGGGTGATTTGGAAGAGGCGCAAAAAATTTTGCGTCCCCCTGCCTATTCGTCAAAATTTTCATTAAAATGAGGCTTCTTATTAAGACTAAGGTTTAAATCTTTAAAATTAGCCTTTTGTGTTCACATTGTCTCACAAGTGGATATTTCGATTTTGAGGGGGCAAACAGACTTAAATTCAAGATCCGTCTGGCCAAGCAGCTTCATAGCATTGAAATCCATCAGCTTGGCCTTAGTTGCAGCACACTTTTCAGCTCCTGGATCTAGTAGCTGCTTTAAAATGCCAAACCTTGTGGGGATTAAATAGGGGGTCAAACAACCTCCGATAGACGAACTGAGACTTGCATTAGATTCTTGACGTCAAAATGCATCTAGGAAAACTCCAACTGTTTGATTTTTCTTGAAATTTTGGTCTTTGGCATTTGCCAAGCACTTGTTGCTCCAAAAAATAGCCTCGAATTCTTCAAGCACAGCTCAAAAGCGGCTCCTAAAATCCAGCTCTCAAAGAGGCATTACATCATTATAAGGGTCCTACCATAGAGATTCACACTCAAAATCACAATTTCTATGCGTAAGTGAGCTATTCATTTGTTTTATGGAAAATGATTGAAGAAAGTGCTTGATTTTGATTATTCTTGATTTCCTATGTTACATTCTTCCTGAAATATGAAAGAAAATCAAAAAATACAATGATATAATAATTTCACGTAAAACCCGTAAGTTGCAGTCTTTTATAAAAATAAAGAAATTTGGGGTTTTTGTTGGGTGTTTTGGGGTCATATGGGATAAAACTTGATATAAAAATAATGTTGAGTGTCCTTGATTAATAAGAACTCGTAATTTTGAAATATCTCATTTTTTATGAAGAAATAAATGGGAAAAAAAGGAAAAATAATAAAATTTTTGGTTTTTTTCGCCTTAAAAATTTAGAGAAAATTACATTTCATGTTTGTGAGCATATAATGAGGCTGGAGTATGAGGATCAAGCCTCAGTCAAGCCTTGTTTCCATGTTATAGTGTGTTTCTATCGATTTTTATATGAAAAACTATATAAAAATGAACCCTGAACCTACCCAACGAATGCAAAACCTAAATGATAGGAGGAAAGAGGGTTTGTGAAAATGGTTAGTTGTTGAAAATGATTCAAAATATGATTTATCTGTCTATGCATAACATAGAGGACGGATTATTATTTGAATTAAGGAGACTAGTAGTATGAAGAAATTTGGTGCTAGTCTCTATCAATGCCACACGTAAGATTAGTTGGAAAATCATTAAAGGGTTGTTTTTGCACTTCACCTAGTTGATTTTTTAATGATAAAATGCTTGAGCACAATGGTCATCCACATTTGCATTGAGCATAACATGGTATCAAACTTGGACACATTGCAATGGCATTCCAAATGTTGAACTACGTGTAGTGTGTAAAGAAATCTGAGTTGTAGGGTAAATGAACGGTTTCTTAGGGCAAGCTTGGTAAGAAAATATCAAATCTCCTAGATCGCTCAAAATATATAAGATTGGAGACTATTCGTATGCTCTTTATATTAGAGCAACGTGTCGAGGGGCCAATCCTCTTGGTGTAGGAGAGCTATAGTGGGGCCATGGCATTTAGCGGGAGAGGTGCCTCCTTTATGTTTGTGTTATGTGGTATATTATACCAAGATGTATGGGATCTCCCTCTAAGGAGTAAGGAAGGGAAATCATTGGACTACGTTCTACTACAAACACAATATCTACATTAGTATTTAGGCCAGAGTGTGTCCCTTGGACGCTCCTGGGTATAAGGCCGTGTGGGGTTGACTTGTGAGTGCTATAGAGGTTGGCTAGTACTTGTATTGAGTGTCACGCTTGTTTAAGTCCCGACAAGTGGTGTGTTTTCCAAGACTTCCTACAAGTGGAAATATTTGAGCCTTGGTTGATTGGGATCTATTCTCTAGTATATGCTAGAAATTAGTGAGCTAGACTCACAAGACTGTCAAGCGGAGCTCCACAAGTATGAAATGGTTGAAGAAGCTAGATGGCAGACTGAGATAAACAAAAGAGACTCTCTATAAAGGAGTGGCCCAATAGCTTTGCAAGGGCGGGGTCTTAATAACCCTAGCTTGGCACACAGTCCATTAGGGGGAGGAAGCTCTAGTACTTCACTCCCCCTCCAATCAGTCCCTTCACTTCGAGTGGAGCTATAGTCCTAGTTGTTCTTTCAAACCCCTATAGCGAATCTAGTTGTTACCATGGTAGCACAACCTATTGCTATACTTGCTTGAACGGTAGATTTGCAAGTTTTGGGATTCCCTCTACCCATGTTTAATGGGTTAGTGGAGGAAGATGCCTTTCTCCACATTAGGGAGTTTCAAAAGCTGATGTTCAACTATCGTATCCAAGATGAAGGATATTTAATGATGATCTTTAACATGACTCTCAAAGGAAAAGCTACCATATGGTATCACGGCCTAGAATTTGAAACCATAACCACTATTGATTTATTTTTCAAAGCCTTTCAAAGGGAGTTTTCCCCTGAAAGGAGTGGTCAATATTGGCTATGTGTACTAAATGTGACACGTCAAGAGCCACATGAGGATATCCGAGCATATGCCAAGAAGTTAAAAGAGATCTTTCGCAAATTGCAAGCCTCTATCCCTATACTAGCAGTTGCCCAATGGCAATATTTTTTTCATGGTTTGGATTTTAACATTTAGACGCACTTGAGTAGTGTCACTTTTTCGGATGTGGATATTGCCATTAGACGAGCACAAGAAGTAGAATCTTGACTACAAGTGGCCTATGCCTCTCGAACCAATCTTAATATGGGTCTAGTTTTGAGAAATAATTTTGCATTGACCAATGGAAATGGAAGCCAAGCAATAGCTATGACTAACCCGAATGTGAGAGGAAGCATGGTCCAAAATGTGCCTTTATTGCCAGCTCCTCCCACTGTGACTATGCCTTTGGCTAGCCAGATGGCTTCGCCAAATGTTTGTAATCTATCCACTTGTTCACTTGCAGGACATGTCTTAGCAGCCCATTGGGAAGAGAGTCTAGAAAGTGTAGCCCGACACTCCCATAGAATGTCACGGGGTTTGGGATCTAGGTCTTCTCAAGTCTGCCACCAAGCGAAAGCATTCCGGCCGTTCCCACTTAAGACCGACCTGAATCAAGGTTTTCCTAGTGGTCAAATTCCTAGAACGGTAGCTAGCGTTGAACCCCAGGCGAACTACTTTACGCAGAAATGTCAGGGTTGAAGCGGATTCATGCTGCACTTGGTTCAAGGAGAGTGGGAAACGAGAGAGATGCAAAGCTCAACCTCTCTGCCCGTAAGGCATAGTCCCATTCCGTTCCCCTAAAACATCATAAATCAGGACTCTAGTATCCTAGATTCTAGGTCATTATTCCTTGCTATCAAAATCCTTCAAGAAAAGTTCCCGCCCAACCGGGACCACCCATCCATAGGACAGACCCATGGCCACATCCACCGCACTTTCCTCAGGGTTGCTTTAGTTATCTAATTACCTATCACATTTAGTTTGACACGCAAAAATAGCTCCCTTAATTAGCCAAGTATTCACCGGTTCCTTCACGTAACTTGAGCACTGACAAAGAAAAACAATGTCAAACAAGTTCCTTTTCAACAATTGATCTTATTTATCAGTATTTGGAATACATTATATAATCCAGCCTGAAGGCTAATCCATAATCCACCCGAAGGCAATCCATAATCCTCAGGGATTACTAATCCAAGTTTCTGCCTGTAGACTAGTATGCAGGCCTCGAGATCCAATCCTAAGTCACGTCAACCTCTTGTGTAGGACCCGGAGGCAAGGGATTTATGGCCAGAGCCCCCTAGCACCCAAGCGTCCTCCTGCTCCAATTAGCATCCACGAAGAGACCTCTCGCAGCGGGTTCGGTCCATGTACCCAGTGCGGCTAACAACCCCCTTGGATAGGGTCAGGTAGATAGTCGAGGGTAACTGAAACTGTCTCTCCCTCCAAGCCTTCAACCTGAAGCATTTATAATTTTTCCAGCTTTAGTTCCTTGAGCAAAGAAGTACAAACACTGCTCCTAACTATACAAACACAATCAATCCAGTGGTCATTTATTTGGCCAACTGCTAAGGTGTGAATCCTCTTCTCCGAATGCATCCAGCATTTGATCCGGGATCAATTGCGACTTGGAAAGATCCCAAGGGTTTCGTTGCTTGTTTACCCTTTTATCCTTGGGTTAGGGCTTATACCTTATTAACCCAAATTAACCAACATCTTAGGCTCCTTAAACTAAGACAGTAGATCCTAGGCAACCTTGTTGCCCTAACTTGATTTGTCAATTGCTTGCTAGGCAATTCATAGTTACCCTATATTGGCAACTCAGCCTCATAGAAGGGCAACTCATCCTCAAGATAGTTTGACTTGAACTTAGGACTTGCCAACCTCGTTCTAAGGAGTGGCAACTCTATTTTGTGATTTAATACAAAACCATGCAACGTTGCAACTTGTTGCATAGGGGTTGCATCTGACTTACGGGATCATCTCTCCCATCAAACGGCGTTCCTTGGTCAAGAAATACGTTTGGTCAAGATGAAGGGTTTGTGAGTCCTCTTGACGGCCCAATCCAACCCTCAACCATACTAGGCCGACAACATTTGGCCCTAGGGTTTCTAAACTCAAATGGAATTCTAGTATTAGGCCAATTTTCCCTAGGGTAAAAACCCTAGATCGTTATTGTATGGGCGTCTAACCAACCCTAACATTCCGTGAATGTGGGTAGGACCTTTGAGGTCGGAATTATCAAGTCAGTTTTTTCGAGTGCGATACTAAGCGGAATTTTAATGTGGCTTAGCTCTACCTAGTGCATTGAAGTGGTCATCATTTGAGTTACACCCTTACAACGAATTTCCTAACTAATCCAATTGTCTTGCGACAATAGGTGATCTTTCCTTAGAAGAGATGCAAATCCTTTTCCTAAGAGATGTAAATAATTGCAAAACATAACATTCCATGCAAATATGTGATTCATAGACTTTTCCTTCTATACAGCTAAAAGATTTCAATGATAATTTATTTTCCCTTGTGCTAAAACTATAATGATGCAACGGAACCAAGCTTTAATGATTGACAATTTAGGACTAACTCATATAGAAACCTACGTTGAGTTTTAACAAGAACTATACCTATAAACCCTTTGTTCAATGCATTGAATTCATGATTTAATATGAAATGCATCATTTTCTAAAACAACTTCGATAAAAAAGTTCATGCATGAGTGAATGTCATAGGACTATTTAATGAATTAATTCGTTCTACAGCATTTAATGCGACTTAAAATGCAAGTATCCTTGCATGCAATAGGTAAGTTCATGGTTTCCTTTTCATGCAATGCAATTATTTGGACAATATTCAATGGCGTCTAAGATTAACCTTTATAGGAATCACATCCATGGATTTAAATCATAAGTGCAACATGCGACAAGCTCTATCCTTCTTAGCACGATCCCTCTTGTAATTTTTTCATTATACATTCAAGGAGGTTGCAACTTGGAAGTGCAAGCATTTTTCAAAGGCATGACATGCATTAACTTCATAAACGAGTGGATAATTGCGTTTAAAATTTCCAAATGTATATAACTCGACTACCTGTATTAAAGACATGCTTAAATGCATTCTTTCCATGTGAAATCAATCTCTAAGAACCTAGGCACTAAAGTTCGGGGTGTTATCCACACGCGAACTCGGAGTAGAAGCTCCTGCATGTGCACCTCTTGCCATTTTCTTGGGAGCCATTGACGACGTAAATAATTTGATTCAGCAACTCTCTCTTGGGTTACTTTCGTGTATCGACTCCTCTCTGCCCGGGATCTTTCCTTCTACGCAGGACACAACCTTTACGGAATGGGGTTTTAAGACAAACCCGCAATGTATGGGAGAACAGGATTTATGGAAGCTTAAAATTAGAAGCTTCCAAAAAGAAGCTTCTAATGCTTCTCTGTCTCTAACAGAAACATGGAAAAAAAAAAGCGTGATGATGTTGGGGAGGACGACGACGAAGAAGATAAGGGTGATGATTATGTTGATGGCGATGGGATGGGCGGTAGTAGCGCGGCAACAGTGTGGTGTGGATGGCGGTGGCCTGGGTAGCACGATACAGTGGCAGCTCTCTAACTCCCTTCTTCCCTCCCCATGCTTCAAGGGGGGAGTCTTATAGGCTAAGGGGAGGGGGGGGGGGGGGGGGGAAGATAGCCACACACATGGCTCTTGCATGCTTTCTCCTCCCCCCATGCTTCCCCTACTTCTCATTACTCCTCTCACACTCCCTCTCCCCTTGCCAGGAATCGATTGAGGGGAGGGGTTAATAAAAAAAATTTGCAAAATTCTTATCCATTATCCACTTGCCTTTCCCGTGAAGGGTGTTTGTGTGTGGTCTTGCGGGTTGTTAGCCTCGGCCTCCTACGCTCGATGCGGTGAGCTGTTTATTGAAGCACACGGTGTAAGGACTTAGCCACTAACATTATTCCATTGCGGGAGATGACTTAGCGCTGCTTTTGCGCGGGGCGTGTAGTGGTAAAAATTCTTTAATATTTCGTTCCTATGAGTCAACTACCAATACCCAATCAAATTATTAGGCCAATGGAATGACCAATAGACGATCATGGGTGAGTTAAGTGCATTGAATGTCCTTAGCGAAGTTAAGGATATGATGAAGCACTACATTGACATGATTTTCAAACAATATTGACAAATAGCCGTTGACATCAATTTCCTTAAAAAACAATAGAATCTGATAGGAGGTAGACACCCCGAAGAGAGTGCACCCTTAAGATGTAGTTGTAAATGGTGTGGTAGCTAGCACTATCCTAGAAATTGTCCAAATGTCAAATGCGACATATGTGGGAAGTCCAGTCATTCTAGCTGCCACCTGTTGGAGTATGATTAGCTCTCTCCAACAAGGTAGTAGATAGCCAAGTCCTGTTAACCATCATGCACAAGGGAACAATCTTCAGCGAGATGATGGACTAAAACAAATACTTCAAAGAGATAAGGCTACTATAGAGGAGCTAACTAGTGGCAGTGCAGTTAGTCTCATTGAGGCTGTATGAGCTAATGGCACTAAAGCTTCTAATCTGCGGGCCATTACGAGAGGCCAAAAGGGTAGAGAAGGTGACAAAGATAATGTGAAACTTATCGATGGAAACCCTAAGCAAGATGACAAAGGGATGCAAGTCCTTAATCACTACAAGGATACGGAGGCATAACAATGGCGCTTTTCGATACAAAATAACAGTGTCGCTATTTGCATCGCAAATGCGACGCAAATAGCGATGGTGCTCAGATGAAAAAACACAGGTCGAAACCCGAGTGCGTTATTTTGCATGAACAAACGAAAGAGAGAGCGAACTCCATCTTGCATTTGAGAGGGAAAGGGAGAGAAAGAGGGAGAAGGAAATGTTCTCACCGCCACCATCGCCATTTGCGAAGAAGAGGAGAAAGTGTACTGAGGGTGAAGAGGAGCCACCGTCGCAAAGAGGAGCCCCGAATCCATTCTCGAGCCTTTACGGTGAGTGCATTGTTCCTTCTTGCTTTGTTTTTGTTTTTTCTCTTTTTTTAACTTATTTTTGTTAAAAATCATGTGTATTGAGAGAGGGAGAGGAAATGAGAAAAGGAAAGAAGGAACGAGAGAGAGAGAGAGGGAGAAAACATTAAACATAATAGGGAAAGAGAGAAAGAGAGGGAGAGGGAGAGGGAGGGAGAGGGAGGGAGAGAGGGAGGGAGGGAGAGGTTATTATTGTTATTGTTGTTTTATTTCTTCTTTTCTTTTTTTATTTTTTGTTGTCATTGTGGTAGTGGTAGTGGTAGTGGTAGTGGTAGTGGTAGTGGTAGTGGTAGTGGTAGTGGTAGTTGTAGTGGTAGTGGTTTGTTGTTGTTGTAGTCGTAGTCGTAGTCATAGTCATAGTAGTCGTGGTTGTAGTAGTAGTAGTAGTAGTGGTGGTGGTGGTGGTGGTTTTCTTGTTTGTTGTTGTTATAGTAGTAGTAGTAGTATTTTTTCTTTTATTATTTATTGTTGTTTAGTTTTCTTGTTTGTTGTTGTTGTAGTAGTGGTAGTAGTAGTAGTTTTTTCTTCTTTTCTTGTTTGTTATTGTAGTAGTAGTAGTTGTTGTTGTTGTTGTTGATTTTTCTTCTACTCTTGTTTCTTGTAGTGGTAGTGATAGTAGTAGAGAGAGAGAGAGAGTTGTTGTGGTAGTCATAGTCGTGGTCATAGTCGTTGTAGTCGTGATTGTAGTAGTAGTAATGGTAGTTTTCTTGTTTGTTGTTGTTGTAGTAGTAGTAGTTTTTTTTATTTTCTTGTTTATTGTTGTTCAGTTTTCTTGTTTTTTTTTTTTTTTTGTAGTAGTAGTAGTTTTTTCTTATTTTCTTGTTTGTTGTTATTGTAGCAGCAGCAGTAGTAGTTGTTGTTGTTGTTGTTTTTTCTTCTCTTCTTGTTTATTATAGTGGTAGTGGTAGTGGTAATGGTAGTGGTAGTGGTCGTGGTAGTGGTTTGTCATAGTCGTAGTTGTAGTTGTAGTCGTAGTCGTGGTCGTAGACGTAGTGGTAGTCGTGGTTGTAGTAGTAGTAGTGATTTTCTTGTTTGTTGTTGTTGTTCTTGTAGTAATAGTTTTTCTTGTTTTCTTGTTTGTTTTTGTTGTTGTAGTAGTGATAGTAGTAGTAGTTTTTTCTTCTTTTCTTAGTAGTAGTAGTAGTAGTAATAGTAGTAGTTGTTGTTGTTATTGTTGTTGTTGTTGTTGTTGTTGTTGTCGTTGTTGTTGTTGTTGTTGTTGTTGTTTCTTCTTTTCTTGTTTATTGTAGTGGTAGTGATAGTGGTATTAGTAGTGGTAGTGGTAGTGGTAGTGGTAGTGGTAGTGGTAGAGGTAGAGAGAGGAAATTGGTAGTAGAGAGAGATATATGTTTTGTTAAAGGAAATGAGAGAGGGAGAGGAAGAGAAAAAGGAAAAAGGAATGAGAGAGAGGGAATAAACAAACATCATAATAAAGAAAGAGAAAAAGAGAGAGAGAGATGGAAGGAGAGGAGAGAATGAATGGACAAAAAACAAAGAGAGAGTGGTGGCGAGGTTCGGTGAGGTGTGGTACAATACCACGAGACGGAAAAAACTCCGACATAGGTTAATTTGTGGGTGGGTGGAGACTTTACATACATTAATTTTTGCTGAGTTATAAGAGAAGAAATCCCTTCTCAAACAATTTTAAAAAGAAAAAAATAATGATAACAAAAACAAATTATTTGTCGTAACGTAGACAAAATGAAAAACGATGAAGGTCGTGATGTTCAAGATCGTGAGGCATATCCCATGTCCTTGCTCTCAACGTAAGTTGGCAACTAGACAAAAATGTCGATTATCTATAGAATACATACGTCGCTTCAGCGAGTTTCAATATGAGATCATTAATCAAGCGATCTTAGATTTTGAGTAAACGGTAAGAAAAGTTTATATCAATCATGCATTATATTCACAATCTAATCAAATACCATATACAAAAAGATTGGGTGTGGCTGGAAAATTTTCTATCTAAGGAGGTGATGTCTTGTCCCAAGGAGGAGTGCACCCCCCTTTGCGGCCAGCTAGAAGAGTTCGTGGGCGTGCGATGGATGGAGTGCCTGAGCTGATCCACCACTTGGAAGGTACTACCCAATCTATACCGTCAATACCAGAGGAGACAGGAAACCTTTGAGACTTACCTACAATCTTAGAGCCTGAGATGGAGGCAATGATCGATGCATTGATTCCCATGGATGTCGAGACTTCTGATCTGCTTAGAGAGGAAGTGTCCATACCATTATATGATGGGTACCGAGTATCTCACCTGAAGATATTGCTTGCACTCCTAAGTGTGCAAGCAAAATATACGAGTGGAGCGATCTGAGTGTGATTGAGTTGTTCAGATACCTTCTACGTATGCTTCGTTGGCGACACTATCATTAAAAACATTTGTGATTTTTCAAGGTGTTTTATGATTTTTTTCAGGTGACTAAAGTATCATATATTATCACTTGCAAATACCATGCCTAAGTCTCGTGATGATGCACGACATGTTTTACGAAATCTTGGCATGGACTACAACAACATCCATGCATGTATCAACGATTGCATACTATTTCAAGAAGAATACGAGACTATGGAGACATGTCTAAAGTGTGGTGCTCACAGGTATCGACAGGACTTGCAAGGGCAAACCATCCCTCAAAATATTCTTAGACACTTTCCGCTTATCCCCCGCATAAACCACATGTTTTGTACGTCCGGCATGGCAATCTTAACAACGTGGAATGCACATAGGTCCACAAATGGAGTTCAATGAATATCAGCAGATTTACGCGTATGGAGCCACATTGGCTCTACCTTACCAAGCTTTTCTCGAGAGCCAAGGAATCCTCGGCTCGGTCTTGCAATGGATGGTGTGAACCCATTTGGTCTACGCTTAACTTCTTATAGTGTGTGGCCTATAGTCCTTATCAACTATAATATCCCTCCATGGCTTTCTATGAAGAAAGGACATCTCATCCTTAGCTTACTCGTTCCTGGTCGCTACAAAGTCGAAAATGTGGATTATCTTCGTCCATTAGTCGATGAGCTTAAGATTTTCTGGGAGAAGGGGGTTACCATGCAATATATGAGTAAGCGCGATGGTCGACGGTTCGCCAATATTCGAGCCATTCTCATGTGGATGATGCATGAATTTTTGGGATTCAGAGAGTGCTCAAGTAAGTAGGCTTCCGTTTTCATTGGCAATATCTATCATAGCTCATTCAAGTTTGTATTCACTGGATAGAGGTGTTGGGAGAGGTTTGGTTACCTCAGGTTATCATGCATGTCCATTGTGCGGGGCCATAGTTAGACTCCTGAAGGTCACGAACTATGAAGAAAATGGTATATCAAGGACATGCCACCTTCTTGCTAGAGGGTCATGAACTCAGGGACGGTTTTCTTGGACGACCTCTAGCACCTATGAATGCCCAAAGCTGGTATGAGCTAAAAATGGTCCACACGGAGTCACATCCAAACGGAATGTGACGGTTCTCAGTTTTCTATGAGTTTCCATATTGGAACCACTTACAAATCAACCACTTGTTGGATCCCATGCATATTTTCAAGAACGTGGACATCTTGCTATGGGACCACATCACAGGAAAGAGAGACACTATAGGGGCATAAATGGATTTGAAGGAGGTAGGCAAGATGGAGGAGATTTGGCCTCAGTCGAGTGTTGATGGTCGCTTGCAACTACCTTACACTCCTTAGGTTTTGTCCACTAAAGAAGAGCACATTGTGAAGCAAATAGTCATGTCTATCCGCACTCCGACGGATATGATGCGTTCTCCAGGTTTGCGTTTTGTAAAGATGACAAATTTTCAGGGCTAAAATCCCATGATTGACATAAGATATGACAGGTTTGTACTACAAATGGATTGTAAGTGGCCTACGTATTTTGCTATTTGGAGTGTAGTCATTGTTCATAATGCTTTCTCATTTGTGGTAGTTTGTACTACCAATCGTGATCGCAGGATGCCTTACTCCAGAAATACATGGGGCAATTTACAGGTTGTCGACTTTAGTACAATGGATCTCATAGAAGGAGATTAAGAGGTTCTCTATTGAATCCGCAAGGTGGGGGGAGCAGTGGAGACGGTCTGTCTCTTTGAGAAATACTTGCCTACCAGCATACTCATGATACAAATCCACATTCTTGTGCATCTTGTAGATGAAGTGGAGATTGCTGGATCTGTCCATACGCAATGGATGTTCTTCTTGGAGCGCTTCATGAAAACCCTAAAAGGCTTTGTGCAACAACAAGCTTAGCTAGAAGGTAGCATGGTTGAAGGTTGGTTGGTGTCTGAGATGCTAGTGCATATTTCACAATGGCTACCAATGGTGAATTCAGATAACAGTATGCTAATGTCGCTGAAGGACGATGATAGACTGACCGGAGATGTGGTGGTTGGAAATGGGGTAGAAAAAAGAATGGATACTGTAATGGAGGATAAAGTGAATCACTTTTTTATGTTGCACCATGCCTCTATGGAGACGTGGCTCACTAGGTACCAGCAAGCTAGGAAAGATCGAGAGGAAGTGCGATCTGAATTTCGACGTAGTACGCGCCATCAAACAATTCGATATCTCGAGGGCATGAAGGAGATGCTGCAGTTTATGTCAACATCATGGTTTCATGGAGCTTTGACCGCAATGTCCCGCGAAGGGGCGAAGGTCTCAACTGAGGAGTGGGAATTCTCAAGGGGATGTAGTCCAAAGGTGATGACGTGTTTAGGGTTTGTTGTATCTATATTTTATATGCAACATTTAATTGAGTGTTTCAATGTACAGTACAAAATATATAGTGCAGCGTAGTCGCATGGACGGCATTTCCGCGTGGAGCATACTAACAAAATGCGCTCCACAACAGATTATGGTATCATGGCAAGGTTTGAGCAAGAGAACCGACGACGAGCAATGGATCCAAACATGGTTATAGATGAGATGGAGTATTTTGGGAACTTGCAAAGTATTGTCACGGTGGATTACCGTAGCTTCTCAATAATCCTATTCGATGTGTAGTGGTTCAAAGTGATACTTGAAGGAGTTGGAGAAACAATTCAATGAGGTCCATCTGGATTTCTTGAAATAGATTTCGAAAAACCGATTTGCGCGACATGTTTTTGTTGCAAGCCCATTGTGAATAGGTGCATGAACTCATATGTTTTTTAATTATACTATGACATGGTACATGTCACAATAGTTGAATCTCTCTTGTACGTGATCCTAAACATGTGTTGTAGGGTGGGCAAGTCAAGGAAAATATTGTTAAATTCATTGAATGTAACCTCCTTTTTCTTGCCCTTGAAGTTAGCCTTGATATGAAAAGGCTCACCTAGAATCCCCATCACTTTGTTATTAACTCTCTGTCTGATAGTCCTAACCACAAATGGCTTTGGAAGTATGTAATTGCGTACCTGTCCTTGCTTCATATTTGATTGTAAAAGCTAGAAAAGTTGTATATAAGCATCTCGACTGATACCAATACTATCCAGTGTCTTCTGTACTAACTCAGAATCCAAAGAATGATCCTTTACAAATGACTCCAAGCATTGTTTCTTTGCCTTTTTAAATTTCTTCTTCTCCAAAATATCCTTTGAAACTACTGAAGGAAGAAGATGATAATAAAACTGAGCTGCTTTTAAAGAATCTCTTTCACTTGCATTTGGTTGTAGAAGAGATCTAAGCAAAATTAACATCACAAATCAATGCAAATAATTTAAATAAAGCCATATTTAAGATTTTTCAAGTGAAAAAAAATATACCTTGATGCTTGGATTCTTTTACCACAGCCTCCTCCTCCTCGTTTGAAATTCTTAATATTTTTAAGAGCTCTTTGTCGATTTCGAAGGCCTAATAAAGTTTTCTTTCGTTGATAAGCTTTAATACACTTTCCAATTGAATGAATTTTTTATTGATAATCCTCTAGCTTCTGCAACAACTCTATATTGTGTTTCATCAAAAGATGATTCTTTAGTCCAAGGATATCCTTTTCTACAACAAGGTTAAGTGTATAACCTAAAAATCCATTGTAGCCATCACCAATAAACCTCATTAATGATTAGCTATTATAAAAAGGAGGAGTGCTATTTCTGCTAGGATCTTTGAAATATAGCTTTCTATCCAACCAAAGATCAATATTCTTCTTTTCTTCAAACCTCAATATATGTTTCATAGACTCTGTAACCGTAATAGATTTTGTTATCTTTCTTATTGGTTCATACTCACTATCCAACTCAATATGAAGATGATAGAGAGGTCTTTTATGAGAGCTACAGAGATCATTGGATGATTGATCCGCAGCTAAGTTATAGAGATCATTGGGTGATTGATCCATAGCTAAGGATATGATTAGAAGCAAGAACGAAAACAAAGAAGAGACTACTAAGGAGGAGAAAAAAAGAAGAGAGAAACGATGGAGGGAGGCAATCGAGTAGTATCCACCAAAATTGAAATTGAATATTACTTTTTACTTTAATGAGGAGAGGTAAGATCTTCATTATGACAACCTTGCCAACTTTATGGCGACTTAGATTTCTAGGTTTGATGTGACCACGAGAATATCACGACAATGACTTATTAATGAATTTTGATATTTTAACTTACCAAAATATAAACCTTTTAAAAATTCTATAAAATAATTTTATTTCTTAAATTATTTTCTCTCTCTAGGATCTCTTACATGGCATTTTTGAGATCTCAAAACTTCCCTAATGTCAAAATTCTCGACATCCATGGGAATCAATGCATTGATCATTGCCTCCATCTCAAGCTCCAAGATTGTAGGTAGGTCTGGAAGGCTACATATCTTCTCTGGCATTGACGGTATAGATTGACCTTGCAAGTGGTGGATTAGCTCATGCACTCCGTCCATCGCACGCCCACAAACTCTTCTAATTGGCTGCAAAGGGTATACTCCTCCTTGGGACGAGACGTCACCTCCCTGGATAGAAAATTTGCCAGCCATACCCAATCTTATTGTATATGGTATTCAATTAGCTTGCGAGTACAATGCATGATTGATATTAACTTTTCTTACCATTTGCTGAAAATCCACAATCGCCTGATCAATGATCTCAGATTGAAACTCACCAAATCATCATACGTGTTCTATATACAATCGATGTTTTCATCTAATTGCTAGCTTGCATTGAGAGCAAGGACATGGGACACGCTGATTAAGATATGCCTCGCGATCTTGAACAACAGGACCTTCATCCTTTTCCATTTTGTCTACGTTATGACAAACAATTTGTTTTTGTTATCATTCCTTTTCTCTTTCTTAAATTGTTCTCCTCTCCTTTCATCTCCCTCTTTTTTTTTTCTTAAATTATTATGCTCTCCTTCCATCTCTCTCTCTTTTTTTACGTTACGACCACGACCACAACCACGATTACGACTATGACTATGACCACAACTATGACCACGGCCACAAACACGACTATGACTATGATGACCACGACCATGACCCATGACCACGACCATGATCATCACGACCACCACGACCATGACTACGACTACGACTACGACTACGACCACGACCATGACCACGACCACGACCACGACTATGACTACGACCACAACCACGACCACGACCACGACTATGACTATGACTATGACTATGACTACGACTATGACGACCACGACTACGACCATGACTACGATGACCACGACCACGACTATGACCATGACCACGACCACGACCACGACCATGACCACGACCACGACCATGACCATGACCATGACTACGACTACGACCATGACCACGACTACGACTATGACTATGACTACGATATAGAGATGAAGAGAGAGACAAGAGTTGAGAGAAGAGAAAGGAGAAAGAGAGAGAGATCTGACTAGAGCATTTGACACCCATAGTCAACACACCATGGTAAACATAAGCACAAATTGATATTGAATTATGGCAAGAAAATCCACCACAAAACAATAGTTATAATACTCAAGGTGGGATTTCAAAGTCTTATTGATTTCAATCGGTCATGGATGCCATACTATGGGTAGGTTGCACTTACTAAGAATAGAATTAGCGATTCACCTCATCTTCTCTCCATCATCAATAGAATTCTCCTTTACCATTTACAACTCACCCATCTTCTCTCCACACTATCGCACACTACAATCTCTATGAGGGCATGAGATTGGGATCTCCAGAGATACCAAAGCATGATCTCTAGCTTGATGGTTGCATATATATTGCTACTACTCGTGGAATAAACCTTAAAATAGTTATTATGCTCAAATATATGCTTGTTAGAGCAGAAATTCATTCCTAAGACTATTCTAAGGAAAAAAGAGGGTTAATGATAAAAGAGTATCCTTCCTTGTAAGTGTTTTTATATTATATTTATTAATTAAAATTGATAGTTGAGGATGAGTTTCCTAAGAGATCTTGTGGTGATGTTGTTTTAGTTTTGCGAAGCATATGAATGATGTTGTTTTAGTTTTTTGTATTTGTCTTTTTAAGAAGAGATTGATTTTTATGGAATATCCAAAGTTATTTTTGGATTTACGTTATGAAAAATGAATGTTTTTCATGTTGATAGGCTGATCGCCTTCGTTGTATACTTGCGTGATGGAGACTAGGGCAAGCCCCATGTATGACAGGTCTCTTTGCAGGAAGAACATTATGCTAGGAGGCACAAGTATGCTAGGGCTCTCTAGCCATATATCCCTTAGGTTTGTTGAGGATCAGTCTAACCCCTATGAGCCTAGGATGAGCTTATTGTAAGGTCTTATTTACTTTTCTCTCTTTCTCTCCCTCTCTCATTTCCTCTCCCTCCCTCACCTTGACCCTCTCTTTCTCTCTTTCCCTATTAGGTTTAATGATTTTTCTCTCTCCTCTCTCTCTCATTTCCTTTTCTCTCTTCCTCTCCCTCTCTCATTTCCTCTCCCTCCCTCACCCTCATCCTCACCCACACCCTCTCTTTCTCTCTTTTCCTATTATGTTTAACATCTTGAAGAACTTCCAGATGGTTGTGGAGTTAAAGAAGTGGGGATCATGATTGTGACACACATTTAGTATACTATGTTGGTGGGTACTTTGTGCCTACCTCCATCCTTGCATGTTGGGAGATGCTTGGAAAAAGCAATATACTTGCCTCGAGGACCTAAGAGATGACTATATATGCCGAACTAGTTATTCAAGTCACATCTAATGGGCAAGGCATGAAGATATGGGAGGATGTACAAATCAGGACTCAGCAAGAAAGTTCGAGGCTTGCAGAAGTTGCCGTGAGAAAACAAAGTCCTGCAATCAGAAGGGTCCACGAGGAGCACTGATTTATGGGCAGTCGATATGCTCGGAAAGGAGTTGGTATCAGCTGTGCTACTGTGATGGATGGCCGATGATGCAAAAACCTCCTGGTTGTAGCCTTTAGATAAAGAGAAGAGGAGAGAACAGAGCGGCTATCTCCTATCGTTTGAGAAGCGCTAACTCTTCTTCAACGACGGGATGATTGACTGTAACACGTAGACATCAACAAAGTCATAAGCTAAGTGCGTGAAACAATGATTGCCTGGAGCTGAAGTGCTGTTGCAGTGAAGAGCCGCCATTGATATTATCATGTGCAGGCTTAACGTTTGACTGCAGGGATGTTAAGCTAGAAGACGATGGTTTACTTCAAAGCGACAAGACAATCCGACGGCAGTACTGGTGAAGACAATGGGCTTTATGGGCAGGCTGACATGATTCATGAAGGACCTCTGCTCTACGCGATTGCATGTGATAGAAGAATTAGAAGATTGAATTGGTGAGCTTGGAGAACACAGTAAACTACACATTAAGAGTAGTAAACTACATGTCAACTCTTAAGAAGAACTAGTCAAAGTCCGCAAAGCAACAACTTCCATTGCCTATCCATAGCATCAAAGCTGCTGCAAGATTTCCTACTCCATCGTGTCACAAGTTGATTGTTTAAAATAGGTCAAAGAAAACCTTACGCAAATTCAATACTTTACAAACATATATGTATATATATATATAAGCTTTTGAACCTCTCTTTGCTTTCTTGTGATGACGTATATGAAATTCCAACATTGTGTGTGCATGGAAGCCGCTTTAGTAAACCCACAAACATCAAATGGATGGCTAGAGACTTTATATAGCAATCCACCACTTATATATGTTAACTCCATCGTGTTGTGATATCTATACATCTACTCTAAAAGCATCTATATCATCAAGAAGGCCTAAGCCTCTATTATTCTTCTGGAAAATATCTATGCTTGGTGCTTAATAGTAGTGAATATTCTTGAAGAGTATCTCATCGGTGTCTCTCTCAAGCTTTTAATTATCATAGGAACTTTTGCTTAGAGCTAATTGACGTCCTACTCATGTCATGCTTTTCTCCTTTCCTCTACAGATTGTGGCCAGACACGATACCCCTCGACATCTTTGGTGAACCTGATGTGAAATGGCCATGTTAGCAAGCAAGTTGGGAGATTCAGTGGGATCTACAGGTATACATAATTCTATAGATTATATGAGGCATCTTTTGTAGGGTTTGAATATGTATATATATCAATAGCAACATCAGTAAAAGAATTACAACAGTTGCAATTGTTGCATCAACAACACATCATGTAGCACATGTAATTGCAAGCTAATATGCAGTATGAAAATGTTGCAATGAAAACTATGGAAGCTATGATTCATGACAATAACCTTTTAGTGGCAAAAATGTATCAAGCTATGTGAAATTATATGAGGCACAAATGGACTTCTTTGGAGTCCCTTCATGCTTGTTGAGTCAGTTTCATCTCGTGACCTCTTCATTGAAAACCAGCATTAACTAACTCTATAAGCAAGATGCTTCATGGGATACATTCAAGAAAGTGTTAAAGGAGGAGTACTTTTTGGAGGACTTAGGGTTGGATGGCCACATGTCATTCATGGAGTGGGTGTATAAGCCAAATAAAGGGCTACTTGCCTCAAAGCTACTACTGACTTTCAATGAGAAGTTCAATCATTTGGATGTTGCAAAGTAGACAACTTTGCAATCGGAGAAAGTTGAATTATTCTTGTAGGCAATTGATCCAATGTTGCAGGGAGAACAAGGGAAACTATTAGAAGATAGAACTAAGCTGAAGGGGCTTAAAACAAATTGGCATGATGCAAATAATGCAATCTCTACGTTGATAAAATGGTAGATGTGGAAAGCTAGTTGCCAATTGGTTCTTTTTATCCTACGCCTTCTCCTCCTTCTATTTCTATTACTCCTCTCTTATGGCTTGAGCCTATGCCTAGGCTATAGCCTTTGATTTTGCATTAGTTATACGAAAGGATGATGCTATGGAAAGAATGATTAAGGGTTTGGAGAATTTATAGATTAAAACGACTCACTTGGTAGACTCTAGACAAGCTAGGCCTTCTCAAGCTCCATTTAGAAAACCTTTTGTGAGGTGATGTATTGTTGAGATACAAGCTCAGATGTACTTATGACCAACACCAAACAACCATAGCCTAGCTAGACTAGACATGTGTGTGCATTCAATAAGATGGGTAGGTTAACTATAGTTATTTGACTATGGTCAATTGGTAGGCATAGCTCTTAATAGTGTTGTTACTTAGTTAGTGGGATGGAATAATGAAGAATAAAGAGAGTACACTACTCTCTCAATTTTAGCTCCATGTCTTTGTCTATCTCTTATCCCATGTTCTTTTGACATGGTATTAGAACTAGAGAGCTTGGCTTCATGATGCACGGGAGCTTAGTCTTGAAAGAGCTAGAAGTTGGAGAGTGATTATGACCTGCAGTTTGTGAAGAAGATTGCACTACAACATTGGTAGCCATAGCTTGCACTTGATGTGGTATGTATGAGTGGTTTTTTGTGATTGCACCTTTGTTGAGACTTGTAAAGTGAGTTTATTAGTATCCACAGGAGCCTAGAAGAGTGCTCATTGTGGTCAATAGAAATAGCAATAGATTAGCATGATCTATCCAGATTTACACTTGTTTTCATCCTGAAGCAATCTGCTAGAAATGTGCAGCAAGAGTTGTGTAATAGTTGCATTCCTTTACTGAGAAACAATCTTAGCCATTGAGTGAAGATTCTAAGCACTGCTAAGTGCATAATATGCATTAATAAATAGTAAGTTAAAATTTCTTTCAGACTAGCATGAATAGGCTAAAATTGTGCATGGGTCTCAACATAGAACATTTAGTTTTGGTGCTCATCTACTATGTCTATGCACTGCAAGGATGCTTGACATTGAGTTTGCTAATATAGTTATGCATTTAGATGATATTCAAAGGGTCTAAAGATCAATCATGGACTAAATACATAGGCAAGGTGTTGTCCTAAATCTGTGACAACTTGTACTTGACATTTGGAGCTCACTGAAGGTTATGGTTGGTAGTTACTTATGTTTGGATGATGCCACATGTTTATAGAATGGTTAATTAGCTGATTGAGCACTGAATGCTCAGGTATGGACTGATTTATAGCTATTTATAACATAGATTTGGCTATTTATAGTCTATGAGAAGTCACTTTGATCACTACTACTAGTTGTATGGACAACCATTCATGCTCATATATCCCTCTATTGAGTCCCAAAGGTTATGGTACATGGAGGGTACATGTCAAATATGTTTTGAGGGTGTTATGAGTAGAGAATGCCTTGATTATTGCAGAGTTTTAATGTTCATTGCTTCAAACTATTGTCTATCATTTGATGCTGGAAAATATCTACATGAACTGTATGCAATCAATGGTACCTACTTGAAATGCTAATGCACCTAGATGTTATGAGAAATGTTTGGAGATGCTTGGCATGTTCTAAGCTAAAATATCACTAGTTATGACAGATTTTTGGAGATGCTTGGCATGTTCTAAGCTGAAATATCACTTATTATTGCAGAGATTTTATTATCATTAACACTTGGACTGAAACTCTCCTATCTGAACAATGGCATACCTATGCTACCTGACTGAAATTTTTTGGGATTTTTACTGATGAACTAATGTCCACTATGTGTAACTAGACCGAAGTGAAGGCAAGGTACCTGTAAATGTACATGAGTTTCTTGGATATTATGCAAGCATTTTAATCAGTGAAAATACATTGGGCTACAGGAAGTCAAGAAGTGATAGTTTGCATATTGCAATAAATACTACATTTGAAGATATGGCAAATGCAATAGGTACTGACAATATTGCTCATATTGTAGGGAAGAAGCTTGAGGATAAGAACTTTGCTCTATGGAAGATTAGGACGAAAAACTTCCTAATTGGAAGAGGCTACTAGGATCTTTGCATAGGAGATCAAGCTAAACCAAGACTCCTAGAAAGGAATCTGATTGTAGAGCAAGTGAGAGCTCATAGGCAATGGTCAAAAAGAGCTAGCAAAGTTTTGCATTGGTTCTTGTTATGCATCTCGAATGCAATGGCTATGTAGATTACTAGTTGTTAGTCCTCTAGGGATGCTTGGAAAATTCTCTTGAAGAGTTATGATAATATGACTCATCCATAGAAAATGCAACTGAAGTAATAATTCAATAATATGGGAAAAAATGACAAGAGTATTTAGTTCATGCTTATATGATGGAGATTAAAACCATTGCAAATAATCTTTCTACTACTGGTTCCAAAGATGATGATGATGACATGATTGCAGTCACCTTAAATGGTTTGGAAAATGAATAAAAGACTTTTGATACATCGATCTCTGTAAGGACAAACCTCCCTAGCTGGGATGAGCTGCTTGCTTTGTTGTTGTATGAGGAAGTCAAGCTTGGCTTAAATATAGGTTTTAGTACCTCTTAGAGTAGAGATATTGTATTCTACTCAAGTCAGCAAGCTAGAGGTGGTATGAGAGATGGATTCTTGAACTCAAAAAGCCACAAAAATGTGGAAAAATTTTAATTTAAAGTGAAAACCCAACCTCGTTGGAAGCGGTAGAGGTGGATTTGTCAATTTTTAGCAGCAATGGAAGACGATATTTGAAAAGCGCTTTTGAAGACAGACCGAGTAGCACTTGCACATTTTTTATAATTTTTCTAGGTGTCGAATCAAGAAAAAGCAAGTGATTGGTAGTTCAGGACCTCAAGACGAGCTAGCAGGATTTTTCGCAACTCAAAACAGAGGCCAAATAGTGGAGATTCGAAAGCCGGACATGACAAAGGCCAAAAAGGCCAAACTATAGGAAAATTGGGCATGCTCCTTTGGAGGGGCCTTGGGCCCCCTTTAAAATTTTGATTTGTGGGGGGAGGGGGGAGTTTTCAAAATGGCGTGGTGCTACAAACACCGCCCCCCTCCTTCACGTGACGATTTGGGAGTGAGCCATAATGGACCTGAGAAGAACCCCCCTAACATATCTAGGCAATGGATTCCCATATTTTTTCACTTCTCTTCGCCCAACTCCATTCATGTAATGGTTGCTCAATTGCAAAGAATAGAAATTATTCTTTCTCTCTCCTCCTCCTCTCTCCTCTAAGAGGCTCATCACACGCAGAGAATCAAGAAGGGGGATGAAGGATGCTTGTCCGACATGGACCGGATTTCTCAAATATCAAAAGGACGCTGAGAGGCAATGTCTAGTACTATTGAGGAATTCATGATCGGTCCGTGGATGGCCCGGAAACCATTTTTAATAACATGCAACATGCAAATAAGATGCAAATAAGCAGTATGCTCAATTTTTACAAAGAAATTTTCATTGTTTTGATGTTTGATGGCTTAAATTATGTGCACATGGAAATAAAATTTTTACAAATCATGTTTGAGGGTTGCACATGATAAAATGCAAAACCCATAGTCGTACATGGTCGTAATAAATCATTTAAAATGCGAAATGCATTTTAAATGAGGAAAAATGAGGGTTTCTTCCGTTTTGGGTTGGGAAATGAAGTTCATATGGGATAAAAAACTGATTAAAACTAGTGTTCAGTCAATATGATGAGTCAAGATACATCAATTAGAAAATGCCACATTTTTATGAACAAATAAATGAGAAAAAATAGAGAATATAAGAGAACATTTAGTTTTTGCACCTTAAAAATTAGAAAAAAATATATTTTATGTTCGTGAACATATAACAAGGCTAGAGCATGAGGGATAAGCCTCAGTCAAGCCTTGTTTCTATGTTAGAGTATGTTTTCATTGATTTTTACATGAAAAAATACATGGAGGTGAGTTTCCATGGCACTAGCTTGTTTTAAGCATTTCTTTCATGTTTCCTTAGGTTAATATATTTCAGCTTCTTTTGCATGTCAATTCCTTGTTGATTCCATTAGATTAGGCAAGATTGATTCAGTTAGAAGATCCCTTCATTTCAATGGTATCAAAGCATTGCTTTGATCCAAGGAATGCTTTAATTCCATCATTTTCATGATTATGATCTTGCTAGGGAGGTCATTTTCATGGAAGATCTGGTTACATGCATCATTTTTGTGTAACTGGAGTTGAAGACGCAGTTACATGGTTTGACTTCTTCTTAACAATGACTAGTTAGGTTGTACTACTTCAAACTGTGGTTATTTTAGTGCTTCTTGACAGAGACATGAGGGTAAGATGGAGATTCATAGCTACTTTGGCAGTTCGTCATCAAATTTTACTCCATTTTGAAGGTATATGGACTAGAAGAGGGTCATCAAATTTGATAAGAGGACACTTAAACCATGGTTACTTTTGAGAAGGAAGGGTTTCTTTTTGAGACTTAGTCTTTCTCTCTCCTGTTCAAGTTCCCTACAAGCTTCCATTGAAGCTATGGTCCAAGAAATCATCTTCCATCCCACTCCAATGGCTTCAATGGTTTCTTTGGTTTCTTAGTCTTGAATATATGGCTTTTAAGCTCTCCTTGGAGCACCTATAAGCCATGATTTGGCTTAACCATCTCATGCAATATTTCAGCATTTGTTTGCACTAATTGCACTATTTTGACATACTCCTCTGCCAGTGTGAGAAATCTGAAGTAGATTGAGCTTAAGATCTCAAGTAAGCCTCTATAATGGACAAGCAAACTCTCTTCCAAGTGATCTTCAACTTTCATGGCCATTATTTGAGCTTTCATCTCTCATATGAACCCTATGTTTGATAGTCCAAGATAGCATAAGAAAATTTCAGAATTCTTTATTCATGTCATGGGGCTTTTTCTTTAATCCATCTCGTGAAGTGTCTATGCAAGCTATGAGTAGACATTGAGGACTCTTTATACTTGAAGCTTTGTTTGAGCATGGCTATGGAGGTTTTAAACCCTAGGATTGACAGTTTTGGATAGCATGAATAAATTTTCAGATTTCTCAATCCAAATCAAGGGGGTTTTGAGGATAAACAACTACTGGAGCATCTTCATACTCATGACTCCAATTTTTGGACAAAATTGAACCAACATTGAAGAGATTTTGACCTATCTTGACCTATGGAGGTTATGGACAGCATAGGTTTCAATTTCCACTAAAATCATTGAGTTTCTCCAATGTTGAACTCTTCAACCATCATTGGATTTCCTAGTTCCAATATCCAAGGTCTCTTATCAAATGGGAGAGGATTTTGCCTTCCATCAACCATACATGAAGCAATAGAGCATCAATGGAGTTTATGGAAGACGAGTATGTTGCAAGGAATTCAATTTCAACAAAGAGCATGGAGAGTCTTGACTATTTGGAGCTGAACTAGAGCTGCTTTAATCAATGGTTCTTCATCAACAATATGCTTCAACCCCAAGTACAATAGCTTCCACAAATAGGGCCACATCGAATTGACAAAGGTTTGAGCAAGTTTTGAAGGTTTGGAGTTCTTCCTTTTCATGGGAATGATGTACGACATAGTATTTCAAAATTTTAGCAAATTTTAGTGAAGAATAGAACTTCATTTCATTTTCAAAGTCTCAATCCACTCTTGGATCATTCTATCTACATTTCTTAAAAGAATCCACGGAGTTCAAAGCTTCTATGAGAGGTCTTAGAGTTTTCTTGTATCTTGGACATAATGGATAGCTTGTACTCAATAATTTCATTGAAGATTTGGTTCATCATCAATAATGAAGCACTCTTCAATCAGTGAATCACTCTACCAAGATCTCATGAAGATTGAAAACCTACTATTCCTCCCTACAAGCATTCTTAGCATTGTATCATGTTTG
Organism: Lygodium microphyllum; assembly: GCF_053477565.2. Lineage (NCBI taxonomy): Eukaryota > Viridiplantae > Streptophyta > Polypodiopsida > Schizaeales > Lygodiaceae > Lygodium > Lygodium microphyllum. The sequence continues at coordinate 38,948,976 of NC_141149.1, read as the reverse complement.
GATCATGATAGAATGGGTATTTCAATATGGCAGCATAAAGACACATGTATGAGTTTCTTATAGGCAAATATATGTGTATTTTGAAGGAAAATGTAGGAGCAGTATGAGACAGCTCTTCAAGACATGTTTGTTTCATATATGAATAGCATGTATGGACCTTGACATGCAAGGTGTTTCCAATATCAATATCAGTAAGTGCTTTTCAAGAATTAAATGCTTTTTTTGGAACCTTTCAACAAGATTGAACAAGCAAGTGGGTTCCTCTTTCCTTTGCATATCAGTAAGTGCTTTTCACAAATTAAATGCTCTTTTTGGAACCTTTCAACAAGATTGAACAAGCAAGTGGGTTCCTCTTTCCTTTGCATATACTATGGATCACATTTGACCAAGTCATTGAGGGTATACAATGTATGACAGTTAGACTACTGCAGAGCAAAAATTGGGTGCATTATGGGCTTATTTGTAGAGAATATGTTTTTATTATTAATATAATTACTGATCTAAAGCATCTCCCAACGTCTTATGGGTGGAAGACATTGTTCATGAGGTAGAACAAGGCCAAAATAGAGTAAAAATAGGGTGCAGTCCCTTGTGGACAGATCTAGAAATCCTTTTACAGAGAGGGGTATTTCTTCTCCTAAATTGAAACCAGCACTCTAATTTTAAGCTAGACATAATAGGCTTGAAATAGAGCTATAATTTGTTCCATTTGGACTTGTATTCATCAAGTTATGGCCAAAACTATGTCTATGGATAGTTGGGATAGCATGAATGCAGAGAACAGTTTGGCAAGTGATATTAGGGAAATGAATATGGACATTTAAAAACTCATTACTCTCTTTGATGTATGGCTACCACACCTACAAAAATTTCCAATGTCTCAAGTCCTTCCATTTGTGAGAACCATGGTCAGCAATGTCATGATACTTCAATGAATGAGTATGTATCTCATGGCAACTCAACATATGAACCATATGGCACTTCTCCTTCATATGAGCAACATTTTGGCAGATGTCTTGAAAAAAATTGATGCTATACTTCATGTTATGATGAGCAAAATGGGTATCATTCAAACCATTTTGGTCAGCAAACAAGATGATGTTTCTTATGACAGATTTGATCAAGAATATCAGGCATGTATTCCTTACCAAAGCAATGACTATCATAGCTACTTTGAGTAAGGATATAATACTTGTGAAGATTCTTTTGCTTATGATCAGCATGTACATAAATTTGGAAAGCAACATGATGTATCCGATTAGCCTTCTCATCATGATTATCATGTTTTGCCTTCAAGGTTTCATCCACATGACTTTGGATAGCATGCCTATAAAGATGCCTATGGTAATGTCTATGAGAATGTCAGCCATCATGATCAACATGACATGGATGAATGTAGTAGTTATTATCATTTTTATGTACAAAATTATGGGAATGAGAGCTATGACACTTATTATCAGCCCAACCATATGGGTTATGTACCACATGAGCCACCTAAAGCATTACAAGCTAAAGATTTCTATGAGGAAGAGCAAGTGCATGCAGATGTGGACAACATAGATGGTAATGACGATAATGAAGAAGAGCAAATGGAGAACAATGCTAAAGAATATGAGGACAATGAGGAGGACCTTCATGAGAACCTCACTAAGGGCAGCATGCAACATAAGGAGGACTTTCATGAGACCTCTATCCTTCAAGAGGGACATGATTATGAAAATTTAGGTTTCTATGGTGATTCTATTGATGATGCATATCAGCCCATAGGTGATTGGGATATGTAAATGTTGGATAATGAAGATCCTTTACATCCATTTGCCCATGATGACTATGAGGTGGATTATGAGAATGTTCATTACCCTTTTGATCTCCAGGATCATTGGGATGATTCTTCTTTTCCATTTGACCTGGGCATAGTCATTAATAGTTTTGGCAGTTGTTTTCATGATGATGATCACTTTGATGGATTCCCAATTGATCCGGGAGGATCGCTATGAAAGAATGGCTGGACTTTTTGATCCCTTGACCTACAAATATGATTGATAGCTTGTCTTCATTGATTTTTATTTGGTTTATGGGAGAAACAATTGAAGAAGCATGAGTTCATTGTTTTAATACAGCAAATTCTTGTCATAAAAATAAGTGGTCTCACATCATCAAACTCAAGGTTTTATGCTTGGATGTGATGCTCCTAGGTGTATTCTTCAAAATAATGCCTCATTTGTTTCATTCGGAGGTGTATTTTGGAAGTTATGACTCTTTTACTATGACATCCCTTTCTTGGACAGCATGAGCAGCATGAAGACAATCATAAACTTCTTGGACCATGGATTCTTCTTCAACTTGTGCCTTTGAACTTTTATATTACATTCATTGTAGTATATTTCCATTTGCAACTTTGAGTACAAAGCTAATTGAAGCAAGGAGGGTTTGTAATGAAGTAAATAAGGCCAATGACAAATAAATAATACCAATGACAGGCTAAAAGACTTTGTAATCAGATTAGAGGTCTAGGTCTTAGAGTTTGCTATAAATAGGCATCCCTAGCCAAAGTTAGGGGCCTTTTGTCATTATGAACTTGGAAGTCATGTAAGTTTTCTTGGTAGTCAGATTAGTTCATGTCTTTCACCTACATGGAGGTGAGTTTCCATGGCACCAACTTGTTTCAAGCATTTCTTTCATGTTTCCTTAGGTTAATACATTTCATATTCTTTTCCATGTCAATTCCTTGTTGATTCCATTAGATTAGGCAAGTTATCAAAAATCAACCATTCAGACCTCAAAAATAACAAAAATCAGTCAAAATTTCAATCTTTTTCCACTCCCAGCAGATATATACCAAGTGACTCTCAATGAGCCAATTGAAGCTCAAGATAGAATAAGAGACACGGATGTGATTGAGCTAGATCTTGGTACGTTGAAAGATCCACAATCTATTAAATTAGGGGCTATGCTTAGTCTAGAGGAGAGGAAGGATTGTGTATCCCTAATCTAAGAATTGTGTGACATCTTTGCCTAGAGTTATGATGAGCTGAGAGGTATTCCTCCCAGCTTGGTTGTCCATACCATTCCTCTAAAGGAAGGTAGCCGTCCTATGCATGAGAAAGTAAGGCATATGCCTTTTGAACTGAGGGATGGGTTGTTTGAGGAGTTACAAGAATTGTGAAAAGCTAGTTTAATCTTCCTTGTTCAGTATAATGAATGGTGTTCACCTATTGTTATCAGGAAGAATATAAATAATCAAATCCAACTTTGTGTAGACTTTAGAGAGCTTAATAAGTAGATAGTTAAGGACTACTAACCATTTCCCTTTATTGATCAGATTTCGGCCTAGTTAGTGGGTAGGAAAATATATTCATTTATGGATTGCTTTGCGGGATACAACCGGATGGCAATTGTAGAAAAATATCAGTTGAAAAAAACTTTCATTACTATATTCGATACCTTTACATACCATGTGATGGTCTTTGATTTATGCAATGCACATGGTTCATGACAACGGATAGCAGACAAAACCTTTGGTAACATCTCCCCATAGGAGTTGAGAGTATTTATCGATAACCCGGGGGAAATCACCATAAGAGAAAGGCAGTTGATTATTAGAAGAAAGTGATTTGAGTGTTGTGGAAAATTTTGCATAGCTCTTAACCCACAAAAGTGCATCTTTGGGGTGCCTTATGGGCTATTGCTAGGCCATGTGGTCAGTCCAGTATGGATCACGATTGACCCTAAAAAGATCAAGGTCATAGTTGCCATGGGTCCACCACATACTCCGAAAGAAGTTCACATCTTTCTATCATCAGTGGGGTATTATCAAAGGTTCATAAATGCCCTAACAGAAAGAACATTGCCACTAACAAATTTGTTATCCTTTAGCTATCTCTTTGTATGGCGTGACCCTTGTAAGGTAGTTTTTGATTATGTAAAATAGCGGCTAGTAAAAGTACCAGTTTTAAAAAGCCCAAAAAGGGGTGAGACCTTTTATATATTTTCAGTAGCCACAATGTACAATATTAGCTGCTATTTAGCCCAAATCTGGGAGGAAAAACAGTATCATTTGATCACCTTTGCTAGTCGAAAGTTGAAATCAACTACACCTATATGAAGAAGTTATGCCTTACAATGGTATTTGTAACTAATAAATTTAGGCACTACATCCTCTATGAAAAGGTAGTATTCTATTTGAAGGCAGAAGGGCTTAGATTGTTGATGAAGCATTATCGTTTAGCAAAGTGGTTGATCACTTTGTAGGAGTTCAAATATGAGATTAGAAGTAAGCCACTAAAGTTGTAGGGCATCATTGAATTTCTTGTGGATTTTGGGGAGCCAAATGAGACTTTGGTTGAAGGAAGCGATATGGAGACATTGTTTAAAATTGATACAGCCTTCATTCCATCCTGGTATGCTGCCATAATGCACTATTTATCTATACGAGAGGTGGAGCCACTTTATCAAAGTCTGAGAAGAGAAAAATTAGACAACAGGCTTTGAAATTTTCCTTAATCTATGAACATTATACCAGCAGGGGTTGATGATGTTTATCACTGATGTGTTATGCCTGATGAGGTTGTAAAAAATTTATACAACGTAGAGAACAAAATTTGAGAAAGAGATAGAGAGTACACAACATGTAAGAGGAGAATTAAAAAAGTTCTTTAGCTCCAAACAACTTATACAAAGATGGCTCTATCCACTCGTGCACTTCCATTGTGAAGCTTAGATGGCAATCTAGATAGAAGGTAGGTGAAGAGCTTAAGGCTAGCTGGAACAACTCTGACAGAGTGAAAGATAGATTATGAAAACTATGAAGGGGTCTACCTTTTATAGTCTGTGAACGGGGTCATGAAGGATGACCTGCCATATGCACATGTGTTTGTTGACCTTCCGTGTGCACATGTATATGTTGACCTTCAATATGCACATGTGTATGTTGACCTTCCATATGCATATGTGTATGTTTACCTTCCATGTGTGCCTCCAGTAGTTGGCTAGGAAATATTCCCTTTATCCTGCAACTCAATGCAATGTGCCTTGAGTTGCTACCAACATAACTGCTCCATCTAGCCCAAATATTAGACCCATAATAGTCACCTTTTTGCCATCCGGTCACATAGACCTCATCTGACATACAAGTCAGGGATTAACCAATATCCATGCTCACATATGGCTTCTCCTCATAATGGGGGCCCTACAACTTTGAACACCATGGATCATTGGTGGCACCTTATGAGGGTGGAGCATTGAGCATATCTAACAGAGGTTCCATTTATCTTGGAAGAATGCCATGACTCCACTTGTGGAGGGCACTTTGTTGGGCAGTTGACTGCACAAAAAGATTTAAGAGTTGGATATTGGTGGCCATCCATTTTCCAAGTTTCATTTGAGTATGTTAAGAGATGTGATATTGGTGGCCGTCCATTTACGAGTATGTTAAGAGATGTGATATATGTCAAAGACGTGACAGTAGGGAGAATAGAAAGCGGCCACTGGCTCCTATTATCATTATATTACCATTCGAGAAGTGGGGCATTGATTTTGTGGGTCCTATTACCTTGTCATCTTCTATACAAAAGAGATATATCATAGTGGCAATTGACTATTTTACAAAGTGGTCAGAAGCACAAGCGATGAAAAAGGACAATGCAAAGGAGGCTACTAGCTTTCTACTTGAGCAGCTTATCTACCAATTTGATCTACCAAAGGAATTAATATCAAACCGAGGAACACATTTTCTAAACAAGGTTATTAAGAGCCTGGCTGAAGCATGGTAGATTAAGCACAATAAGAAGACTCCTCAGTATTGAACCGAGGAACACATTTTCTAAAGAAGGCGATTAAGAGCGTGGCTGAAGCATAGCAAATTAAGCACAATAAAACAACTCCTTAGTATCGAACTGGGGAACACATTTTCTAAACAAGGTGATTAAGAGCTTGCTGGCTAAAGCATGTCAGATTAAGCATAATAAGACGACTCCTTATTACCCACAAGCAAATGGGCAAGTTGAAAGCACTAATAAGCAACTTGTGGGTATCCTGTCAAAGATAATATCAGAGAAGAAACGAGATTGGGATAAGAAGCTATATGTGGCTATGTGGGTGTATAATATGACCTTTAAGCAAGCTACAAGCCACATCCCATTAAAGTTAGTTTATGGAGAGGAGTGCATTTTACCCCTCAAGATTGAGTTTCCAACCATAAGATTCTCAATCAACCATTCTTTGGGGGATGGAGAGGAACTCTTTGAGCGCTTTGCGACTTTGGCACACCTGGATGAGCTCAAATTGCAGGAGTCTATCACATCAAGAAGTGGCCAAGCATCCGATGAAGCAGTTGCATTATTTAAAAGTGAATAAATATATCTTCAAGAAAGGGAAGTTAGTTCTATATTATGATGTGCATAGGGAGATGTTTCCCAAAAAACTTGAGCCCAAATGGGACGATTCCTACAAGATTGTCAAGATAGGGAAAAACAAGTCCACATCATTATTGCTAGAACTTGAGGGAGTGGAGTTTAGAAATAAGGTTAATATTATTAAGATTAAACCTTATTATCTCTAAATGTACTAATGAAATAAATGCCTTATAGGTCAATGCTGGGCTGATTTTAGAAACCTGCAGGAGACGAAAGTGGTTGATGGGGTGACTAATTCCTTATTTAGAACACCCATACCTAGAGCAAATATACCATTAGGGGAAGCTTATTTGGTGGAGCAAAGGATATAAAGTGATTGAGCCAAAGGACGGATTATTCGTTTGGGAGATCAAAGTTTTTTGCCATCACTGCTTACGAATTTTGATGAGCATCCCTATAGCATGCTCCCTATAGCATTCAATGATGATGGTGGGATGGAGCCTACAATTCATCCTCTAAACATGTTGAATTTTGATCATCATAATTACGAGTAGAGGAGTTGACGATGGCTAGCTGTGTGAACCCATTGTGGATGTACACATTGTACTTCACTAGAGCATTGAGGGGTCCCAACAAGAAAGGGAGTATAGGGGTAGTTATTATAGATTCTCAATGTCGTGTCATGATAGAATTATTTTTTTATCTCGGGGCAAGATTTACCAATAACATGGCAGAGTATAAAGCCTTGATCATGGGACTAAACATCATTAAGAGAGGTTGTATTCATCAGTTATTAGTAAAAGTGGATTCCGAGTTGGTATTGAACCAACTAAATGGGACATACATATGAAATCCCATTCTTTCGATATATTATCACACTACTATGACCCTACTCGATGGGTTTGAAAGAGTGTCTCTTCAGCTGGTTCCACATTCTTCGAATCACTTTGCGAACTCATTAGCAAACTTTGCTTATGAAAAAGACCTTTTCTTCAATTGTGGTCCCAGTTTGGATATCTTTGTTAATGATGAGATAGGACTTGAGTCGATTGTGGGGGACTTTTATCAAAACATGCCTTATATGGCAAGTGGTCCCAATTTGGATATCTCTGTTAATGATGAGATAGGACCTGAGTCGATTGTAGGGGACTTTTATCAAAACATTCCCTATATGGCAAGTGATGGTTAGTATGGCTAATGCAAAAAGTAGCCGAGACCCATTTTCCTTTGTTATCTTGGACCCATAGGCTGGTCAGAAGACATGTTATGCGTACACCTCTTTCTATATATGCAAGAGGTATGGGTCACAATTTAATGCATTTAAATTAGGGCTTGGAGCCTAATTTCTCCTTGGAATGAAGCATCTGGTTATATATCACTGTCCCTCCAAGGAGGCTTGTATATGAGTTGAAATATTATATTTCTTTAGGCCAAGAGGGCCATATGTCTGTTTGGTGCAGGTATGTTCAATGGTTTTTTGTTTTAGTGGTTTCATCACACATGTTGGATGAAGTGCCTAGAGGGAGCCTTTGCTGTGTGGAAGCTTCTTGTCACCATTCCAAGTGGTATCATTTCCTTTCTAAGTTTTCCCCTTGAGCTAATAGTGTTATATGTGTATGTGGAGATTACTTTCTTTTTAGTTGTGGGGACTCGCAATTAAGGCATGAAGTCCTAGGGTTTGGTTAGGTATATCTAGGGGAGATTTGAGTAGTTGTCTACCTCCTTTTAGGACATTGTTAGGCGATAAAGAACTCTGATAGAGGGTAGTCCTTGTTACCCTCTCCTTCCTGCTTGCTAGGCAGCTCTTTTAGGAGTCCCCATTAGTAGTGAGGCAATTAGAGAAGCTTTCAAAATATCAAAGGAAAATTAAGTTCTGAATATATCTCGATGGAAAAATTATAGAGGTGTGTAAAAAGGGGTTCTAACCCCTCAATAAAGGGGAAAAAAAAGAAGGAAAATCCTTACAAGCAACTAATTATTGCCTTGCGGGGGCTTGGTAGGTTTCTGAGGATGAGTCGTACTGATGCCTTGTCTTCCTAGGGGTAGTAGCAACTAGCAAAAAAGAAAATAGAAAGGAAGATTGGAGCAAAAATAAAAGTGACTGGTAGAAAATGATTAAGTGTCGCCTTACAAGCGCTTGTAGGTTCTTCGATATCGAGTCAGGACCTAAGGACAATGCCATGTTCTCCTTGGGTCATTGTATGCTCAGCTCCCTCCTTTTTACACGCCTGAGTATGGAAACCTTGGAAGAGAATGTGCTCCAAGAAAAATCTAATGATCAGGCTATAGGAGTCCTTGGCTACTAGGAGGTCTTGGTCTAGTTGTCCTAAGTTAGGTAGGTAGTTCAGACCACCACTAGGATGACCTCTTAATTAGCTTTTTAGCTAGTCCGTGTTAGAACAGTTGGTTCAAGACTTGCTCTAGATTTCTATCAGATTATGTTGGGCCTATCCCTTGTGTATTTTCATGCCTTGATTGTGTCAAGGGGTAGGGTGAGAGTTGTGGTATGTTGTTTTATATGTTTTGTATCAGTTTGATACTCTTTATTGTTATGTTTATGTAGATCTATTCGTGGGATCCAATAGGCTAAGTCGCCCTATCCCATGGTCGCCAATGAGAGATGGATTCTTGGACCCGAAAAGTGACAAAAATGTGGCAAAATATTTTGACTTAAGGTGGAAACCCGACCTCGTTTGAAGTGGCAGAGGCAGATTTGTCAATTTTTAGTAGCAATGGAAGACAAGATTTGAAAAGCGCTTCTGAAGATAGACCAAGTAGCAGTTGCACATTTTTCATAAATTTTCTAGGTGTCGCATCAAGCCAAAGAAAGTGATTAAAAATTCAATTTGTGGGGAGGGAGGAGGGGACAAGGGGGCATTTTTGAAATGGCATGGCATTGTCGATGCCACCCCCTCCTTCACATGACGATTTGGGAGTGAGATCCCTAATGGGCCTGAGAAGAATCCCCCCAACAGATCTAAGCAATGGATTCCCACATTTTTTTGCTTCTCTTCGCCCGTCTCCATTTATGTAATGGTGGTTGAGTGGTTGCAGAGAACAAAAATTAATCTTTCTCTCTCCTCCTCCTCCTCCTCTCTCCTGTAAGAGGCTGATCACACGCAAAGAATTAAGAAGGAAGGGGGATGAAGGATTCTTGTCCAACATGGATTGGGTTGCTCCAAGATCAAAAGGATGCTAAGATGCAATGTCTAGCACTATTGAGGAATTGATGATGGGTTTTTGGGCAGTCTTGAAACCATTTTTAATAACATGCAACACGCAAATAAGCAGTATGCTCAATTTTTACAAAGAAAATTTCATTGTTTTGATGTTTGATGGCTTAAATTATGTGCACATGGAAATAAATTTTGTGGAAATCATGTTTGAAGTATGTTTGAGGCGTGCACATAATAAAATGAAAAACATGTAGTCGTACATGGTCATAATAAATAATTTAAAACGTGAAATGCGTCTTAAATGTGGAAAAATGAGGGCTTCTTCCTTTTCAGGTTGGGGAATGAAGTTCATATGGGATTAAAAAATTGATTAAAACTAGTGCTCAATCAATATGAATAGTCAAGATACACAAATAAAAAATAGCATTTTTTATGAATAAATAAATGAGAGAAAACAAGAAAATTTTTACTTTTTTCACCTACAAATTTAGAAAAAAATGTATCTTATGTTCATGAATGTATAACAAGGTTAGAGCATGAGGGATAAGCCTCAATCAAGCCTTGTTTCTATGTTAGAGTATGTTTTTATTGATTTTTACATGAAAAACTACACAAAAATAAATGTTACACCTATCCAACGAATGCAAAACCTAAATAGTAGGAGAAAAGGGATGTTGTAGAAGTGAGTGGTCACTAATAAATAAATAAATTATGATTTATTTGATTATGCATAGCATATAGGTCGATTACCGTTTAAATTTAAGAGAGACTAGTAGCACAAGGAAACTTGGTGCTAGTCTCTAGCAACGCTGCAATTACGAGTAGCTTGGAAATCATTAAAGGATTGTTTTTGCACCTCACTTTTTTGTTATTTTATCATTAAAATTTTTAGTAGGAGGTGTGTCATCCACAATTGCATTGTGCATATCACACGGTAACTCCTAGATGCATAGCAATTGATTGCCAACCACATGACCTACGTGGAGTTGTGAGGAAACCCAAGCTATAGGCTAGACAATCGAATCTTTGGGAAATGGTCAAGTGAGGAAAGTATGTGCTTTATGTTAGAGGAGCGCATCTTGGGGCCAATCCGTGAGGTGTAGGAGAGCTGCAGTAGTGGGGCCACGACATTCAGCCATAGGGGTGCCTCCTTTATGTTTGTATCACATTGGTGTGCTACACAAAGATGTGTGGGATCTCCCTCTCTAAGGAGGAGTAAGGAAGGGCAATCGTTGGACTACATTCCACTACAAACGCAATATCTACAATAGAAATTAGGGTAGTGTGTCCCTTGGATGCTCCTGGTGGCAAGGCCATGTGGGGTTGACTTGTGAGTGTTAGAGAGGTGTGGTAGTGCCTATAGCCACTGTCGGACCCGTTTTAGGTCCCAACATGGTAGAGCTTGTGGAGCTTTTTCAGATTGTGGAGACACTCGGAATACCTATGGATAGTAGCAATAGAATTCATAGTAGAGTCAAAATGCACAAGGCTAGCAAGGATCTAGATCCTTTAGAGACACAATGGGCAGATCACCTAGAGATAGAGCTAGTTCTTGGAAATCTCATGTGATCAGTCTAACAAACACAAAGATTGGCATTACTATGGGAAGTATGGACACATAGCAAAGGACTATTATAAAAAGTAGGCTTCTATGAAAGCAAAAGGCAAACAGTTTGGAAACTATGCATCTTCTAGTAACAATCATAATGATAAAAAGGATTGGTTGTTTGTTATGTAGTATGTTTCTAAGGATATGCCTAAGAAAGGCAAGGTTGATGAAAAATGGGATATAAATTCACCTACATCCAATCATATGAATTGACATGGTGAATGGTTTGATGAGATGACTGTAGGCTCTCATGGCTATTTATGCACTGGTGATGATACACATTATGATATTTAGCATACATGTGTGATACCATTAGTTAGCATGATGGTAAGAATAAGATTTTTTATTATGATGTATTACGCATGCTATCTATCACTAAGAATCTCTTGTGTATTGGAAAAATGGCATTAGAACATAATCTACAAGTTAGATTCAATAGAGATGGTTGTTTTATAGAAGAGTATGGAAATGGCTACAAACTTATTTCTGAAGGCAAAAGAGATGGCAAGATGTTTACTTTGGATGTATCTATTCCTGAGTTGAAGGTGACCATGTTTGTCCATGATAATGTAACTATTAGATGTGTGAAAATCTAGCATAAATGCATTGGTCACATAGACATACAAAGGCTCAAAACTACGCAATAGAAGCAGATCATACTTGGCTTGCCAAAGTTCAAATATATCGATTTAGGGGGCATGTTATACTTGTCGATTTGGAAAGCAAGTGAGATTTTTGTTTATGAGACATGTCATAAATATCTTTAGACCTTTGCAATTAGTGCATTCAGATGTATGGGGTCCAACCCATAATGGATCTTTTTGTGGTGCCAAATATTATATATCATTTATTGATTATTTCAACAAGTATACATGGCTATATATTCTGAAGCATAAAGATGAGGTGCTAGATGTCTTCAAGGATTTCAAACACATGCTAATAATAAACTTGCATGCTATCCCACCTAGCTCTAAAATCAACGGGCAAAAGTAGAGATATCCATACTCTCATGGGATCCTCTTGTGAGCTCATAGAGATCAACTTTAAGATAGTACATCCCAAGGAACAACTAAGATACCTCAGCTATCCAATTGGGATAGAAGAAAAGATTCTATTGGTATACAACAAGATTGAACTTGAGATGCAAAGTTGGTCTAAGGGTCTCCAACTAGTCCTAAGGATGGAAAAATAGCATGGAACTTTTCATCACACTATCAATATAAAAAAATTTCAATCTATATGGAACTATAAAGTTTTTAGAAAAAAATTTATGGATGGGAAATAATAAGGAATGCCCATCCAAAATCAAAAGTAATTTATAACATATAATATGTGCTCGATAAATATCTAATATTTTTACTCTTAAGGATTTAAGTGGATTCTCTATTGTAACTTTGAACTTCAAGTAGTAATAGACATGAATTTACTATGATTGCCATAGTTATACATAATGCCTATGTCAAGTGGTCATAGTTATATGTAATACTTGATATTTATTAATTAAACTCTATGCTTTTGCATTTTTTTTAAATGTGTGAACATTAATTTATATTAAAATAGTAAAAATAAAGTTGTTACATTGATGACTTTTTGACCAGGAAGTCTAACCTTGGACTTAACTTGACTAGCTAGGGTGTCTTGCAAATGTCTACTAACATTACTAACTTGACTTGAACCAAAACCACGACTAAACCAAAATTGACCTCTTGGAAGTAGTCACACTCACTATTTTTCTACTAATTCCAAAGTTATGTACAATCATTTACAATCGTAGTCATTAGTGTAGGCTTGTTCTATGATTCGTTCAATTTGAATGAATCTGCAATCCTATGCTCTCTCAAGAAGGGTTTCCATTACTTCGTCAGAGGATGAAGTGGTAGTCAAGTCTTCCATTAGAGCTCCTCTCCTTATTGTGATCTCCAATTTGTGAGCCTCAAGTCTATGCTTTTGTGCAGCCTCCTTATTTGTATATATAGCTCCTGGCTAATCTACTTTGGTGTCGAGCCATTTTTTGTGTTCATTCTCCAACTTGGACTTGACCTCCATAATCTACATATAAACTTCCATGTTCATGGTTGCACTGACTTCAAGAATCCTTTGGGTTTCCATTGGACTAAGCATCTTGATGGAGTTTTGATGGTCCTGTGTTTGTTTTAGGAGCCACTCCACTAGCCGAAGATCCCCAAGTGTGTATTTCGTGTGGTCATCTTCCATCAATTATTTTATTCCAAGTTTCACCATTTTGGGGCACTATGTTCTACTAGATATTCTACTGAAGGTCAATATTTTGATATATAGAGTTAAACAAGGGATTATAAGTAGATTTTAGAGATTTAGCAATTCCCATTGCCTCATTATGAAACAAAGCTCCTATTATAGTCATGATTGAGGCTGAGATAGTCTTAAACTACGGGATTAGAGATGGACCTATTACACAAGTATTAGCCATCATTTTGGGGAGCTACGACATACTTTCCCCTCCCCCACAAGGGAGTGATTGTTCTCTTTTCTCACCCCCTTCTCCTTGGACTCTATGTTGCTTGATAGGAACAAGGATAAGGGAGAGATGCCCAGTTTCATGCAACCAAACATGGAAGAAGAACATAATGGGAAAGTTTCCTGTTGCATTCCATTTCCCCTTAGTTTCTTTCGAGTAGGAGGTTTCCACAATCACAAGTCATTACCAGCATTGTTGTTGGTTGAACCTCTTTGCATCCAAATTTACTATGATTTTCAATGGATTGACAATGTTTAAATTTGCCATGCAATTGGGATTGGCAAGCTCTAGAAGGAAATATCCTATGAAAATTAGAGGTTCATGTCAAATCCTAATGTTTCTTAGGATGTAAGAAACATATATAAAGTGGCTACTACACTTTAAAGACTTTAGCAGGCTTTAAGTTCTTTTTGAGGTTGCAAATTTTTTCATTACACATCAATACAAATCTGTGTTCATGTTATTAAAAAAACACCAAAAATATCAAATCTTCCAATGCATGCTCGCGCATAGAGTGCTTCTAGT